>NC_141685.1:1505921820-1506353846 GCF_964263255.1 Lissotriton vulgaris | reverse complement strand
ACATCATTATACAAGACATCTAAAGTAGACCTCAACAGAACATGTAGCAAACGAAATCTGGCTTTTTGGGATGTGTTGTCCCAGTGGAAATAGAATCCGGGTTTTTTTTTTTTTTTTTTTTTTTTTTTTTCCCGGGTCCTATGATTATGCCGATAATACTCCTTGGACGGGTCTAGCCTCGATACGATAATGGTCCAACAGGTTGAAAAACACCTAGATGGAGTCAGCTCAAATCCCTCACGGTTTTGGCTGTTATCTCCCACCCATAGAATATCTCGAGTTCTGGTAAAGGAAGGACGCAACGGAAAACCACTACGGAGTGGACCCTTATGGGAAGGACTCGCTAGGTGGTTGGTATCGGTCACATTGAGGACATGGCAAATGAGGACAAAAAAAAAAAAATAATAGGTTTGATGCTACCAAAAGTACAGTTGTTCATTCTTTTCAGAAAGCATTAGCAACGTTTGTGTAAGGTGTTACTGCCACTTATATTATTATCTAGGTGGGGATTTGAACATTTCTGAAGTAGAAAAAGATTGTGGATATTTGGGTGAGCACGGAAATGGCCAACCACACTTCACTCGTGAACTATAAAGGGAATCATTTAATTAACTAATTTATAAGTATGACCTAGAACTGATGGTGCAGAACATAGGTCCAGGAAAAATACGGCTACCAACTTATTGGGGAGGGGGCATTCTTCAATTATTGACCATATTTTGAATTCTAAACATGGTTATACAGTGTTGCACTCATTTAGGGTATTACCTACCATCTTTATTGAACATCAACCACTTTTCCATGTCTAAAAAATTAAGACCAAATATGCGATCAGATAGCGACCAACCTTGAAGCAGACGGTAACAATGAGATTAGTTTACAATGGGCTAGTATAAATAAATCTAATTTGTTGGAAAAGGTAACCAAAGGAAATATGAAAGAATTTATCAAATGTACATAACATAATGGAACAGCTGCCCATGTAAAATTCTAATAGCCTTCCATAATTTGACCAATGGTATGGCATATAGCCTAAAAATCAGGACTAAAGCTAATAAAGATAATAAATTGGGATGGTTTGACCATCAATGTATCAGCAACTCAAATTAGCCTTACAAGCGCAAACCAAGAATAGGGGAGAAGTGAAAGCCCTGCAGCGATTTTACCACTATATACCAGAGAAAAGGAAACCCTATCTACGAGAGAAGGCTTGGGAAGATTTAACTGTATAACAAAAATGGGCCTGACTCTAATTAGTAAGGCTGAGTTCACTAAACCAAACAACAACCAAAATGCCAGAACTGATGAAAATTTCAAATTAAATAAATGGCACAAGGGTAACCAAACCAAGCGGCCATAAGCTCTTTAGTAGCCTTTATTTTTCAATATTCAAAATTTCTTCATTAGAGCAACACATACAGGGAACATATTTACACATATAGTACAAAAACCATGTAAAAAATACCTTCTATACACTCCTAATTTCAATCAGTCATATCATTATTACACACACACACTTTCACACTCATTCTATCTAGAATCAGATACTCACCACACACCACAACGTCCTTTATGGGTCAATGTAATTGATTAAACTTGAACGGTGGCCCTAACACAGACAAAGTAAATACATTTTTCAATTTTTAAGGTGCACCTAGCTGTGTACACAGCATCGTAACATATATTTGTCACCACACAATTTCTCAGAACCTAAAGATCTACAAGTTATCTTTAGCGTGCACCTAAACAATAATCACAAAATACTGAACACAATTGTTTGGTAGTGTAAACAGAAAAAGGTCTACGCGTTTCAAACCCCGATAAGTGCTGGGGGAATCATCAGGACCAAGAAACACAGACTTGAAGAAATGCCACAGCCATGGACTTTTTTCGTTATTATGAAACTTGCTGTAAGATTCTGTGAGATTTTCGTGTAATAACTGCCTGGTGGAAAATGCCGTATTTTTTTAAATCCCTGTGTGCAAACGAACGAGCACATTATCAATGTTGTGCCTCCGCGCCGAGTTGCGTAAAGTTCCGCTTTCCTGCATTGTAAAGGACTGTGCGAGCACCTTGTAAATATCGTGCCTCCGTACAAAGTCACGTTAGTTTCCCCTTCCACACATCGCAATCACTTGTAGGACTTCCTTACTCGTGATCCTTTAGCCGGTGATGTCTGGGTCCATCACCATCGCCAAACCATCAATGTCTACGAGAGAAGGCTTCGGAAGATTTAAAGCAGGTGGCTACATTGAGGGACAGTTCATTATTTTGGAAAACGATTAATCAACCATATCTCATGGACATTCATCCTCCTGAAATAGTGAACCATTTATATTCAGATGACTCGCAAGCCCATTACAGTGAGATTTTTAATCCAGAAAAAATTATTGCGGGACCCACTAATGAGGAGATTGTGCTGCTTAAACTTCCATTTTTAACTTCAATTTCTGTGGATGGCCTTAGGGAAGCGTGCTAATAAGAAGTCCTCAGGATCCGATGGGGTCCCTGTAGATGCTTATAACTCATAACCCATGCTTTGGGAACCTATATTGACCCAAATATATATAGTTGCTACAAAGGATTATTTAATGGCTTTTTGGGTAGAAAGCACAACTTTTCCCATTTTTAAAAAAGGAGACAGAGGGGATGTGAAATGTTAGAAATCGATCTCCTTACTTGATACCTTAGGTATGTTGCTGGAAGGATACTGTTACATAGACTTGAGATATGGGCTGAGGATATTACCATACTTACAGACTCAAAATTCACTTATAGATGATAATTGGAACAATGTATTAAATGAAAACTGATTGTGACTAAATACACAATAGCAAAAAAGGGTAATTTACATTTTTGTTTTGCTGATCTAAGCAAAGTCTTTGATCTTCTAGCCATCTTAGGTTGTAGATTTGGGTGCTCCACTAGATATAATATATTTTCATTCACAACTATATAGTTATCTGACTACCCATGTACGTTACGGTGTCAAAGGGGAAAGTACCCCTGGTTTTAAGATCATGAGAGGTATTCAGCAAGGGGGTGCCATCGATCCACTCAGATTTTCCCTATCTCAATGGGGTGGAAACTTTCTACAATAAATAGTAGCTGAACCCCGGAAACAGTCAAATTTTAGTCCCAACACTACTGTATGTCGATGACGTAGTATTAACATCACAGACTGCTAACGGTATATAATCCTTGATCGAAGGCTTTCATACATTCATGGAAGAAAGAGACATGATACTCAATGTATAACACCCCCACCCACTACGCCGGCCACACGCTCGACCCCATCTTCTCTGCCAGCAGCCACGTTGCCTTCAGCCACTCCATCGGATTACAATGGACCGACCACAGCTGCATCCACTTCACTCTTAAGTAGACCACATCCCACCACCGCCCGCAACAGATCACCCGTAGATGCGGGAGCAAAGTCACCACAGACCAGCTAGCCACATCACTGGGCCAGAACCCACCAATCAACACTACTGACACCAACCCGTGATCGCACACAGTGAATCGTCAACTGTGCCAACGCCCTAGCACCACTGAAAAACTCTCCAAGCAAGCCCGGCAACAAGAAAACAACATGGTTCACCGACGACCTCAAAGAATTGAAGAAATCCTGCCGAACCCTCAAGAAAACCTGGCGCCGCAAACAGACAACAGAAAACATGACAGCCCTCAAGAACGCCACCCGCAAACACCACCAGCTGATCCGCACCACCAAAAAGACATTGTTCATAGAACGGCTGGACAACAACACACACAACAGCAAGAAACTCTTCAGCATCGTAAAAGAGCTCTCTAACTCCAGTGCCAGCATCAACGACATCACACCGTAGCAAGACCTCTGCAACTCCCTCGCCACGTTCTTTCACCGGAAGATCGTCGATATCCGAGACAGCTTCGGCACCCAGACTCTTTCCCAGCCACCGAACCAAAGCCCCCTACAACCACCCTCAGCGCTTGGACTCCCATCAGCACTGAAGACGCCGCCCACGCCATGAACACCATCCACTCTGGCTCTCCTTCTGACCCATGCCCTCACCACATCTTCAACAAAGCCGACACCATCATCGCTCCCCACCTATGGAATGTCATAAACAACTCCCTCGCGTCCGCCACCTTCCCACAGAGCTGGAAGCTCGCAGAGATCAACGCCCTACTGAAGAAACCCACAGCAGACCCTAAAGACCTCAAAATCTTCTGCCCCATCTCTCTTCTTCCCTCCCCTGCAAAAGTTATCAAGAAGATCGTCAATAAACAGCTGACCGCATTCCTCGAGGCCAATGGATCCCTCGACCCATCCCAGTCCAGATTTCGAGCCAACCACAGCACCAAGACCGCCCTCATTGCAGCCACCAACGACATCAGGACCCTGCTTGACAACGGGGAAACAACCGCCCTCATCCCCCTAGACCTCTCAGTCGCCTTTGATACAGTCTGCCATCGTACCCTAATAACCCACTGCCACAATGCCAGGATCCAAGATAAAGCCCTGGGCTGGATCACCTTGTTCCTCTCTCCGAGAGAACCCAGAGAGTCCGCCTTCCTTCCTTCCGCTTCGCGGCCACCGAGATCATCTGCGGCATACACCAAGGCTCATCGCTCAGCCCAACCCTCTTCAATATCTACATGAGCGACCTCGCCACCATCGCACGCAAACACAACCTCAACATCATCTCATACGTTGATGACACTCAGCTGATACTCTCCCTCACCAAAGACCCAGCCACCGCCAAACTCAACCTCCAGGAAGGAATGAAAAGTGTTGCAGAATGGATGAAACTCAGCCCTCTGAACCTGAACTCAGACAATACAGAGGTCCTCATCCTTGGACCATCCCCATCCACGTGGGAAGACTCCTGGTGGCCCACAGCACTGGGGACTGCACCGACATCCACTGACCATGCACGCAACCTGGGATTCATCCTGGACTCCTCTCTGACGATGACCAAGCAAGTCAACGCCATCTCATAATTCAACACCCTGCGCATGCTCCGTAAGATCTTCTGGTGGATCCCTACCGGAACCAGAAAGATGGTAACCCAGGCCCTCGTCACCAGCCGACTAGACTACGGGAACGCCCTATATGCAGGAACCACAGTCAAACTTCAGAAAAGACTCCACGCATACAGAACGCATCCACATGATTCATCCTCGACATCCCCCGCCAGAGCCACATATCAGCCCACCTGAGAGACCTGCACTGGTTCCCCGTCAACAAAAGGATCATGTTCAGACTCCTCACCCATGCACACAAAGCACTCCTCAACATAGGTCCCGAATATCTCAACAACCGCCTCACATTCTACACTCCAACTCGCAAACTCTGCTCCGCCAGCCTTGCCCTCGCCACCATCCCATGGATCCGCAGAACCACCGCCGGAGGAAGATCATTCTCCTACCTGGCGGCCAAGACATGGAACTCCCTTCCCGCCCACCTACAACTGACCCAGGACCACCTCACATTCAGAAAACACCTCAAGACCTGGCTCTTCGAGCAGTAACGCCCCCCACCCCGGCGCCTTGAGACCCCTACGGGTGAGTAGCTCTCTCTACAAATGTATTGATTGATTGATTGATTGATCTAAATTAAAGATGCTTTTAACTTGCTACTTAATTTAAATACTGTGAGAGTCTGCTTTGCAGCCTCTAAACCTACTACATGTGCAACAAAACAAAGGAAAACTAACACCCATCTAGAAAATGTGCTGTATGAGGGAGGTTAAGTGTTCATTTTCACTGTGAATTATTATTACAGTAGGCTATATGGCTGTTTTTGAAGAGATGTGTTTCAAATTGATAAATCCCATCTAAAGAATTAGAATGTAGTTGATATCTGATTTGTATGATGTTATGTATGTTTTTATGGATTACTATATCATAATAAAGATTTTTTTAACTGAACTGAACTGACTGATTTGCATCTGGCTGGGCGCGCACTGGAGTAGCATGATGAGCAAGAAAACTATAGACTTATCCCAGAACTGTGACTAGAGGTGAATATATGACAATGTTCAGTATTCCGTCCATCACTTTTTTGTGTTTCTATAATCACCCTAAGGGGGAAGCGTATGACCAGCTGTGAGTTCAGTGCTTGCTATGCCACTGGATTAAAGCTAGCCTTGCTGATGAGGGGTGATACCCTGAAAATGATCCTAGACTTCTTGTTTTCCGGTCCAGAAAGGACCTTGCCTGGCAGTAGGGACTGGACTGTTCCCATGGGGAGCAGGGTCAAGACTAATTTGCATATGGCTGGGTCTAAACTGGGGTGGCATGGTGATCAAACAAACAATGGATTTAACCCAGGTCTGTGACCAGGGGTGAATGTTTGACAATGTTCAGCATTGGGTCATCATCTTTTTGGGTTTAGGAAGTTGTCATTTTCTTGTCTTCACTATTTGGTGCCTGCAGCCTGTGCCTTTGATCACGTCACTGTGAATTGTGTGGCAGTTGGCCTTTGTGTATTCCTCCCAAAATGGGGAATAGGTGTTTGCAGGATGAGCCTTCCTACCATGATGGGAGGGGTGGAACTTATTCCTGCTGCGCTTACATTTCAAAGGGCTTCTTTTTGCACACTCACAAAGAAACCTGACACCAGTTTTTTTGTTATTATTATTTATTTTTTTGTCCTCATAAGCCTCTTTAGTGGAACGAAAAAACAGTGACGTTCTTCCACTTGCACATCTAGATGGGCACCTGGGTACCTCTGCCCTCTTATGCTTTATGGCAGTAAGGTTAGGTGCAAGTAGGGAGGGAGGTCGATATTTTCGATGGCCATTGGTCTCGAGCTCCCTCTTCCCTCATGTGCATTTGTCTGCTTTCTCCCTCTCACCTTCCAACCGGCAGAACAAAAACAGAAGTACCAAAACCCGGATGCCTAATGAAGCTAGTAAGGCGTAATCATAGGACCGCTAAAAAACTATTATCATTTAGACTATCACACCATTCAATAAAGGGAAGCCAAAAAATAACAACTCTGGGACTCTACCTATCTAAGGTGGCTATATATTTAATTGAGACCAGCAAATTGTCCAAGCTTGGGGGAAGAGGGAACACCCACAGCTTACAAATCTCCCTACGCACCAGCAATGCAATGAAGAAAATAAGCCTTGCCTGACCCTTGGTAGATTTTACTTCAGGCTCCAACTGACCAAGATAACCAGTAAAACACTTACATTAACATGCAGGTTAAGCATTTGAGATAGCGACCTACTCACTTCACACCAATAAGATTGCGGACGTCGTCAGCCTTCGTCTTCTAGCATTTTGGGCAGGGGGCTTCACCTCTTCTCCCAAACTTTGACAGCTTCAAAGGAGACCAATATGCTCTATGGATGGAAAAGAGATGATTTCTCCTCAGATGTGCAGGCTTAACCGATTTAAAAAGCATAGCCTTAGATACTTGCAGTATTTTTCCAACGATGATTCCAGCAAGCATTTTCCCCACAATTCCACTGCAAGTGTAAAAATCTCTATCCTCGATCTCCACCAGTAGCCACTACATGGTCGCTAATTCCTCCTTTTGACTAGGTTGCTGATTCAGCTTAAACTCTAGATTGTTTTGTTCCCCTATCTTCATTAGTGGATTGGCAAACCAACTTTGCATTTGCACGTATTTAAACATAGAAAGGCGAAAATTCGTAAGCTGACTACAACTCTCCCAGGAAATAAGCTCACCATCACTAATTATCTGTTCCCAATGTGTGAGTCCCTCCTCTAGTAGAGGTTTGGCAAGAATGTCTTTTGTCCAGTCAGGGGAGCCGGGATTATCCCCGATGGGGGCTAAAAAGCTATGGTAGGGAATTTTTAAGGTTTTCCTCACTTTGTACCATGTCTCTGCAAACCCCCTCAGAATCTTCTGCTTGACCTTTTAAAAAAAACTTGGGTCAGCATATTTGAAAATAAATCCCTTCTTTCCTCCTGGCTCCAAATTCGCAATTGTGGACCACAAGCCTCCTGTCATAGAGGGATTTGGAGAATTAAAGAAATACTTCCCATTATTTAAAAGAAAAGCCCAGGAATAAAATAGTAGATCTGGTAGGGCTATTCCTCCTTTCTCGACCTTCCTCTGCAGCTTCTTCCAAGCTATTCTTGGTCCTTTACTCGCCCATATAAACAAAACCATGTCTCCTCGTAGCTTTTTCATCCAATCTGTATTGAACGGCAAGGGAATAGCATCAAATAGGAAGGTCAGCTTAGGGAGAATTACCAATTTGACCAAATTACTACTTCCGAAAATCGATAGTAGGAGATGAGACCAGGATTTCAAAAGTTTCATAATCTCTTTTTGAATTTTGTCGAAATTGAGTTTCGCTATTTTACTGATGTCGTGAGATATTGTAACATCCAGATACCTGATCTCATCCTTTCCGGATTCCCCCTTGATGTTCCAGGATATGACTTCGGACTTGTCTCCTATGACTTCATAACCTGAGACCCCCCCGAAGTCTGTCGTTAGAGCCATCAAACGAGGCCAAGCTGTCAAAGTATTTGTGGTAAAAATCACTATGTGGTCAGCGTAGAGCCCCCGTTTTTTCCCCACCAGGGAAACTAAAAGCTAGAAGTCCCAGGTGCTCTCTGATCTTTCTTGCAAGTGGCTCTATCTAAAGGTTAAAGAGCAGGAGCGAGAGAGGGCAACCCTGCCTAGTTCCTCTGCATAGCTTGGTAGAGACCAGTAAGAGCATTACAAAAGTTTGTGCCCAGGTTCAGTGAAGTAGCGGCTTCTTTCCTATATACCCAATTTACACGGTCGAAGACCTTGGCAGCATCCAAGGCCAACAATGCAAAGGGAAGATGATAGGTGGACGCTAGATCTATTGTGGCGATCAATGAGAAGGTCAGAGCTTTCAAAAATTTTCCCTGGATGGAACCTTTTTGGTTGCCATTAATTAAATCAGCCATCAACCCATTTAATCTATCTGCCAAGATCTTAGCGTAAATCTTGTAGTCGCTATTTAGCAAGGAAATAGGGCGATATGAATCACATTTTTGGGGGCATTTTCCAGGCTTCAATATAGGCGATATTGTGGCTTTCTTACAGGAGGCTGGCAGGTCCATATGCTTGACGAATAGCTCATTGAAAAGCTTGACCAAAGTAGGAGCTAAAGTATCCGCGAAGACTTTGCAGACCTCTTGCGGAATGCCATCCAGCCCTAGGGCCGTCTCCTTCTTTAACTGAGCCATTATGATACCCACTTCCCGAACGTCTATTTCCCCATTAAGAAGATCTACTTTTTCTTTTGACAATGGGTTTCACATACCCTGTCCTACCCACCTACTAAGAATATCTTTAGATGACGTAAAATCTTCATGGTAGACTCTAATGGCTTTGAAAAACTTGCTCAATTCCTCTGCTGTCATTTACTAAGCTGCCCGTTTGATCACATATAATTTCCTCAACTCTATTTCTTAGCTGTTCTTTCTGTGCCTTGCATGCCACAAATTTACCACAGCCTTTGCTGTATTCAAAGGGAGCCATTTGACTGGTCTCCCATCTCTTTCTCAACCGCTCTTGCAATATGGTGGATAAACTTGCCTTCTCCTGTGACACTTCTTGGAACCATCTTATCCTAGCCTCCTCGTCTATACTTGGATCAAATAGTTTTTATTCCAAGGAGCGGATCTTCTCCTCCTGTACTGCTACTTCTTTGTAATAGTTCCTCCTTTTCTCTGTTGCTAGTGTCCCAAGTCTACCCCTAGGAAACGCCTTATAGGCATTCCATGAGACCCAGGTGCTACTGATCCCCAATTGAGTTCGAAGAAATCTTTTGTTTCTTTTTTAAGGGCTTGTACCACTTCCTCTTCAAACAAAAGTGGACGGTCAGGAGTCCATCTTGACTGGGCACCAGCCTTACTAACCTCCAATGTGAGCATCACTGCTGAGTGGTCTGACAAGTGGACTTCAATGTGTTCAACCTGCTGTTCTTCATCCTTTAATTTACAGTCTACCAAAAAATAATCGATCCAAGACTGGTGTCAATACTTTTTATTAAAGAATGTAAAGCCTTTTTGTTCACCTGCTTTTCATCTCCATATGTCTCACAGACCTAATTGTTCCATCATTTGTTTAATTAAACTCTACATGTTAGGGTTAGTCTGAGCTCTACTATGTATGGACCTATCCAGTACATTATTCAGAACAACATAAAAATCACCAGCCAGGATGATTGGGCCCGGTGAGTTTAAAAGCTCGGTCAACAGATCTTGTAAGGGAACCACTTCATCATGATTTGGCCCATAGTAGCCCGCTAACGTGAATGGCCTAGCCAGGATCTTAACTTTGGCTACTACCCATCTGCCTGCTGTATCGGATGTAAAGAAATTCAGGCTCTTTTGTAGTCCTCGCTTGATTAAAATTACAACCCCTTTCGTCACTGCTGCTTGGGCTGTACATACGAAGTGTGCTACCCATTTCGTGGCCGTGAAGAGCTCTACTGCCTCCTTCTCAGTCAAATGGGTTTCCTGGGCTATAATAATATGGGCTGGGAATCCCTTCAAGTATTGAAGTATTTTCGCCCTCCTACTTCTGACCCGTAAGCCATTTAAGTTCCAGGACAGTATATTTATGCTCCCTCCCTTCTTACTTCCCATCATCGAGTACTGCTAAAAGCTTAATTCTGAAAGCATTAAAAGAGACTTTATAGGACGCATCTTTTGTATTTTTTTCCTGCTGCTACCCACCCTGTGCACCCTCCCCCCGTAGAGAACCCCCCCTCAACTTCTCCATGACCAGCAGGCCATATGATTTCCCTCCCCAGAGCGCATAACTATTTGAAGTGAATGGACCATGTCTGTGAGCTACTCCTTTTTTATTTGTTTTAAAAAACGTTTTCCCCTATAAGACCTAAAAAAACGGTAAAATGCATAGTTTTATTCTTTTTTTTAATAGAGAAAAATCCTTGCATATTTCGCCTCGTTTTCTCGCGTATCCAGGATACCTCACAACATTATTATAATTTTTTTCTTTTAATTTTTTCCATCTTATTATTATAATTATTACAATTTTTATTTCATCCCCAATTTATTCCACTTCCTTTTTTTCCTTTCTCTCTAATATCTTGCCATGCTTCCCTTTCCTACTCTTTATTTTTACCAAATTTAGGCAGATTTGGCAAAAATAGCCAGATTTAAAAAGGCATTATGAAATTAGATTACTTACTATTTGCTTGAAAGTCTTTTAGGAACTCATCTACCTTCTCACCGGAGTGAAAGATGAGCATTTTATTATTAATCATCACCTTTAAGTACGCAGGGAATCTCAGCCGGACTACTGCACCCAGACTTCTCAGTTGGAGCTCCCATTGCCTGTTTGAAGTGGAACCTGAAACATCCGATCGAAATTCATATTTTACCCCCTCCACTTCAGATTTTAGGCTCAGTGCTTTTGAGAGTATCTTCTCCTTTAAAGAGAAGGATAAGAAATTAAGCAAAATGTTTCTAGGCTTTGTCCTATTTGTGTTTAGCCTAAACGGATCCCTATGCACATGCTGAATGTCCTTACTTATTTCCTCTTCAGATTCTTCTAGTTGCAGTTCTTTCTTTATCATGCTTACTACAAAGGTTTTGATATCTTCCCCCTCCCTACCTTCAGGGACTTTCAAAATGTTTATGTTGTTTCTCTGGAAATTTTCCAACCTTTCAACTATATCTAGAAACTCTGACTTTGGAGATTTTAACTTTGTGTTCTCAGCTGAGTTCGTACGGACTTTCTCCCTGAGCTACTTCACCTCCCCTTCCAGTAGGATTGTTCTGCTACTAAGATCATCCATATTCTCTCCAGGGTATCGCAAGCATGTCAAATTTCCCTCTGATTTCCTTCCAATGTCTCAAATCTTGACCAAATCTCAACTGTAAGGGCTTTTAATAAACCACTCAGCGGTAGATCCTCTCTCCCCGAGGCCCACCCCTGAGGTGACCAAATCTCACCCCTTGAGTATTGAAGCTGTACGCTGCTGTAACCCTTCCTGGATTGCCGGGGTACTTATACTTTCTTCAGCAGAATGCCCGGACAGAATTTGATCCATATCAGGAGAGGTATTTTCACTCCAGTCAATAGCCTCAATTGTTTTAACAGAGGATATCACTCTCTCTATGATCTTATCATTTATTATCCCTTTCCCCCCTCCATCCTGCTCTCTGCTAAGAAGAAAGTTTTCATTTTGCTCTGTATCTTTCTTATACTCGTTACCTTAAACTCTAGAGGAATAGCATTGAATAAGAATGTAAATTTTGGTAGGATAGTCATTTTAATAGCATTTGCTCTCCAGATGAAAGTAAGATGTAGACAGCTCCATGACTTTAACAGTTTCCTCATTTCTTTAGTTTTATGATCGAGATTAACTTGGGGAATTTCTTCGATGTTTTTGGGAATTTCTATACCCAAATAATGAATTTTATTATTAGATTCTATCAGAGGGGTCATTATATTCCAATGCATAACTTCAGTTGTTTGATGTTTTTTGATATCCAGAAATCCACCCATATTCTGATAATAAGCTGTTTATGGTAGTGAGAGAATCATTCGGAATACTTGTGTAGATCATTAAATCATCGGCGTATAACCCCACTTTCAGGACCCAACCATTAAAACTAAAAGGTATAACCTCTGTGGAAGACCTTATCATGTTGGCTAAAGGTTCTATATATAGGTTGAAAGTGGGCAGCCTTGCCTAGTGCCTCGCCTAATTTGAAAATCTTTTGAGACTCTGCTATTTATAAGTATTTTCCCTACCGGGGCTGAGTAGATACTCGCAATGACCCTTAAGAAGTTTCTCCCTAGTTCGAGATGGTGGATAACTTTCTGCAGATATGACCAGTTTACGCTGTCAAACGCTTTTGCCGCATTAACTGTAAAGACCGCAAGGGGGACTTTTTCATGAGTTACAATATCAATGGCTCCAATGAGTTGGTGTGTTAGCTCGTGTAAGTGTCTGCCTCTCATAAAGCCCTTTAGATCTTGATGGGTTTGATTTTTAGAGAGAGACTCAAGCCTTTGTGTCAAAATCTGAGTGAATATTTTGGAATCGTTGTTAAGGAGTGATATAGGTCTCTAAGATTCGCATTTTAAAGGGTCTTTCCCAGGTTTTAAAATCAGACTAATGGTCGCCTCATTCCAGGTTTTTGGGAGAGGAGATCCCTCTAAGTAAATAGAATTAAAGAGGTCTGCTAACTTAGGGGCCAGTGCTTCCGACAAAACTATATTGATCTCATTCGGAAGTGCATCAGTCCCTGCCGCTTTTCCTTTATTGAGAGACTTTATTACTTGCAAGACCTCCTCCACAGTGATTGGAGCGTTTAGTAACTCTCGAGAATCGAGGTCTAGCTTTGGAAGTTGTGACTTTTTCAAATATGAGTCTACCAGTGAGGGAGGAGGGGAAAGATCTTCGGCGTAAAAAGTTGAAAGAAGTCAACAAAAGCTTCCTCTATGCCAGCCCTGTCTTCTACTCTTTCCTTCCGTTAGCCTTGTATATTGCTGTGATGTTATTTCTGTTCAGCTCAGTTTTTAGCTTCCACGCTAAAAGTTTACCACTATTTTCTCCAAATTCGTAATTTGATAGGGAACTTGCCTGCCATCTCTTCCAAACCTTGTCCTCTAGATAAGAAGCTGATTCTTGTTTCTTTCTTAATATGTCTTCCTTTATTTTATTCTGATCTTCCTCGTTACGACTGACTTCCACCCTCCCTTGTTTCCATCAGGTATAAAGATTGACATTAAAGCAGCAAGCCTGACCTCGGGATGCAATAATCTGAAGCTTCCCCCACCTCAAAATAAGATGTAGAAACCAAGTGTTTGTGTTGTTAAACTGTTAATGATGTGCTTTGGCTCTAACTGCAAAGAAAACAAAGCATAGGACCAGATTTACTAGAATTGTACGCCACAGTTGAACCCAGTAGTGGCTGGTATCAGGAAAAAAGTGGTTGGGCGGGGAGAAGGGTGGACAACAATAACACAAAAAATAAGAACATACCTGTCACCCAGCACATTGCCGCTCTTCTGTTCCTGTAGCTCCACTGCAGCACAGGCTTCCAGACTCCCCTACGGTCAATTCAGACACTGCTCTCATGCTGCTAGCAGCATGAGAGGAGTGCCAGGATTGGCTTGAGTGGGCTGGATTTGCACTCTCAGAGAGACTGGGAACCTGTGCCCGCTATCTGCAACCCGGCAAAGCAAATCGGGTTGTATACATCTCAGTTCACATGTAGATTAGGGTGTCCTAAGACAGCCAGCCACATTCGCATGCGCACTTTCAGCAGTGCCCATCATTCCTCCTCCATGCCTGTCATCGTGATGGCTCCACCCCTAAGACTCGGTCCTGTGAAATTTTTATTTTTTATAATAAACTTGTTTTATCATCATTTAATTTAGTTTTACATCGGCTAGCGGAGGGTGACGCTCCTCCTCCATAATGGAGGAGCCGCTGCTTGTTGCATCACTTTTGTGGTGCATTCTTGATGCAAAATGCTAGATGTTTACAAAGCCAATCAAGAGGCAATTTGCTTCACCTTGTGTGGCTTCGTAAAAACAATGTGACACAACGCAGCAGCTTGTGCTGGATTGCGTTACATTTCATTCTACAAGGTGTGCCAATGGTGCAACATGGGTATTCTCATGCAAACACCCACAAATTTCATACAATCCCAGATTTACAAACGTTTGTAAACCTGGGATTGCGTGAAATTGCTCCCCGAGGATGAGGAGAAACATATTTTTATATTCTCGTTATTTTCTCTTTCTAATTGTGCTGCAAAATGGCTTACGTATTCTTAGATTGACTCCCCGACCCCCAGTAAAAAATAAATCCCTGAACTTGCCCAAATCTAGCAAGCAATGGAGATAACGTGAAGATGAGAGAGGGGACAGACACGTGGTGACTGTAGCTTGAGCAGACACTCATCCAAAACCACCCTACACAGACACAGCGAGCCACTCTTCTACGTTTAGGTCTCGTAGATTGTTTTCAAATGAAAGAAGGGCCTTTAGTTTAAAGTGCTGACAGGGCGACGTAACAAACAAAACTACACTTTACGACGTCACAAACACTTTTTTTCAGGTTCCAGTTGCAAAAAACATAAAGTGCATATCACCCGAGCAATTCAGCCCCTGGTTACGACCAACTTTATTCATTGTGATATGCTGATCATGCACTTCCAGCACTTTGCCCCTGGTACAACAGGATAAACTTTACAAATGTCTGGTAAAAAGACTTGAGGATTTTGGTACAGCAAAACACAAATCTGCATGTTATGCCCCATTTTTGCACAAGAATAATAAGTCCTATATATCGAGCCCCATAAATTCAATTCTCTGCAGTCTCGGAATATATTGGATGAAATAAATATCGCACCCTTTTCGTAGCCATAGCTCTTACTGCCATGCAACCAACCAAGTACCATCTTCTGAGCTCTGTCATATTTTATCATGTAAAACCAGGATGAGAAAGAGAGGCCAGGGAGCCCAATGGTGGAAATGGGTGTAGCTTTCAATACTGCACTAGGTACAGTAGTACTGTGCCTCTTACGAACAGGGTTAAAGGAGGCACACTGCTCACTAGTTATGGCTGTAGTTTACTGCCATATCAGAGAAGGTGTCCCTGTTCCTTGCTTGCATGGGCACATCTACTGCACTTGTTTCTTCCGCTGCTGTCCCTGCAACACAAAAAAATTATTGTCCAGGCGCTAATAGGTTCGCGATTAGATTACGTGAATGCCCTTTATTTCGGGCTGCCTAAAGATCTGCTGGCCCGTTTGCAAATTGTGCAGAATTCGGCGGCAAGAGCCATCTTTGGCCTTCCGCGCAGGGCAAAAGCATCCAAATTGCTCAATAGATTGCATTGGCTGCCTATTTCTAAAAGAATCACATTTAAGATCTTGACCCTTGCTTTTAAGGCCCTTCATTCTATTGGCCCTAAATACATCAGGAAGCGCATGGCCTTTTATGCGCCGAGGAGGACGCTACGGTCGGCCTTGTTGGCCAAAGCCGATGTTCCGCCTATCAGATTCGCCCGCATCGGAGGTCGTTCCTTCCGTTACTTGGCTGCACGTTGCTGGAATGAGCTTCCTGTTTCCTTAAGGAAAGCTAACAGTCTCCTTTCTTTTAGAAAGGAGCTGAAGACTTGGCTTTTTTCTGTATGATTCTTAGTGACCTCTGCGAGTAGCTGTGTTGTGTTTTCTCTGCCTCAGTTCTCTTTGCCAAAGCGCCGGGACACCCCTTGGGGAAGCCGTGCGCTATAAAAGAGACATTACATAACATAACACCACTGTACGCAGGGGCATAGCGCTGGGCCCTGCAGCTCTGAGAGACGGGGAAGCCCCAACCTCAGAGACACCCAAAGCTTTCACATTGGCCCTCCGACCACACAACTCTTACAGTAGATCTTAACTTGGAGGGCAGTAAGTGTTATCCTCTGCAGGTGTCTGAGGAAGTGAAGTATCTTTTGATTGGCAGAAATTATTCTGCTGACCAAAATCCACCTCTATTCATTGCTAATCACTTAATTGTGCTGCCAGCAGGCCTCTTCTTAGCTCAGTATAGTGCGATGTTCGAAAACAAGTCGTGCACATTTGAAATTGTTTTGGAAATGAACTAAGTATGGCACAAGAAGAACGATCATATCAAATAATAACATGATCTGAAGTTACATGTAGGTACCTTTTAATTGTAAGCAAAATGATGTACACGGAGCTGAAATAGCGGAACTTTGAGAATCACATGAGAGATGCATAGTGCCTTAAAATAAACTAGTACAGTGCAATTGAAACATTATTTCTGGAACAACCGTGAGTTCTTCCAAGCAACATATCCTTCGGTATATTGGATCAACTATTAACTGAAACACTTATAACATTCGTTCCCATAACTATACGATCAATTTTGAAAAACGTTCGATGCCACTTTCTGAAAACCTAAACTGCAAAACTTTATATTAAATATCCAAGGTGGCACAAGGATACAACTATCAATCTCTTCCCAGACACGCGCCTAAATGTCTGAAAGTAGCACTTTAAATTATAATGACAGGCATACCGAAGAAACCTATGCATCTGCAATGAGAAGCTAATGAAAGGAGAACCTGCTTTACATTGATAGCGATTTGACTCAACTGCATAAAAAGCAGCTGTGGGTTGGACTCTGGCCCTCGCCTGATTGAGTGCAATTGCCCTGAAATATGCTGAATGAATTTTGAGCACTTTACATTGCAGGAAATCATAATTCCAAATGATGAGTTTGAACTTTTGTATTTTTGCACGTTTTAAATGCATTAATTTTGCGATGGAAGAGACGTAGATATATAATGTATTCTTGTCCTTTATTAATTAGGATTTACATTGCCATTCAGAGGCCCGATTCAAAAAAGGCATCTTGGAGACCAATAGCCCAAATCTCCACCTCTCCTCGCATATATTTGCTGTAAAGTGAGCTCTGTGACAGAGAACTCCATGCATGTAAGTAGGAGTTGAATTAGTAAATGAGAGAGGGGAAAAGACGAATGGTGGATACATGGGGAATAATTACAAAAAAATGTGTGGGGTAAAAAAAATGAAGACGGGTATTAGGGAAAGGGACATGCTAATTATGCGTGGTTGAAATTTATATTACGCCAGCATAATTTGAGTAACCTCAGGAATTTTTTATTGTGCTTCTCACATGAAAATCCCAAAACTACACGATTACGACACTTCACGCAATGATATGCCATGCATGAAAATTACTTATCACAAATCCACCATTTATGGTAAAATTTTAATGCAAATACACTGAAACAAAAAGAAAACGAGGAACTGTTTGTTGTGTTTTTGTTATTTTGCACCTTTTTTTAGCACGAAATGCATTTTCACGTTACAATTACGGCATGTTATGATAGAATATAGTGCTAACTGACAGATTTATATTTTGCATAATTACATATAATTTTGCATCATTTCATGTAGTTATTTGAAAGCAATTTACATTTCGCACATCCCTATTACTAATACAAACCATGCAGTGACATAAATGTAAGACAAGTGCAATGCATAAAATACTCTTCTAATTCTATTAAGCCCTAATAGTGACAAAGACTACAGCCCAGCCTTGGAGTAAGTCATGCACTGCCTGTGGCTAACCAGTGAGACTGCAACAAACTTCCATAAAGAAATTGAGCCAGCTATAACAGACACCCCATGGACAATAATTTCATATATATGAAATAAATTCTACATTTACTGTATATATCTAATGTATATAGGTAGTTATAGTTAGGTCAGTGTTTCCATGGAAAATGTGTTTATTATGTTTCTAATAACTTTGGCACAGTTTGAGGAATCTCAACAAAACCTTCCAAAAACGTACTCTTCTTTGCATAGTGTGTGCATGGAAAGTTTTGGGGTGATCTGTCACATGGGGGTCAAGAAAAAAAGGGGGGTTCTAAAAACACATTCCCCTCTTCATTATCAAAAGAATTCTTTAATATTTCTTTAAAGTACTACCACAAAAACTACTTCACGAATTACAACAAATTTGGCAGGAAGCTAGATCTTGGTCCACAAATTGTGTTTTTTGTGATTTGATGTATATTTTTTGAGTAGTTTTTGAGAAATTAAGTTTTAAATATAACTGTATATTTGGACAGTTGAGTCCACAAGAGTCTCTCAGGAGCAGAAATGTAAAAATAGATTAGCAGAGGGGGCTTTTTTCACTTGGGCCAATTTGCTCCCGAAGGAGTCAGACTCCTGTAGGAGTGAGCGAGTCACATAGTAGCAAGCACTCTGACTGGCTGCCAGCAACATGAGAAACATTTTGCTGGCAGCCATGACAGGAGTCTGAGACTTAGTCCACTCTGTGAACGTGAAAAATAATAATAATATAAGTGTGCAAGGTGGGAAAGCCCTGCCTCCCTAGGCCCCATAGGGTGGACCAAGAGGGACCCCCCACCACCCGGGACAGAATAAAAATAAATCTGCACATTTTTCTGCAATCCTGTTAGAGCCCTGATGGATTGAGACAGACAAAATCTATATATCGTGAATGGGCCTCAGTAGGGTCATCTTCACAGCTCATTTAGGGCACTGAGAACCCCTTCCCTGGGGTCAGGTATATTTAAGGAGACTAGGGCACATGGCCTCTCTGCTTGAGCGGGCTTTGGCCCCAGGGACCTCATCCTCTGGTGCCCAATCTATTTCTTAAGGGAAGGGTGGCACTGGGCCCTCCTACCTATACCATTTCTGCCCACAAGACCCCATCCTTTTGGGGCCCAATGTATTTTGTAAGGCAAATGGGCTCCATGGACCCCTCCAAAGCCTTAAAAAGGCACCAGGGACCCCATTGCCGAGGGCTGGAGAGCAGAGTTGCACAGCTCTTCTTCCTGAGCCTATAATGCCCCCTGGGACCCCGTCCCTGGGCTGTGTCATCGTAGCCTACCCCAGGGACACTGTAGTTTTCTTGCCCACACTACTACGAACAGGGAAACATGTTGTGTTCTGTCTGGCAAGAGCATTTTGAAATCTCCTGCCAAAGGGGAGAAAACAGTAAGTGTGCTCACAGTTGACAGGACCTTAAAAAAAATTCTCCTGACAGCTTGGAGATGACTTGTGATCTCTTTCCCTCTCCACACGAATAAGTAGCTGGGGGTGAAGCAGGTACCCATGCCCATCCCATTTGTTTGTCTGTAAAGTTGTTCCTGAAACAAAAAAAACGTTTTTATCAAACACAATTTGGCAAAGTCAATCAGCATCTTATTATGCTCTTAAAACATACTCATTTGCTTTCAGTCTATTCTGATGTGCAATGCTAGCATAAAGGCTGGGTATTTTTTGTAAACTCATTAAAAAGGGTGGTTCCCCACAATGCCTTCTATGCACTTCAATGAATAAATCTTTTTTATCTCATGTAGGAGGTAAGATGAATCAGAAAATTCAAAGAGAAAATTTTCAATGTACATAGACATGTGATCAGTAAGGTTGACTTGGGAGGAAATAATGGGGTGTCCTGAAGGATTAGCTTTGTTTTTATGTATCTTTGGTAGATGATATAAGGCAGGTGCCTGAGGATGAGGACATCACAGAAAATATTATACCTCTGTATCAAGCATGCCTTTCACTATGATAAAGAGATGTGCACTTTGCCTCATGAGTCCTAATATTGAATCATGTCGCTGTTAGAAATGGGGTCTCTAATTGGCACTTGTCCAAGTAGGGACCCTTGATTCTAGTCAGGGTAAGGGGGATATACACTGTAGATATCCCCTGCTCAACCCCTTGGTAGCTTGGCACGAGCAGACAGGCTTATCCCAAAGGCAATGTATAAAGTATTTCTACTCAAAACACACAGTAATTCAGTGATAACACCACAAATGGACACCACACCAGTTCAGGAAAATAAAGTATCTGTATCTAAACTCAACAAGACCAAAATGACAAAAAATCCACTTATTTATTTATTTGGTGTTTTATATAGTGCGAACCTGACCCTAATAGGGTATCAGAGTGCTTTACATTTACATATCTTACAACTTAGAACAACACAAACGCAATGCAGTTTTCGTAAACCTAATCAGTGTACACCGAATTGCTAGAAACAGTTAAGCTACAACATCATAAATTATTGTACATTGATTTGTGAGAGAAACATTTGTGTTTGACAATTGTATTTTCAATACCAAAATGATGTTAGTGTCATAATACGAGTCCTTTAGAACCTGGATGGTCAGCTTACTGCTTTCCATCTGTGGGACACTTTGAATTGGCATGCTGCCAGGTAACACTGTCCAAGTCTTGTGGAGTTAGGACACCTGGGCCTGACTTGTGAACCTTAGTCAGCTAAACAAACCCCAGTTTCTCTTTGGATTTGTCTATCCTCATTTGTAACGCCTATGTTTCCATCATCATTATTTAAACCTTGAACTAGGTGTCCTAAATTTGCTGTATTTCTGCATGCAGCCCTGCAATTGTTTTCCTTGTTTTTAATGGTTGGCAGTCTCCAGATGCGCCATTGGCTGGTAGATTTGTACTATTGACAGATATTTCCCAAGTGACACATGAAATGTCTTTTGAGTGACATAGGTTAGTTCTTGTTTTTAACCGTGTTCTACCTCAATCCATCCATGACACAGAGACACCCAGTGGCCTATGTTATTCTGCATGGCTTTCTTCTGGGCAGTTTGGCTTGTCTCAGCGCAATCTTTTAGAAAAACTAAGTTCCACTAAAATCCATTGTACAGTCTCTGTGATCACTCTGCCTTGGTCACCTACTGACATGGGCATTTGGTTTGTGGGCAGCTTTTGAGTTCAACGGTGCTTTGACAACCAGGATGCATAAATAAGGCTCGCCTCTCCCCTCCCTTGTTATTGTCTGTCTTCTTTTATTTCTCGTGCTTCTTTGCATTTTGTGTTTCTTCTATATCTTTGTAACTACGTCCCAAACTCTCCAGCTTCTTTTCTATTTCCTTATTAGTCATCTCAAATTTTTGGGGCTTTGGGAAGAAGGAGCCTGAGAGAACATTGAAATATGTCATGACCTTTTCTCCTAAATAGCATAGGAATGTCATCTTTTTTAATTGAGGTTTATTACAGTAGGTGAACATCGGTGAGATAGGCTTTGACAGGTAAAATCCCAGGCAATTATGAGAAGCATAATTGATAATTCTGCTTCCTATTTGAAAATAGAGCAAGCTAATTGTACATCAAACTGAGGGAGTAGCCAGCCAATTGAATTCCCAACCCAGTGATCCATACCTCAAATACCACTGGGTGAGCAATGCGAGTACGCCCTTACCACCCTAGAGGAGGTCCCTTCTTCCCAATGCCCATCAATAAATTTCTCCATCCTTTAAGCCTTTTATACATTCATCCTTCTATACATCTTTTCTTGCTTCCATTCATCCATTCAACCCATCCCTCTTTTGCTATTCTGTCTATCTGCCCTTTCATCATAACTCTTCCATTCATTCTTCTAACATTCCACTCACACTCACACTCATTTTATCATTTCACCCATCCATCCAGATGTCCATTTATCCATCCACCCATGTATTCAACCTTTCATTCTTGCTACCATTATTTCTATTATTCCTATCACCTACCCCTACAAATGTTGTTTTTTCCTTATATACATCAGTCCTTTCACCCTTCAGTCAATCCTTTCATCCTGTTCATCCTTCCTTCTTGTCAGTTTTTCTTCTTTTTATACGTCCTACCGTGGACTCTTCCTTACAATCCTGGCTCTCTCTCACTCTTTTCCTCTCTCTTTTTATCCTCATTTCATGAACTGGGTCCCCTTTACTAGTAATGGCTTCCCACCACTTCGTGACCTCTGGTATAGGTTTCGCTTGCTTTGTTTTTTAGGTCTCGGAACTGCGAACAGATTGCGAAGCAATCTGTCGTTCCGAGACTCTATTGTAATCATTCTGGCTTTCGAGGAGTCAAGGGAGACAGACAAGCGAGGTGCACGCGCAACCTTGGAACTGGGATCAGGTCGCGCGCGCTTCCTGTCTCCCATGGCTCCTTGGAAGCAGACTCACACGCACGCACACACATACAGACCCCCCCTCCCCCCCCTCGCCGCACATACACACACTCACCCACACACACTCACACACACACATACAGAACATCCCCCCCTCGCCGCAGCGCATGCGCAAGCACACACAGAGACACACACCCCCCCCCCCTTCCTACCTCGTCTCGGCGTGTCTTTGCGCTCCATGGTGACGTTCGCCAAATGAGGGTGAGCACTGGACAGACTGTCTTGCACAAGGACGGGCAGGTGCACAGTCGTCAACAGGCCCCCAACAAGTCACCGAGCACCTAAGGAGGGGTACCCTCTTTCAACAGGACACACCGGCTTGCCCCAGTCGCGTGCCGTCCCTGCCTCTCAGATTGCGTGCTAGTGCTCGCGCGCAGCCGCCGTTCACGGCTGCGCGCGCCCCCCGCAGCTGAAGCAGCAGGCCTAAGGTCGCCAGTACATAGGGAGAAGCGGGTTGCTTTGCTAATTGTGCCGGTGCTTTCTGGTGCTTAGCACCGGCACTTACCTATCAGGGCCGTGTCTACTGCATGTCACATTTATTCACATGCTATCATCATTTATTCACATGCTATTATTACCTCACTGACTGTTGCTGTTAGTGCGCCCTCTGTCGGCTCCCAGCCGCTACAGCATTGATGCCGCCCGAGACGATTACTAAGTACCGCTGGAGCGATGAAGAAATGCTCCCACGGTGTCACTTAACCACCAGAATCAAACAGAGCTGAAAGAATGGGTGACTTAACTGCTGGCGAGCGGGAAAAGAAAGATGAACACTGACTCACTGCCTAATAGTATGGAGACCCGGGCAGTGGTTATGTGTGTCGTGGCTGTGACCTCGCATCCTCCTCTGGAAGGAAGTGAGGTCGGATATTCAAAAAGTTGCTGGACCCGACTCAAGTGAGTGGTGTGCTCTTCACGTCCTAGCATCCAGCAGCATTACCGGCAGCAGTAACGAAGCATTCTGGTGACAACCAACACGTCTGATTGCAAGTAGGTTCCATGCACACGTACACCACCACTGCCATGCACACACGCACACCACCACTGCCATGCACACACGCACACCACAACTGCCATGCACACACGGACACCACCACTGCCATGCACACACAGACACCACCACTGTCATGCACACACGCACACCACCACTGCCATGCACACACGCACACCACCACTGCCATGCACACACGCACACCACCACTGCCATGCACACACGCACACCACCACTGCCATGCACACACAGACACCACCAGCTGAGTGCAGAGTCCTGAGTAGTGAGTAGTGAGTTTCCATAGTGCAGAGTAGTGAGTGCAGAGTAGTGAGTGCAGAGTAGTGAGTGCAGAGTAGTGAGTGCAGAGTAGTGAGTGCACAGTAGTGAGTAGTGAGTTTCCAGAGTGCAGAGTAGTGAGTGCAGAGTAGTGAGTGCAGAGTAGTGAGTGCAGAGTAGTGAGTGCAGAGTAGTGAGTGCAGAGTAGTGAGTAGTGTGCAGAGTAGTGAGTGCAGAGTAGTGAGTAGTGAGTGCAGAGTAGTGAGTGCAGAGTAGTGAGTAGTAAGTGCAGAGTAGTGAGTAGTGAGCGCAGAGTAGTGAGTGCACAGTAGTGAGTGCAGAGTAGTGAGTAGTGAGTGCAGAGTAGTGAGTAGTGAGTGCAGAGTAGTGAGTGCAGAGTAGTGAGTAGTGAGTGCACAGTAGTGAGTGCAGAGTAGTGAGTGCAGAGTAGTGAGTAGTGAGTGCAGAGTAGTGAGTGCATAGTAGTGAGTGCATAGTAGTGAGTGCATAGTAGTGAGTGCAGAGTAGTGAGTGCAGAGTAGTGAGTGCAGAGTAGTGAGTAGTGAGTGCAGAGTAGTGGGTAGTGAGTGCACAGTAGTGAGTGCAGAGTAGTGAGTGCACAGTAGTGAGTGCAGAGTAGTGAGTAATGAGTGCACAGTAGTGAGTGCAGAGTAGTGAGTAATGAGTGCACAGTAGTGAGTGCAGAGTAGTGAGTGCACAGTAGTGAGTGCAGAGTAGTGAGTGCACAGTAGTGAGTGCAGAGTAGTGAGTGCACAGTAGTGAGTAGTGAGTGCAGAGTAGTGAGTGCAGAGTAGTGAGTGCAGAGTAGTGAGTGCAGAGTAGTGAGTAGTGAGTGCACAGTAGTGAGTAGTGAGTGCACAGTAGTGAGTGCAGAGTAGTGAGTAGTGAGTGACAGTAGTGAGTGCACAGTAGTGAGTGCAGAGTAGTGAGTAGTGAGTGCAGAGTAGTGAGTAGTGAGTGCACAGTAGTGAGTGCAGAGTAGTGAGTGCAGAGTAGTGAGTGCAGAGTAGTGAGTGCAGAGTAGTGAGTAGTGTGCAGAGTAGTGAGTGCAGAGTAGTGAGTAGTGAGTGCAGAGTAGTGAGTGCAGAGTAGTGAGTGCAGAGTAGTGAGTGCAGAGTAGTGAGTAGTAAGTGCAGAGTAGTGAGTAGTGAGCGCAGAGTAGTGAGTGCACAGTAGTGAGTGCAGAGTAGTGAGTAGTGAGTGCAGAGTAGTGAGTAGTGAGTGCAGAGTAGTGAGTGCAGAGTAGTGAGTGCAGAGTAGTGAGTAGTGAGTGCACAGTAGTGAGTGCACAGTAGTGAGTGCAGAGTAGTGAGTAGTGAGTGCAGAGTAGTGAGTGCAGAGTAGTGAGTGCATAGTAGTGAGTGCATAGTAGTGAGTGCAGAGTAGTGAGTGCAGAGTAGTGAGTGCAGAGTAGTGAGTAGTGAGTGCAGAGTAGTGAGTAGTGAGTGCACAGTAGTGAGTGCAGAGTAGTGAGTGCACAGTAGTGAGTGCAGAGTAGTGAGTAATGAGTGCACAGTAGTGAGTGCAGAGTAGTGAGTAATGAGTGCACAGTAGTGAGTGCAGAGTAGTGAGTGCACAGTAGTGAGTGCAGAGTAGTGAGTGCACAGTAGTGAGTAGTGAGTGCAGAGTAGTGAGTGCAGAGTAGTGAGTGCAGAGTAGTGAGTGCAGAGTAGTGAGTAGTGAGTGCACAGTAGTGAGTAGTGAGTGCACAGTAGTGAGTGCAGAGTAGTGAGTGCACAGTAGTGAGTGCACAGTATTGAGTGCAGAGTAGTGAGTAGTGAGTGCAGAGTAGTGAGTAGTGAGTGCACAGTAGTGAGTGCAGAGTAGTGAGTGCAGAGTAGTGAGTGCTAAGTGCAGAGTAGTGAGTGCAGAGTAGTGAGTGCAGAGTAGTGAGTGCAGAGTAGTGAGTGCAGAGTAGTGAGTGCAGAGTAGTGAGTAGTGAGTGCAGAGTAGTGAGTAGTGAGTCCAGAGTAGTGAGTAGTGAGTCCAGAGTAGTGAGTGCAGAGTAGTGAGTGCACAGTAGTGAGTGCACAGTAGTGAGTGCACAGTAGTGAGTAGTGAGTGCAGACTAGTGAGTAGTGAGTGCAGACTAGTGAGTAGTGAGTGCAGAGTAGTGAGTAGTGAGTGCAGAGTAGTGAGTGCAGAGTAGTGAGTAGTGAGTGCAGAGTAGTGAGTGCACAGTAGTGAGTAGTGAGTTTCCAGAGTGCAGAGTAGTGAGTGCAGAGTAGTGAGTGCAGAGTAGTGAGTAGTGAGTGCAGAGTAGTGAGTGCAGAGTAGTGAGTGCAGAGTAGTGAGTGCAGAGTAGTGAGTGCAGAGTAGTGAGTGGTGAGTGCAGAGTAGTGAGTGGTGAGTGCAGAGTAGTGAGTAGTGAGTGCAGAGTAGTGAGTAGTGAGTGCAGAGTAGTGAGTGCAGAGTAGTGAGTGCAGAGTAGTGAGTAGTGATTCCAGAGTAGTGAGTGGTGAGTGCAGAGTAGTGAGTGCAGAGTAGTGAGTGGTGAGTGCAGAGTAGTGAGTGCAGAGTAGTGAGTAGTGAGTAGTGAGTGCAGAGTAGTGAGTAGTGAGTAGTGAGTGCAGAGTAGTGAGTGCAGAGTAGTGAGTGCAGAGTAGTGAGTGCAGAGTAGTGAGTGCAGAGTAGTGAGTGCAGAGTAGTGAGTGCAGTGCAGAGTAGTGAGTAGTGAGTGCAGAGTAGTGAGTGCAGAGTAGTGAGTAGTGAGTGCAGAGTAGTGAGTAGTGAGTGCAGAGTAGTGAGTGCACAGTAGTGAGTAGTGAGTGCAGACTAGTGAGTGCAGAGTAGTGAGTGCACAGTAGTGAGTAGTGAGTGCAGAGTAGTGAGTGCAGAGTAGTGAGTGCAGAGTGTAGAGTAGTGAGTGCAGAGTAGTGAGTGGTGAGTGCAGAGTAGTGAGTGCAGAGTAGTGAGTAGTGAGTGCAGAGTAGTGAGTGCAGAGTAGTGAGTGCAGAGTAGTGAGTTGTGAGTACAGAGTAGTGAGTGGTGAGTGCAGAGTAGTGAGTAGTGAGTGCAGAGTAGTGAGTAGTGAGTGCAGAGTAGTGAGTGCAGAGTAGTGAGTGCAGAGTAGTGAGTGCAGAGTAGTGAGTAGTGAGTGCAGAGTAGTGAGTAGTGAGTGCAGAGTAGTGAGTAGTGAGTGCAGAGTAGTGAGTGCAGAGTAGTGAGTGCAGAGTAGTGAGTGGTGAGTGCAGAGTAGTGAGTGCAGAGTAGTGAGTAGTGAGTGCAGAGTAGTGAGTAGTGAGTGCAGAGTAGTGAGTAGTGAGTGCAGAGTAGTGAGTGCAGAGTAGTGAGTGCAGAGTAGTGAGTAGTGAGTGCACAGTAGTGAGTAGTGAGTGCACAGTAGTGAGTGCAGAGTAGTGAGTGCACAGTAGTGAGTGCACAGTATTGAGTGCAGAGTAGTGAGTAGTGAGTGCAGAGTAGTGAGTAGTGAGTGCACAGTAGTGAGTGCAGAGTAGTGAGTGCAGAGTAGTGAGTGCTAAGTGCAGAGTAGTGAGTGCAGAGTAGTGAGTGCAGAGTAGTGAGTGCAGAGTAGTGAGTGCAGAGTAGTGAGTGCAGAGTAGTGAGTAGTGAGTGCAGAGTAGTGAGTAGTGAGTCCAGAGTAGTGAGTAGTGAGTCCAGAGTAGTGAGTGCAGAGTAGTGAGTGCACAGTAGTGAGTGCACAGTAGTGAGTGCACAGTAGTGAGTAGTGAGTGCAGACTAGTGAGTAGTGAGTGCAGACTAGTGAGTAGTGAGTGCAGAGTAGTGAGTAGTGAGTGCAGAGTAGTGAGTGCAGAGTAGTGAGTAGTGAGTGCAGAGTAGTGAGTGCACAGTAGTGAGTAGTGAGTTTCCAGAGTGCAGAGTAGTGAGTGCAGAGTAGTGAGTGCAGAGTAGTGAGTAGTGAGTGCAGAGTAGTGAGTGCAGAGTAGTGAGTGCAGAGTAGTGAGTGCAGAGTAGTGAGTGCAGAGTAGTGAGTGGTGAGTGCAGAGTAGTGAGTGGTGAGTGCAGAGTAGTGAGTAGTGAGTGCAGAGTAGTGAGTAGTGAGTGCAGAGTAGTGAGTGCAGAGTAGTGAGTGCAGAGTAGTGAGTAGTGAGTCCAGAGTAGTGAGTGGTGAGTGCAGAGTAGTGAGTGCAGAGTAGTGAGTGGTGAGTGCAGAGTAGTGAGTGCAGAGTAGTGAGTAGTGAGTAGTGAGTGCAGAGTAGTGAGTAGTGAGTAGTGAGTGCAGAGTAGTGAGTGCAGAGTAGTGAGTGCAGAGTAGTGAGTGCAGAGTAGTGAGTGCAGAGTAGTGAGTGCAGAGTAGTGAGTGCAGTGCAGAGTAGTGAGTAGTGAGTGCAGAGTAGTGAGTGCAGAGTAGTGAGTAGTGAGTGCAGAGTAGTGAGTAGTGAGTGCAGAGTAGTGAGTGCACAGTAGTGAGTAGTGAGTGCAGACTAGTGAGTGCAGAGTAGTGAGTGCACAGTAGTGAGTAGTGAGTGCAGAGTAGTGAGTGCAGAGTAGTGAGTGCAGAGTGTAGAGTAGTGAGTGCAGAGTAGTGAGTGGTGAGTGCAGAGTAGTGAGTGCAGAGTAGTGAGTAGTGAGTGCAGAGTAGTGAGTGCAGAGTAGTGAGTGCAGAGTAGTGAGTTGTGAGTACAGAGTAGTGAGTGGTGAGTGCAGAGTAGTGAGTAGTGAGTGCAGAGTAGTGAGTAGTGAGTGCAGAGTAGTGAGTGCAGAGTAGTGAGTGCAGAGTAGTGAGTGCAGAGTAGTGAGTAGTGAGTGCAGAGTAGTGAGTAGTGAGTGCAGAGTAGTGAGTAGTGAGTGCAGAGTAGTGAGTGCAGAGTAGTGAGTGCAGAGTAGTGAGTGGTGAGTGCAGAGTAGTGAGTGCAGAGTAGTGAGTAGTGAGTGCAGAGTAGTGAGTAGTGAGTGCAGAGTAGTGAGTAGTGAGTGCAGAGTAGTGAGTGCAGAGTAGTGAGTGCAGAGTAGTGAGTGCAGAGTAGTGAGTGCAGAGTAGTGAGTGCAGAGTAGTGAGTGCAGAGTAGTGAGTGCAGAGTAGTGAGTGGTGAGTGCAGAGTAGTGAGTACAGAGTACTGAGTACAGAGTAGTGAGTCCTGAGTCCAGAGTAGTGAGTCCTGAGTCCAGAGTAGTGAGTGCAGAGTAGTGAGTAGTGAGTGCAGAGTAGTGAGTGCACAGTAGTGAGTAGTGAGTGCAGACTAGTGAGTGCAGAGTAGTGAGTAGTGAGTGCAGTGAGTAGTGAGTGCACAGTAGTGAGTAGTGAGTGCACAGTAGTGAGTGCACAGTAGTGAGTAGTGAGTGCACAGTAGTGAGTGCACAGTAGTGAGTGCACAGTAGTGAGTAGTGAGTGCACAGTAGTGAGTGCACAGTAGTGAGTGCACAGTAGTGAGTATAGAGTAGTGAGTAGTGAGTGCAGAGTAGTGAGTAGTGAGTGCAGAGTAGTGAGTAGTGAGTGCAGAGTAGTGAGTAGTGAGTGCAGAGTAGTGAGTGCAGAGTAGTGAGTGCAGAGCAGTGAGTGCAGAGTAGTGAGTGCAGGGAGTGCAGAGCAGTGAGTGCAGAGCAGTGAGTGCAGAGCAGTGAGTGCAGAGCAGTGAGTGCGCAGGGTGAACAATTCCAATCCATACCACATAATTCCATTACACACCACATGCATACACTCCATAACACATGGCTAAAAGACATTGCCATTTACAATGCCATTAGCTCTAACTCAAATAAATCCGAGACCTATTGCATTTCCAATGCTTGTTTTAAGAGCTTTTGTTTTTAGAGCTGCAGAAAGAATAGGTTCATAAATAATTATTAGCGTCAACACTATCCGGTTTAAGCTGTACAGGTGGTCACGATGCCACTGCCTCAAACTTAGTTTCATCTTTGACTTTTTAGAAGTGAAGAATAATGCATTAATTTATTAGGTTTCGCCTGCACAGTGCTTGCGCTGAGCTTGCAAATTTTTTTGTATGTAAAAAAACTATCTTAAACAGGGCTTACAGCACACCCTTACTTTCCATTTGTTCGTGTGCTTGTCACTCTGTGTTCCTTGCTTGCTGTTACTTATAGCACGATTTTGCCAGGTATGTTCATCATTCTCTTTCTGTGTTTTCTTATCAGTGGTCTTTGGACCAAGTACTCCCTTCAAAGTTTTCCTCTGAACATATGGGAGAACTTTACATTAGCAACAGTTCCGCTAAAAAAGGAAACATTCATTAGGCACTGCGAGATTAGGTGATTTGCCAAAATCAAAGATATTAAGTCAGCGCCAAAACTCGAACCTAGTTTATCAGCTCCATAGTCGGTAGCTCTGGCCCTTACGCCACACCCTCTCCCCAAAAGACACCATATCATCTCACTATGCTCAGCCTCAGTTCCACATTTTGTGGTTACAAATGACCACTTAATCTCCCAATTTCTAAAAGCAAGAAGTATTGGCACAGCCACTAGGTTTCGCCTATGTGAAACCTATTGCTTTTAGGTTGTTTTTGAGTCTCAAAGAGACATGTTGTGTTCTCTCTGTGGGTTTTGCAGGCCACTCATCTCCTTCCATTGGTAAACTTCAACGTCGCTCTAATTTGTTTTTATGCAATTTGTCATAGCCTGCAAGAGTCATGCCCTTCTTGTGTCTGGCTCTCACATAGAGCATGGTCCAAATCCATGTCTCCTTACACTGCTCCTGGTTTGCACAGCTTTTTTTTCTTTATCTTTGAGTACTCCATATGAGTACTTGTTTTTTCAGACCCTCTCCCTTGTACATATACACACAAACCACTAAAATGCATGGGCGTGTACATAATCAAACGCATTCCTTAAAAAGTTGTTAAAACACAAACCACACTTGCTTATTCTTTTTGTGCTCGATCTTATGGTATCAGAGCGCTCGCTCCATCCTTCGTCTTGCCTTAGTGTGAACATGAGCCCATGGTATTGGAGTGCTTTAAAAACTCACCATTTATATTCCACAGTGACACATTAATTTTTGTTGCTGATCCGGCTTCAATAAAATTATTTTTTTACCCCTTTATTGTTTCTTCCTCCCGTCCTCTACCTTCATTGCTTGCCCACTTACCTATCCTCTGCTGCTTCCCCGCTTGACCTGTACCCCACTACCTCCCTCATTGCTGCTGCTTTTATCTGGTTTTTTTTTTAATGATCCAATGGTACTGGAGTGCTCATTCTGTTCTTCGTCTTGCCATAGTGCTAATACCAGCCGATGGTATTGGAGCACTTTATGCACTCACCAGTTACATTACACATTCATTGCTGTACACAGGGGGAAGTGGAAGTGATTTGCACAGAATCTAAAATGTTCAGCCGAGCCCAAGATCTAAACCTGGTTCCCCACTTGCCCTGTCAGCAGCTCTTACTGTTATGCCACATCCTTGCTTCACTTCAAAGCTCCTCAACCGTTTCTCTCTATCACATTCAAATTTGTTCAGCAAGACCCCATCAACACTGAACAAGCATTGGCAAATCCAATAGCTCTCCGCAATGCATGAACTATTGGCCTTGTCAATATGAATGTTTTTTAGCCATGTTGTTTAGCAGCACATCTCCTGTTCAGCATGGATTAAAGTGGCTGAAAAAAGTCCTTGATGCAGCCAGCACAGGTCACGCCATATGGTTTTTTTGTGTTAGGAGGGACAGGACAATAAACTCAATATTGGGATGAAGAGACTCGTAGTCAGCTCAACATCCTGTGATTCTGGGTTTTCAGTGACTTTCAATCATGCTGAACAGCAGATGTGCTGCTATGCAACACAACTAAAAGACATTCACATTGAGAAGGCCAATAGCTTGGGTCATTGCCGAGACCTATTGGCTTTGCCAATGTTTACAATTAAAACATGTCACTATCCTCTAACAAAGTCTTCGGGTTATGTAAATAATTTTATAGGCAGTGCCACTTTAAATGTGACTTGCCAACAAAATTATACACCTCTCAAACATGTTTATTATTGATTAACACATTTCACCCTATTATTTCTTTGTCTTTGGGATGTGACTGTTATTTGTTGAGAGTAGCTGGAGGGGATGGAAGCAAATAGTAAATAATCTCCATGCCACGATGAGTAAAAGGTTTAGTCCATTGCCCGTGTGATAGCACTTTTTTTCCCTTTAAATTATATTACACAGCAGCTCGACTGTTCTGCAATAGGTAAATCAAATTTGACAAAGTCAATGGAATTCACATAGGGGGTGCCATTTGGCTGGGCCCATGCCTGTTTTAACTGTGAAAACATAGCAAATAATGAGTAAACAGGTGGCTCTGTTTTAGCCCAGGTACACAAATCCATGTTTGTTTCATTACCTTTAATGCCAACAGTCAAATCATGCAAAAGAGCATTTGTAGTTATTTTGCAACAGTACAAAGTGCATGTAATCTAACCCTATGGAGTTCTTAATATTCACAGTTTAGCAAATACAACAACTGAAAAGGAGTGTACAGTGTATCAAGCATATCACACTATTTTAAGCATTAGAAAAGTTCCATGTATTTCGATGTCCATGAGTATCCCATAAAGACAGTTCAGTGGAAATCATATCTTCGGGAGTCTGACATAGGAGTTCAAAACCAACTTTATTGAATCTTTATATCAAACAAATTTCAATCAGCCCAGCCAATGCATTTCATCCCTTAGGACTTCATCAGGGCTGTAAGTTAAAAACAGATGACATCAACAATATATAACATATGTGTTCAAACTATTGTCATCAATACAAAAAGACTGATATATACACAAATATTTATATGACTCATAATGAAGAAAATACACTACAAGACTCCCTACTTCTATACACCCTTTAAAACCACAGCACATAAAAGAGATATCCGTTGGCAAGCTGTAGTGCCTATGTATTCAAGTCCAATCTCAATGCCTTGTAACTGAATTCTAATGGAATATTTATGATAAAATTTAGGCCTATCCTACACAGTGCTGTGTACCAAGCCCCACGGCTATACAGTATTCATTACAGAAGTAAATCTCCAAGTAATTGGTATACAGATATCACTCACTTGGACAGTCCATGAATACGTTGTCCAAAAGTTGTATAAGATGTTCTCCTGTGTTAAATATCTTCATAATTTAAACGTCTTAACAGTGGTTGGTATAGTGCCCCCAATTGCATCTAAAAATCAGAAAGAGTGATTTTGGATCAGGGGAACGTAATATTTCCAAGAGACACTCATTTACAGAGTGCAAGTACCACTTCTGTTGATGTATATCAAGCACACCACATTCTCATGCCTTTTTGCATGTGCAACATCCTGACTTAACAGGATCAACACTGGATGACTCATTCACATATTGATACCCCTACCCAAAGGGAAAAGTGATATTTAGCACCTTTTAATTGGAAAAAGAAACTCATTGACAAAGTATAATTCCCACTTCTATTGGTGTATAACAAGCACACGACGCTTCTCACACATTTTAAATGTACAAAATCCTGACTGTAGCTCAATCAATAATCAAGTATTATTAATGCCACTACCAACATGTAGATCACAATGTACTCACTCAGCATCCATCATCAAGAGCCAATAATCCCTGCTCCCTACTCACCTTGCTCGCCCGTGTCACAGCACCCAATACCGCTGGAAATACTCCTACAAGTAAATCCATAGAAGGCTTGTAGTTTTAAACACAACCACAGCCAATCATATAATGAAACAAGAGTAAACAAACATAGTGAGATCCAAGCAAACGCCACCCTGGACTCAACTTGGTGTCTAGTTTTCAGAAAGGTCTGGATTTGGTAGGTTTCCCTGTGTGGTGACTGCATCTGTCCTAGTACGGCAACTACTCATCTTGCCATAATAGTTCAATTTACAAGGTATCATCTTGATTTTCCATGTTGCTTTTTTTGGGCCTCTTTTATTGATGTTATAAAGAGAAGAGTGACAACTTTCACTCACACAAATGTAAGGAAAATGCTTAATTTGAATCAAAGTTTTTCCTGGGAATCCAGAGACTGTCTCAGTTTGGTAGGTTCTCTTAGGTAGCAACTGACTTTGGGCCCACATTTCACAGCTACTCGCATCTTCAGAAAGGTTCAAATTGCAAGGCAGGACTGATGTACATGTGTTGAAATGTATGCAAACAAACTTTTGTGATCTACATATTTCTACATATTTTTTTCAAAGCAATAAAAACATCTTACAAATTGCAAGACAGAATCTTGATGCCTTCATGTGCCATTTTGGGACATTTCCTCTCTCGAGCAATTGTCCCAGCCACACAAATGGGGTACCGTTTTTTTCAGGCAGGTGTGGGACGATGGGTGGTACAGGTGTTTTAGATTTTGAAATAAGATTTGTAAGACATAGGCAGGAAAAAAGACTGGGGGGCACAGGGATAGCAAGGAATGAGTAAAACTGCCTTCACTGAACATGCAACAATGTTGTCGAAATATGACAAGCGAGAAATCAAGCATAAACGTCTTCTGCTTTGTCTTGTTTATTTTGCAATGAAATGGACAGGACCACGTGCCGCCTTGAACCGCATATTTTTCTCTGAAGACATTTCTCTAAGGGTCACGCCCTGCCTTCAACTGAGAAAACAAGACCTCTCAGATATTCCTATTCTATGTGCTTCGTTCTGGTTTCCCTTGCGTTCTCCCATGAACAGCCGCTCTCTTTGTGCCAGGACAGCGTGAGAGCTGAAAGGCTCTTTGTTGCATGTACAACACATCAATTGTGCAGTCCTAATGAGCAGAAGCATGGCATTGACTTGCCCTTTCTTTGTTTACCCTAATTTTAGTTTGAAAGAATAGACAAATAAAGGTTGTTTCTTGTGTTTAGTTTGCAGGACGAATATGTCCATGCTGCAAAATGTAAAAATGCATCCTCGGCACTTAAACAATTATACCGAAAAGACATGCCCTGCCCTGGCATCTGATGGAACAGCTTAGCCTGTACAAGAAAGAGTGAGGTGAATAAGAGTAGTGAAGAGAATTATGCTGTTTACGTTGTTGTTACAGCTACCGTTGGCGTTTTTTTTTTGCGGTCATAACACATGATTTGCAAATTCGCAACATTTCGAATTTCTCTTCTCTTTAAAATTTACGGCGTGTAAAAAAGCAAGAAAATATTAAAAAGCGGTCCTACACGACAGCGGGGAAACGCTTCCTCTTTGAGCAGCAGTGATTGGGCCATCACAGCTCGGCAGCCATGCAACATTACTTTTCTACTACCGGAGGTCCTACTTAGGGGAATGGCAGCGGGAATGGGCAGTTCCCGACTGCCTAGTGATGGCTGCTACACTGTTTACCCACTGATATGTGGGCTAAAAGTTGCAGTAAGTGGTAGCAACAAAAATGTCTCATGCTGTCTCATCAATTCCTTGCAGTCATACATGAAGTTCCTCTTGGTAAGGCATCCGGGTGAAAAACAGGTCAAGGTAACAATCCCCCCTTAAGAGGTCTATAAACTAAGAATATTTACATTGAGTATCTGTAGCACGGTACCAACTGATGGCAAAATCGCAGTACATAGTTCTATGTAACATGATATCTTTCAGAAACAGAATTATCCTTTCTACAAAAACTTTAGAAAATGTAAATATAAGATTCTAGTGGAAAAAATACCTCAGTGTGTTGAAGATGCCTCAGAGCATTAGCATGTCAAACGAGATATCAAAAGATTGTTGGACGTGATAGGCGAATATGCCGAGGTTACTTAAATGATGATTTGTTCAGGCTTGAGGTTAATTTGGATTGGCCAGGATATTTGGTTAATTGTTTTGTATCATACAAGGTGTTGATCAGAAAGGGAGCCCTTCTAGCTAATCGTTTCCGAATGTCAAAAAATCTGACTTTTAGTTCTGCATCACAAAACCGAAATGCAGTACAGTGCTGTCAATCAATTTCTGATGATTATTATCTAGAATTTAATAGTGTTAGAATCTGGACTCCATGTTGGGTGAGTAGGATAAAACTCCGCTGCTCATCGCGAAGCAGAGTTTTCTGCACTCCACGAGCTCCACGGAGTGCTGAGTGCATAAAACTCTGCAAACTCCGCGAACGGAGCCAAGTTCACTGCCCAGGCCTATTTGCAACCTGGAATGTGTGATGGCTGATGAATACGTTAGAAAATGCTAATTGGGCTAATAATAATTATAATTTCGATATCATTTGCATTCAAGAAACTTGGTGTATGACGCTGCCTTTCATAGAGGGGTTTTCCTCACATTCTTTGGGTGCCGTACCCTCTCAATCTGGGTGGGCGAAAAGGGGTATATAGATCCTTATTTCTAATAAACACTCTGTGAAAATTAAGAAGAGTACTTTGGTAGGACCACACGCTCAATTACTGTGGCTTAACAGGAAGGGGGAGGAGACTTATTATTGGTGAACTTTTACAATAATGTATTTGATGGTACTCATTGCAGAGTGGCCACTGCACTTGACCATGGACCCAAGGCCTTCTTACACCCTATTCTCTCTAATTTTGTAGTATTGTGGGCAAGTGATTTTAATATTCAGGCTTGTGCATTGTCCGCTACATGTGTTTGTGACTTTTACTAATCTGGCGGTGGTGGGGAGTGCTCACTTTTGTCACAATGACTATGGAGAGGCATTAAATTTCATTATCTCTAAATATGATTTACAGTTACTGAGATGTGGCCATGCTGCTAATGGGAAACAAACCCCATCATTTACGGGAAGAAGTTCATCAACAATTATTGGCCACATATTAGTGATGGATTCAGTAACCACTATGTGCGATACCCCTACTATGGTCCCGTCCGTATTAAGTGACCATAACCACATTATTTTGGCCTTCTCTTTTTGGGGTAAGAAATGCAAATAATTCACTGTGGTGAATGATATTGCCCCAAACAGGGCCAATGGAGTACGAATAAAGTTGGCAATTAAGTGCACAACGTTTGTGCCTTGCCCGTTAAGAGCCCTGATGGATGCAAATCTATTTGTTTAATATTATTTGAGTCAGGTTCAAATATGGACGAAGTAACATTACTGAGGATTTGATTATCCCTTATGGTAGACTACCATCCAGATTTGGACAAATGCTTCTACCTTTTACTCCATGCAGGACTGGAGGAGTTTTTTTCCCCCTCTTTTTGGAACACTCTGGCAGCTGTCACAGCGAGTAATATTTCGTCCTGAAGAAGAACCTGTGTGATGTCCATTTATTAACACAGACAATAGGGTTGGCAAGTCGACGCATAACTCGGAAGGCTAGTTCCCGTTTTCACCTTTTCCAGCTTCCATTTGTTTTGCATGTTCTTCTGCCTGATGATTAACTCTGGTCATTTCTTCAATTTTATCCAAGGAGTAGCTTTACTTTAGAAGGCGTCTGCGTCGGGACTCAGATTGACATCCTTCTAGAATTCACGGGCGAAGATCGTCTTCAGTTGTGAAGGAGTCAAACGCACAATAGTGTGCGAGCCATTTAAGGTGCGAAATGAATTCTCCCATGGATTCATCCTTTTCTTGGGAAGCTAGATCTAAGGTTTAGCATTCATAGTCAATGTTATGTTTGTGAAGACATTTTCTGTCGAGTGCTTCATGTATACCTGGGAATGATGACGCAACATCAACTGGAAGCTCCTTGATGATCTGGCCAACCTTTTTCCTGACAAGATTGGACAGTGCAATGAGTTGTTGATCAAGATCCAAAACTTGTGAGCCTTTCATGAAGTCTTCAGCAACAAAAAAGGGAGCAAAAAAGGAACTCCCAGCATGGCAAGTGGGTGTCCTACTGCAGGCGACGGTGAAGTGGGAGACTGTGACGTAACTCCCCCGTCCTGCAATTCATAGCACCGTCCGGTAGTCGGCGAGATAGACATGATTTGTGTCCGACCGAGACGTGCGCGAGCGTTAAGTCGAGGAGTCCGCCAAAGAAAATCACCCAGCGCAGGTACTGCACATTCGTGGTGGCAGCCGATAAGGTGAACAGGTGAACCAACAGAGGAGGGGAGCTACAGAGGTAATCTGTAGCGTTTGTTTTACATGAAGTATGAGGGATATCTTCATCTGTGAGTATTTTTTTTTAGGCTTCCCTGGTGTTGTAGTGCAAATGTCTTCGCTTAAAATGGCCACCAAGGAGAACCGGCAGCCAATTGCAGAGCTTGCCTGGCCTGGAAGTGGCTGTTGGACGCGGCTCACCATTCATGAGTCAGTGAACAGAAGCTGTGAAAATGGCCGGTCATCACGATGATGCGGGACACTAGGCTGCAGGAAGAGTCAGCGCAGTGAGGAGCCTTTGACCGGACACAGCTTCCAGGGTCACAGGCAGAAAGGAAGAGCATGCGCCCAGGGTGGGCTCCTGACAGCGTGTCATGGTGCTGGAACACACACCGCATCAAACAGCAGTGTGCGACCAGGGTGGGCTCCCGCTGTTGCAACTGTGAGAGGTGAGTCAGGGGGCTTGTAGAACCCGCAGGGAGGTGCACCCAGGGTGGGCTCCCAAGGCCGCGTCGTGAGGACAGTCTGGAGTGAACATACACACGGGTTGGGCACCCGACTGCACTCCACCTTCAAAGCAATACAGCGGCAGCGATCAGCAGGCATGGTCCATGGGGCACTCTCATCGCCAGTTGTCATGTCATAAATGGCATAAATGACAAGGACACGTTGAAGGTATCTTCAGGGAGCTTTATTGTATTGAGAAGCTATCTCCTCCCTCCTTCCATTGACTGCCCTATTCCTGCCCATTTCCGCCTCTCCTGTTTCCGCTTTCTTCCCATTCCTATCTCAGCTCGTAGCGCCTGTGGAGCTACATCTGCCACAACATTACAGGCCTGGGGTACTGTTAGAAATGGGATTTCTGCCTGGCTAGGCTTGCGCCAAAGCCAAGCAGAAACCGCCACTCTAGTCAGGGCAAGGGAGTTACACACTGATGATTACCCTGGCTCGCCCCCTTGGTAGCTTGGCACGAGCAGTCAGGCTTATATCAGAGGCAATGTGAAAAGCGTTTGCGCAACACACACACACACAGCAGCAACAAACTAGGCACACCACAAAAGAAACTCCACATAAGGTTATATAAAAAATAGTGTTTGTATTATCAGAAACACATTAGAAGCATATTCAAACATTTACACTGTGCCAACTGGCACAGGATATATATTTACAGGGGATTATATATAGGACCGGGCCAATCGGGCCACGGTCAGAACCATAAAAATGCAGGTAGTTAATGTAAAACACAACCAGTAACTACTGGTACCAGAATGACCTAAGCATTATCACATTACCATTAGACATAAGCCCACATTAGGCCCAAACCTCATCAGCATAAACACATTATGTAATGGGCCTCACCAGCATAAACACCTCATGCCAATAGATACTCCCCTAAACATCATAACATTACATTAGGCAGTAAGACGTTAGGTCCCAAACTTCCTTAGCATAAACACATTATGCAATAATCATGGTGCATAAAACAAATTTTTCGAGGCATCACAGTTGGCATAAAAACACCCTATGCATAAATCACTTTGGGCAAATCATTATATCATGACATTTGAATTAGGCATGACCGCATTAGGCAATCGCAGTAAGCATCAAACACATTTCGCCCAAACCTCATAAGCATAGACCACCTTATGCATCACAAACTTATCATGTCCCCTAGACAATAGCTCAGCAGTGCACGTAGGAATCTCGTCTGAGTGCACTCATCTCATTAGTCGCTCCAGGGCGTAAATATCACTGCTCCAGGGCCTATCTTGCCACCATGTCCCCCAAGAGCCCACTGGCCTCCAAGTGGCAGACCCAGAGCCTCTGTGCTTTCCCCCTGGACTGCCAGGTAGATTGTTGTGGAGACTGCTTGCTCCACCCAGGTTCTAGGGGCCTCCGTTAATGTTCCACCCCCAATCAGTGCCTAATTAAACCAGGGCACCTGCGGGGCCTCTCGGGGGAAATGCAGGGAATGCAAAGAATGCTAATAAATGGCCGTGGGACCTAGGGTGACTCCGGCAGCTGCCCGCTAACCTCTGGGGCAGCAGGGACCCTGCAAAAACCACAGTTGAGGAACAGAATGCAGAACAATGTCATACATTCACCCCAGTACAGAGATCTGGGCCTAAATCCATCATTTTTTGCACTCCACACCACCCCAGTTCAGACATGGACATATGCAAATCAGCCTTGACCCTGTGCCTCATGGGAACAGACCAGCCCGAACTGCCAAGCCATGTCTTTCCTGGACCGGAACCAAGCATCCTAGGACCGGTTTCAGGCTATCAGCCGTCTTCAGCCAGGATAGCTTGACTCCAGTGGTGTGGAGAGCATGGGACTCACATCTGAGCATACCCATCCCACTCGGGTGACAAATGCAAAAACAACAGTTGATGGACAGAATGCAGAACAATGTCATACATTCACCCCAGTACAGAGATCTGGGCCTAAATCCATCGTTTTTTGCACTCCCTACCACCCCAGTTCAGACATGGCCATATGCAAATGAGCCTTGACCTGGTGCCTCATGGGAACAGTCCAGCCCAAACTGCCCAGCCATGTCTTTCCTGGACCGGAATCAAGCATCCTAGGACCGGATTCTGATAATCAGCCATCTTCAGCCAGGATAGCTTGACTCCAGCGGTGTTGAGAGCATGGGACTCACGTCTGAGCATACCCATCCCACTCGGGTGACAAATGCAAAAACAACTGTTGATGGACAGAATGCAGAACAATGTCATACATTCACCCCAGTACAGAGATCTGGGCCTAAATCCATCATTTCTTTGCACTCCACACCACCCCAGTTCAGACATGGCCATATGCAAATCAGCCTTGACCCTGTGCCTCATGGGAACAGTCCAGCCCGAACTGCCAAGTCATGTCTTTCCTGGACCGGAATCAAGCATCCTAGGACCAGTTTCTGGCTATCAGCCATCTTCAGACAGGATAGCTTGACTCCAGTGGTGTGGAGAGCATGGGACTCATGTCTGAGCAATCCCCTCCCACTCGGGTGACAAATGCAAAAATAACAGTTGATGGACAGAATGCAGAACAATGTCATACATTCACCCCAGTACAGAGATCTGGGCCTAAATCCATCGTTTTTTTGCACTCCACACCACCCCAGTTCAGACATGGCCATCCCAAATACAGGCATGTGTGCCATGTGGCACACAGACATGCCCTAAGGGCATGTCTGTCTGTCACATGGCATAGGTGTGCATGCACACATGTGCATGCACACCTGGATTCGGTATTTTACCACCCAATTGGATTGGGTGGTAAAATACCGACTCTTAAGGGCCTGTGGCACTGTAAACTGTGCCACCTACATTTGTAATTACAGAATCGGTATATTTACGGATTCAGTAATTTAACGAATCAGTAATTTTACCGAATCGGTAAATATACCGATTCTGTATTTTTCAGCCCCCTACATCTGAAAACGCTAATACCGGTCGGAAACAGCCGAAATCGGCCATTTCTGACCGGTATTAGGGATCCTACATCTGACCCAAAGTCTTTGTAGAATTCTTATCCGCTGTTAACCCTCAAAGCCCGGAGGCAACCAAGACAACCTGGACCTCGAGCAATATCGTAGATCTGATTTTAACTGAAGCAAATCTCTTCAAAAATTGGGGAATTAATTTGGCCCCCCTACAAAGACCAGCCTATCCTTCGCCATTTTTTGAGCAGGACAAGTCCGGTAAAAAGGACACACCAGGTCCAAACCTTCAGCGTCCTCAAGGATGCATTGGGAAGCTCATCGGAAAGAAGCAAGAGTAGCCCCTGGCAGCGACCAGCACCACGCCTACCAGCAGCACGCCCAATGGCAGCAGCAGGCCCACACTTAGCACCACTCTCGAGTAGGTTGAGCCCAGTGCTAAAGGGGCACCAGTCTCACACTTTTAGTACAATTAGGACCACACGAGGAAACTCATCAAAAGATAGCACAAGCAGCTTCCAAGGTCGGCAGGCAGAAAGCGCAATGGCGGAATCAGAGCATAACCAAGTTCCAACAAGGGAAATACTGTCTAGAACCATCTTTATACGCCTGGAAGAGGCCTGACGCTACCAACAAACCATAGATGGCAGCAGGGAAAGGGATCTAACCATAGCATCTGCTCTTAGAACATTAATGGCCTCAACTCAAAAATGGATGATCCTGACTTCCAGCATTATATCACTCTCCTTGACATTATAACACTGCAAGAAACTTGGCTCTTAGCTCCTCAGCACCACCGGGCTACACCTGCTTCGCCACAGCAGCAGCAAGGACCAGCAGATTTGGCACCCACTCAGGAGGTTTGGCAACCTACGTCTCTACTACAGCAATATCTTCAGCAACCCTAATGGATGCATCCACATCTACAATATTAGCTGTAAAGATAAAATTAGTCCTAGGGAACAAGGAAGAAGAGGTTTGCATAATTAACGCATACTCCATCCCAAAAATAGAGCCAAAGATTCCTCCATAATTTCCAACCGTCTGGCTGAGTATGTTACCCAGATGGGAAAGCCACTCTTCCTTCTGACAGGGGACCTAAATCAAGATCTACTAGGCTCGTCAGCAGGAGAAGATGTACTGGCCCTAAACAGAATTTACACTATACCAACGCAAAGTGCCCCACTACACAGGAGAAAACGTTTAAACAACTGTTTTCTCTACGACCTAGAACATCAAAACCTTCAGGAACTGAATGGAAGATTTCTGTCAGACTCTCCTCCAGTAGAATCCTTCTACTCGACCACAGCAAGCTCCAACCTGGACTACACTTTCGCCAGCCTTGCGTTATTCCCATACATCATGGGGTTCTGTATGGGGGACAAGGGAGAAAGCGATCATCGCCCCCAGGAATGTCATATAACATCAAAGACACCAAGTACAATCAGGCTGGATACAACGCTCGGGGTGACATACTCTATGAACCAAAAAAGGATCAAATGCACGTCAGCTAACTCGACCACTCTGGCTGAAGCTGCACTCCAGCTATACAATACTCAAAACTCAATTGCTGTTGGGCATATCACCTATTGGGAGCTCTACATGGGAATACTGCTAAAAGAACTCGCACCCAAGGCTACCCCAAAAGCCATCCCTCACAAAAAGTGCAGCACAAACAACTTAAAGAAAGAACAGAGAGCACAACTTAAGACACTTAAAAGATGTCTAAACCTGACATTACGGAAGCTGAGATTAGCCCCTAATAACATCTACGCACGAGCGGAGCTGAAACACCAAAGAGCTGAGCTCAACCGAACCAAATGGAATATTAAAAACAGATGTTGAAAACGAGGTCTGGGCAAAATTACTACATGACACCAAAACTAACAACAGTGCCCGATTTTGGCAATCAGCGAATAGGATCTTGCGCCCACAGCACAAAGAGATAGGATCTCATATTACGGAAGAGACTTGGATTAATTACCTCTCCAGCCATTTCAAAGACCACACAGAGTATGCAGGAGCTCAAAAAACGAACATCAGGAGCACAGAGCCAGATTGCGAAATGTACATGCCTGAGATATTGGGTCAGGTCGATCAAGGCCCATTCACCAACTGCCAAGACACCGCTAGAATCCAGCAGACAGCCCTAATCAAACAGCGGATAACCAATGGAAGGAAAGAAGGTGCTCCAGGACCGAACGGTATTCCACCAGCCCTTATTAAAGCAAAAAACACAAAGTGGGCGGATATCATGCAAACCCTATTTTCAGAAGTTAGGCTTCTAAATAGAATCCCAGAATCCTGGAGGGGGTCGACGATCGTCCCTATCTACAAAAAAGGAGACAAGATGGACCCAAACAACTACTGACTAGTGGCCCTCCTTGACAACGAGGCGAAATACTTTGCGGGCACCATCCTAGAGGAGATCACTCTTTGGGCTGAGACAAACCTGATCATACCGCTGAACCAGACCAGCTTTCGGAAAAAGACCGGTACAGCAACTAATATCCTTTCCATCTCATTAATTATCGACGCAGCTAAAACCAAAAAACTCCAGCTGCACTTGCGCTATATCGACTTCAGTGCAGCATTCGATAATATCGAGAGAGGCAGACTATGGCGGAAATTGGAACAATGGGGCTTACCACATCCGTCTCTAAATATGTTGAAGCTTCTGCACACTGACACCTGGGTGCAGTTAAAATTAGGAAGTGGCTCCCATCTGTCTTCAAAAGTTCGCACCACTAAAGGACTCCAACAAGGGTACGTGCTTGCTCCAATATTGTTCAATCTTTTCATGGCGGATTTACCAAGACAACTCGACATCTGCAACTCCCACTCCCCGAGGTTGGGAGGGAAAACTCTGAGCAACCTTCTGTATGCTGATGACGTTGTACTACTTAGCCATACCTATATTGGTCTCCAGCATCTTCTGAGGGAAATGAACATTTATGCAACGGAAAACACCTTAAAAATAAATCTCAGCAAGGCTTGCACGTTATCAATCTACACCAATAAAAAACAACAGAAGACTAGTCTCTTGGGGGTCTAAAGATCGAGTCAGCCAGCGAGTACAAATACTTGGCAGTCATATTCGACAGAGAAGGCTCATTTGTGCAGCAGAAACAGGAAACAAGAAGGAGAGGAGCATTGATCACCGTGACGTTGAGAAATCTAGCTACCCAATTGATGGGACCGACCCTGACCCCTTATCTGAAAGTTATTCAGGCAAAGCTGCTTCCCTCGATCACCTACGGCAACGAGGCCTTGCGGGGAAGAGACTCCAAAAACCTGGACCACATACGGGTCAAAGCCTACAGAACAATGTTTTTGCTCCCGCTCCACACCTCCCCGGCTCAAATAAGATTGGAGTTTGGTCTGCAAAAACAAGTTCTAGCCAGGCACGGAGCATACATTATTTGCTGCCATAAACTCAGATCCGCCACTACAGAAACATTAAACTCTTTACTATGGCAGGACATACAAGGCAGGGACGCCTCTCAGGCAAGAACCTACTTGCAGGCAGCGCTTGAAGTTACAAAACTCTCCGTGCTTTGGGATATGCAACTTGGGCATAGTGCTTTTGAAAAACTAGTTTTGAAAAACGTTAAATCACTTTTCCTACTAGAGGACAAGGTTCTCTTTTCCAAAAGATCTCATGCATTGATGACCCTCAACACGTACAAAGTCTTGACACCACAAGCACATTTTAGCCAGGGTTACCCAAAAGCTACAAAAATGAGGTTCCTGAAATATAGACTAGGAATTCTGCCAAGCACAGAGCATCTTCCACCATCGCTCAGGATAGATGGCAACAAGCTATGCCCGCTTTGCAACTCAGACAAGGGGGACATTCTCCATGTCACTTGTCTTTGTGAAGAACTCCAACAAGCACGCCAATTGCTCCTCAAGGGCCAGCTTAAGCAAAAAGAGATCAGCACCAGAAGGCAAGTGGCGCTTGCCTGCCTGAATCCTCTAAACACTAAACTGAACTGCAGATGGGTCAAATTCCTCGGGATGGTCGAGCAAAGAATTCAAAGAGCGCCAAAACCGGGGATTAACAATACAGACACACGTTATCAATCTGACGGTCAGAAGGAAGCAAGGGAACCCACTGTTCAACCCTTGTAAAAAGGCGCATCGACAGTCATACTGTACTTTTATTTAATCACATGCTTAACTTTTAAAGGTTTTAATTTATGATATTTTGTGATCCTTTTGTAATATGCTTTGCACTGGTTTTAATTAACTATGCTTAATAAACTTTACCTTAACTTACCTGTGCCTCATGGCAACAGTCCAGCCCGAACTGCCAAGCCATGTCTTTCCTGGACCAGAATCAAGCATCCTAGTACCGGTTTCTGGCTATCAGCCGTCTTTAGCCAGGATAGCTTGACTCCAGTGGTGTGGAGAACATGGGACTCACGTCTGAGCATACCCATCCCATTCGGGTGACAAATGCAAAAACAACAGTTGATGGACAGAATGCAGAACAATGTCATACATTCACCCCAGTACAGAGATCAGGTCCTAAATCCATCGTTTTTTTGCACTCCACACCACCCCAGTTCAGACATGGCCATATGCAAATCAGCCTTGACCCTGTGCCTCATGGGAACAGGCCAGCCCGAACTGACAAGCCATGACTTTCCTGGACGGGAATCAAGCATCCTAGGACCGGTTTCTGGCTATCAGCCATCTTCAGCCAGGATAGCTTGACTCCAGTGGTGTGGAGAGCAGGGGACTCACGTCTGAGCATACCCATCCCACTCGGCTGACAAATGCAAAAACACCAGTTGATGGACAGAATGCAGAACAATGTCATACATTCACCCCAGTACAGAGATCTGGGCCTAAATCCATCGTTTTTTTGCATTCCACACTACCCCAGTTCAGATATGGCCATATGCAAATCAGCCTTGACCCTGTGCCTCATGGGAACGGTCCAGCCCGAGCTGCCAAGGCATGTCTTTCCTGGACCGGAGTCAAGCATCCCAGGACCGGTTTCTGGCTATCAGCCGTCTTCAGCCAGGATAGCTTGACTCCAGTGGTGTGGAGGGCATGGGACTCATGTCTGAGCATACCCATCCCACTCGGGTGACAAATGCATAAACAACAGTTGATGGACAGAATGCAGAACAATGTCATACATTCACCCCAGTAGAGATCTGGGCCTACATCCATCGTTTTTTTGCACTCCACACCACCCCAGTTCAGACATGGCCATATGCAAATCAGCCTTGACCCTGTGCCTCATGGGAACAGTCCAGCCCGAACTGCCAAGCCATGTCTTTCCTGGACAGGAATCAAGCATCCTAGGACCGGTTTCTGGCTATCAGCCGTCTTAAGCCAGGATAGCTTGACTCCAGTGGTGTGGAGAGCATGGGACTCACGTCTGAGCATACCCATCCCACTCGGGTGACAAATGCAAAAACAACAGTTGATGGACAGAATGCAGAACAATGTCATACATTCACCCCAGTACAGAGATCTGGGCCTAAATCCATTGTTTGTTTGCACTCCACACCACCCCAGTTCAGACATGGCCATATGCAGCAGCGACCCTGGCCACCTATTGAGAGGCAGATACGGCTCCTCACCTTGTATCCCTTCCTGGAGACTGCCCCTGGTGCGGAGGAATGACTGAAACTTCCCGCGACCATGCGGCACAGCTGTGGCAATGCAGGAATGTACCTTGGCCTCCTCCGGCCACCCCCACAGGCACCGGCAATGTGCCTCGCCTCCAGATGCAGCCCCCACTCACCGGACTCTTCTCTCGGGACTCCGCTGGGCGGGGGAAAGGTACCTTCAGTGTGCGGTGATTGGCCCCGCTCTTTAGGCCTCTCCTCCCTTCTCCTGGCCTCGCCTCACCGGCGGCCTCACTTCCTGGTATGCACAGAGTCGGGGTAGGCTCCTGTCTGCTTCCTGCCACTCGCGGAGCAACCCACCCTCAAACAGGCCACTCTGCTTGGCTTCCGGGTTGCCACGGGGAGCACGGCGGCTCCTCTTGCGAATCCTCAGTGTTCTCTGCCACGGCCTCACGCAGGGTGCAAGAACCGGCGGGGTGGGCTCCTGCTTCGGTTTTAAAAAAGTATAAATACGCGGGGTGGGCTCCCGCTAGCGAAATAAGCAAGAATGCGGAGTGGGCACACTCTGAAAATTTCAAAACACGGGGTGGGTACCCGCTCTTTTTTGTAAAACTGCAGACACTGCGGGTGGGCTCCCGCAAGCACCACACCAAATGTGGGGTGGGGACCCGCTCTTTAGATGAGGAGCGCAGGGGAAACCCACACGCAGGGCTTCCCTCGCAGCCTCGCGCTGCAGGCGCCCACTCTTCGCTCCTGGCAATTTTATTATAGAACTCACAAGGCGCTATGCCCCTTCAAGTTCCTGGGGCAAAACTGGGCAAGGAATGCAGCAGGTAGTAACAAAAGTCCTTGGCGCTAGGGACACCCCAGAAGGCACAGCCAGGCAGAGCAGCACGCAGGGGCCCCCAAGAAGCTGCAGCTGGGTCCCATGGTGGTTCCTCCTAGCAGAGTGTCTCTCCCAGCCCAGGTAAGCACAAGAACAACAGTTTTCATGGGGTCACAGCCCCAGTACTTATACCACTTTTCCTGTGTGTTCTGCAGAGCACAGGGCTTAGGGAACAAAAACGGGTTCAGGGGGGAATTGGAGCACTTTTGTTTACAAGGCTCCTCTTCCCCTTTGTTTGGCGGGGGCTCGTCATCAGACACGCCACAGGGGGGTGGAGCCAGCATTCACTAGGTAAGGCACTCTCCTATTCAGAGACCAATGACTTCTCCTCCTACTACTCAAAATGTAGATGTCCCATTCAGCCTAGCGCTGACTCACCCTGCCCCTCCTGGAGCCACACACACCTCACCAGTCCCTGTCAATCAAAAGGCAGACATGCAATTCACATCAGGCAGGCTGACACATAGCACATACAAATGCCAACTGCTAAAAGTGGCATTTCTAAAATAGTCATACAAAATCTGCGCACACCATTGCGTAGCATTTATTATTACTATTTCAAACATGCCAAACTTGATTACACTGCGCCTCTCATATTAGGGACTGCCACTGAAACACTTTTCAGAGCATCCCCAATGCATTCCTATGGGGGCCAGCCCCACAGTAGTGAGAAACCAAAATGGCTATTTGTCACTACCAGGACATGTCACATACTTAAGGTGCATGTCCTATCTTTTACCTACAATGCCCCCTGCCCATAGGGGTAGCTAGGGCCTTCCTTAGGGGTGACTGATATGCAGTAAAAGGGGGTCACGGACATGGCACACACTTTAGGTGCCACGTCACAGTGGCAGTAACACTGCACGTACAGGCCCTGCAATGGCAGAGGCCTGAGATAGGTTTGAAAGGCTACTTTGGTGGGTGGCTCAATCAGCGCTTCGAGCCCACCAGTAGCATTTAATTCACCTTCCCTGGGTATATGGGATACCACTTTACAAGGGACTGACAGGTACATTAAATAAGCCAAACAGGTGTAGACCAATCTTACTATATTTAACACAGAGAGCACACTCATTTTACACTGAATAGCAGTGCTGAAGTGTCCAGAGTCCAAAAACCACCAACATCATGTCTGAAAAAAGGCTAGGAGAAAGGCAAAAAGTTTAGGGATGACCCTGCAAAAAGGGCCAAGTCCAACAGGTACACAACATGTTGCACCGCATCAGGGTGCTGGTGGGGTGTAGATTAGGATATTTCATGAGTGTGCATATTACTGATGTAATTTGAACACATCTGGGCCTAGTACATCTAGTGATAATTCCAAATGTGATTTATGCCCCGAAAATGATGTTCATTTTGTGTTGATTATTATGTATGTTGAATACAAACTTTATTTACATACATCACGTGTAAAGTCTCTTTTGTGACGCTCAAGGTATTTATCGAGAGTCAGTGCTGTACCAATGCTTTGCACATTGCGTCTGTAGTAGGCTTGAATGCTCAGTGCTAAGCTACCCAAGGATGGACGCAGGTTTTACAATGTTCACCGGATGAGAGTGGTAGGTTTAGCCTGACTGGGACATCAACTTAGCTAACCAGAAACTGGCAGTCCCAACAGTCAGTAGCTGCTCCCTAAAGCTCTTTAACCCTTCAAATGTTTTGCTGTAATCCATGGAGCCCTTGCATCGCATATTGATGGCAACAAAAACACAAAGCCTTATTTACAAGCCCATGGGTGGGTGCTAGTGGAACATCACTTTTATTGACATCCCGGTGGTGCATAGTGCAGTGCCATATCTACAAGGCCATGTAATGCCACCCTGCATGGATTTTCATGGCCATGTTGGTATGGTGTGAGGCAATGAAGCGCAAGCCGCTGCTTTGCCTCACACTGCGATAGGGAAGCATTCCAAGGGCGTTATGGTGGGAGTTTCCACGTACCACCCATTGCATTTGACACATTCCCACATCTACTACGTTCTATAAAGCTGGGAATGGGTCAAAGGCCAATGCCTCCCCAGGGGAGGCGTGAGAGAGGCTCAACAAGGAGAAAGAACTTTTTTTCTACTCGTTTTTTCTCTTTCTACTTGTGCTGGATTTAGCAGCACACATAGAAGCAGGAAATCACCTCCATTTATTGTTCTTGTGCAGGAAGATGTTCTGCCTGCACAAAAACAATAATCACCACAACGCGGACACCCTTACTTCATGGGGCAAGGCTGCCTGCAATGGCATATGGTAGCCAATTATGCACCAGCACTGGGGAAGAGGACAAGAATGCGATGTATCTCATGGATATGGCACATTCCTTCCCTTTCCTTTTGACATAGGGCGGCACAGTGAGAAGGCTTTTGGTGCTGCCCTACACCAGAAACTTGTAAATGAGACCCACAGTTGCAGCCAGTCAATCACATTGCACCGATCCACATTCATTTGAGGATTTGCAAATCCCATATTGGAGAAAATTATTATCCTGGGTATCAGTAGCATGATTAATATTCAATAAATATCATGATATAGTAAATATTCAATAGGGTGGACTCCAAATTGGGGCATGCAATACCCTGCAGAATGAGGTCAAATGTGACATCCACCGGCTACCTGCCTTGTACACACCAGTGTCCAAATATCAGAGACTGATAGGCAGTCTTACATGTTAATAGTATATGATAATCTATTTTAGGTATTAATAGTTATTATTATATAATAGCTAACGATAGAAACAACTTATTTTTATGTAGCACCTCATTCTATGCGTTGCTGTTTATATGCACTGTAAATGGCATGTCACTGATGGACAACTGGTGATACTCGGAAGGATAGACATTAGAGTCAAACTTGCTGAGATCAAGCTGTTCACCTTCAGATCACTAATTTGTCAACAAGGACTATTCAACTCAATGTGCCATCCTGCTGGCTTTAAGGCAAGCGCTATGTGAGGAACAGCTTTCAGGGCGCTAGATGTCCGTGACTGTCAATGTGAAATACCAGCCGAAGACCAGACAGGTCAGGCAAGCTATCTTCCATGACAGTCCAGAGATACATGCTAAGAGGCACTTTGTTCTGCGCAGTCCAAGGCACACTGAGAACAGAGACATGTTCTACCCTGACTGTCTGTCAAGAAAAAGTGAAGAAAGAACTGTGGCATCTTAAAGAATGTGGCTAGTTGTCTGTAGGGGTTGCTAAACATGTTATAGCCATTTAGCAGGCTAGTAAAAACACACAATGGTAGACAATTATGTTAATACTACGAGTAAATGTTTGTGTCATAACTTAAAAAGAACTGTGTGCCAGTCCTGATGTTATTAGCCAAAGTTACAGTGTTCTAACTTTTGGGTATAATTTGTGATGCCCAATAAGTTGATTTTAACTTTTATTTTTAGAAGTTCTTTTTGCTTTTTATGGAATAGACATTGTGAACCTTTCGCTAGCTCATAAACAGTAGGACAGAGAGGTTACAGTGAAGCACCTGTCTTGGTAGTCAGCATCTGGCAGGCACACTGGGCTGCGGATGATATTAATAAACTCTGACGGATGCACACAGGCCAGATAATGTTGTTTTGTGCTCCAGTTTGCTGGCAAACTAGTCAGACAATGAAAAAATAATATCTGGCCCTCTGCCAGAGTTGCTAGTTCTGGGAGAGATGCAAGGATACATTTCCTTTGACAGATTAAAATGTCTTGCAAGTTCTTAGCCAGTACTGTCACATTTTTGCTAAATTGCAAAATCTAAACTGCCTCTTTTTTCTTTTTAAAAAGCCTCATTATGAGCGGCCCAGTGATTAGTGTGATATTGATCACACCTGATAATATGCATATCTTCAATAAACACCCCTCAATTACGAGTTTTTGGGAAACAATTGCAGTTTTGGTTCTTATCGCTTCATAATCCACACGGTGCAGTAAATATTAGGCATTCCCGCCCTCGATAAATATAGAGCAGTTTTGATCTGATATAGGAATCAAAAAGCTCATAATTGAGTTGGCGGAAGGGGGGAGGGGTTAAGAGGAGTTACCATACATGTCGCAATTATTTAGGCGACTCATTACGAGGGCCATTGTGTTAAAATATATGGCCCATACATCATAATTACCTCTTGTTACCTGAATTATTGTTTGATCCATTTTTCACATTCAGATCTCGATTGACTAGCCACGTGCCTTACTGTCTTCATTCTGGGCTAAAACCCAAACAGTCAAAGGAAAAGATAGCTTACTATCCAAAGATTCCTCTTGCTTTCGTCCGAGATATCAACGTGTTCGATCGTGGCTGTTTCAGAGGGAGGGAGACAGCGCGTGCACATCCGGAAGAGAAAAACAGCCTCAAACTTGCCAGTGAAAAATGACTAGGCAAACCCTCCGTTATCAGATCGTTTATCATCAGTAACGCAAGCCGGCAGCACCTTCTGTTAGGCAGGGAAAATTTGGGGAAGTATGCACATGTTGTGACATAATCCAGGGAAAATGCGGACGTCTCTATTCATGCCTGCAGGCCCAATTCACAAACTAAAATCATTAATCTATGCCTGCGAACCTTTGCATGGGTGTCGATAGAGAACTTTCTGACATTTACAAAACATTCCCAAGTTATGGCAGGACAGGTTTTGTGAATTTCTGTCCACTCCAGTGAATGGCCTTCTCCACAATTGTAGTGATGGTGTGTGGTACTTACACCTCAACCTTTTAGTAAGGCTGTCAAAGATTTCTCCCCATTGGTCGTGTGGGCCTTTGTAATTTGACTTTATGTGCAGTAAGGGAGAAGAAATCAGCAATATATTTCTGACTTGTGAAGCCAATGTGACTCCACAATAAGGACCAGGAATGACGGGGGAAAATGTATTATTTATTTAATTTTCCCTCACCATCATCCATCTAAATCCACCCCTCACCATGCCCACCGCCCCATCGCACTTACCTGCATGTGAAGCGGCTGGTTGTATTAAAATGAGAAAAAGAATAGTGACAGTCAAAACAATAATTAAACACATTTTTTCGTAAATGGTTGTTCCATAAAGTAACTTCCTTTTTCTTTTATAAACATAGATTGACTACAAGATCATCTAATTTGGGTTTCTATTTAGGGAGTCGAGTAGGTGTCAGCATATCATAGATTCTGAAGATATTTTGGAAAAGGAAATTGAGAGTATAGCATAAAGATTTACCCTCCAAGGAAAGCTCAGCATGGGGATTTTTCCATCTCAGAGTCTAGAAGGAATCTTGCCTAGCTAACCATAGGAACACCAATTAAAATAACAGGAGCTTTAAATCCTCCTTATCTCGTCTTGCAGCACCTGGAACCTCACAAATTGTTAAATGAGAGCAGCATCTGCACCCTCCCTCAAGTTTCCCATCTCATCAAAACTGAGACTGTACACCACAGTCTTGAGTGTCCCACTGTGGTAAATAAAATTACCCGGACATAGTTTCTATACATTAATAAAGAATAAGGATAGCTCATAAAATGAGAGGCAGAGTCCGTGGTATCTGAGTCAAAAGGGCTTTAATTCGAATGACTCGAGTCACTGAGAATCGGGTTCCATCACCACTAAGGTTCAGGAAGGGATATCTAACGTTTTATTAACATCACACATTATATATAGTAAAACCATACAATTGCAATGAATAGAGTAGGCGGAACACTCCAGGCAGAGCAAGTGAAAAGAGAGAGATAAGAACACATGGACGTAAAAGAAGGCGTGTAAGTAGGCGTACACGTGGGTGTTCACTTGATGAGTCATAGGTGTGTCATAGGTGGGTAGATGCATAGAGGAGGTCTGCAGGGTCAGCAGAAACTTTTACCCTACATGTGCGCGCAACTGGTCATGACGTGAAATTGACGTGTAACTGGGATGAGCTGGGAGGCTGACTTTAGCACTAGTAGAGGAGTCTGGAGTCTGGGATGTCAGAACGACCTGCACCTTTTGCATATCTGATATCTTGTGTTTGGAGGATGTATTGTCTGAAGTAAAGGTCTCTCGAGTAAAGGCTGTTCATCACTAAATGCTAGTGTGTGCATATATTTCCTCGTGCATTGCGTGGGGGCCATGGGCCTACTATGGCAACGGGTTCAGTAAATCACTTGCATGGAGACAGGAAGGCTAGGCCCTATGCACTGCAGGCGGAAAATGTTTACCTCTTTCACTAGACTGGAATGTGTTTCGGAGCTGAGCAGATAACTGTAGGCAAAATACCGTCTTGGCAGGCAGGCCAGGCCGGGCACCTCTCGGCTGAGCAGGGAGTAAGGGAGAGGTCAGGGATGCATACCTAAACTGCAGCTTTTCAGAGTCAAAAGAGGCTCGGAGCCTGAATTCAGGGCCTGGCTCGACTGGGCCACAAAAACGTGTGCTTCTCGATTTTTAAACGTGTACCATGTAAATGCATTGGCAATGTAGGCCTTAGTGCAGAATTAACGTTTCATTCATGGAAGGCCTAATAACTGACATGCTAACATTAGACGGAAATGCAGGGGCATTATTATGACAGGCACGGAAAGGGAATTACATGATAACATGGACATACATGGGGCATAGGTACGTGGATAGGGTGCAAGTGGGGGGACACACTGACCACATACAATTTCTGTTTCCTCACCACCATCCTGGTATGTGATAAACAGAAGGGAACCTTTGACCATAATTTCTCCAAGCTCGCTGAGAGGTTTCTCCCTGCAGGCCTCACCATCAACAGTCTAATGCAAACAATAAGCCTTTCCGTAGCTAACGAGAAGCACCTGCAAAAGGAAAGGAATAACATACTGGCAAGGCAAAACACATTTCAATTGAGGCCTGTAGTCAGGCTAAGTTAACTTAGTAGTCAACATGAACTTTGAATACATGATTATACATATACATCAATAATTTTAAAAATAAATGCAAAACGTGAATAGGAGGGAACATGATTAAGTGATTCAGTTGAACATTTGTGCACTTTTATGTGCATCCCTAGTCTCTGCAAAGATTACGTTCTATTAATACATTGAAATGCATCACGCACAGTAAGGAAATCAAGTCACCCTGTGAATATAAATGTTGTATATGATTATATAATTGCATAATTGTGACATAAAAGGGCAGAGTTTAAATTATGCCGCCAAAGTAGCTATACATAGTTTAAAGTTATCACACTTGGAATGCCTTGATGTTTGTGTGATGCACCTGTGGGATGCAAACCCAAGCTTTGCATGTCTCAGGCACAAGGTGTGCTGTTGTGCTTTGGAACTGATTAGAAATTCATTGCTCTTTTCTTGACACCAATTAAGCATCTAACTTTTTAGGATGCAATGTAAGTTAATTAAGTTACCAACTGGCTAAAACTATGCTTTGCTTGAAGTTTCTCCAGGAGTTTTACGTGATCATTCCATGCAGTTATCATCTCAAGGTTACATCAGAAGCGAAAAGTTCAATAACTGAAACAGGTTTAATTGGAGGGAATTTGAAGGCTTGAATTAGTGGGTTTTAAGCAAATCATGTAACTTGAATGTTGTGAACATTATCTATTTTTCTCTTTTTTTTCCTTGGATCCCTTTCTTGACTGTGAGTGCTGTCTTGAATCTTACAACTTTATGTTAGGTTTCTCCTACAGCATGCATTCCCTGTCTGTGAAAGATATTGTTAGAAAAAGAGAAAGCTTAAAACATGGCTTTAAGCTCATCTATTACTTACTAGTACTTACCATTAGTTGGTGTATACTTCACTTTTTTTTCCTTGCTTCTTCCTGGTCATGCCTTCTGTTTTCTGCTGCCTGCTCACCTCTTCCTGCAATCTACTCTGGTGTTTCCTTGCTTCTTACTGGGCTACCCAATGCTTTGTATTCTCCAGACTTCTGTCCATAACGTGGAGCATGGATTCAGCACAGCTTTGTGTTTGCAGTCAGTGTTCTTCCTCTGGCCCTGCACTCCGTAAGGCACTTTTTTTATTTTGGCCAAGCACTCTATAAGAGTGCATCCCACTAAATACTCTCCCCACTTCCACCTTCCATTGACCACCCCCACCATCTGCTTTCAACCCCATCCCCTTGTTTCCCTCTGGTGTCCGTTTTCCCCCAGCTGCCATCTGTTTTCATTCTCCCTGTCCGTTTTCACCCGTACCCTGTCTGTTTTGTTCTCACCAACCCCTGTGCTACTTAACCATTCCTCACCATACCATACAATGACAAACATGACCGTTATCTCCCCATTGCCAAACCTATACGGCTGAGCCCACGAGTGACTGTGAAAAAGTGTGGGTATTTATAAAGACTGAGGTTCTTCCAGTCCAAGAGCAGGGATGTAACGCAGGCTCCTGCAGCCCTGGCATTACAAGGGGGCCCTCAATCACCCATGGGGTCACCAGACCCTCAGAGGGTCCCCTTTTCAACTGAAGGACAATGAATATATGTAAGATATAGGAGACTCAGGGGCCCTCATCTCACTCTGTGGAGCGGGGTAGTCATTTTTTGTTATGCCTCTGCTAAGGACATTTTAGGACTAGAATTAGAAAGCCAACACAACAGTTTCGGCTGTAAAATTAACACCGAAGCATCAGATAACACAGCAGATAAGATTTCAGGGTCTTTCTGAACATGCTATGGATGACAATCTCTCGAAGCACAGTCAGTACCCGTAATCAAGATGACCTCAATAGACATAGGGGGCATATTTATGAGCCCCTTGCGCCTCCTTAGCATCTCTTTATGTGATGCTCCAGTGTTATAAATCATAAAATCATATTTACAAGATCACACAAAGCCACTTTGCGTGGTTTTGAATGGCCTCATAAATATGGAGTAAGGCAAGGCAGCCCAGATCGCTGTGTTGCCTTATTCTGCGTTAGTGAGGCATTCCACTCGTGTTGTGGTGTATATTCCCACGCAACACCCATGGATTTTGATGCTTCCCTGATTTTACAAGACCATGTTGACCTGAGAATGCACCAAAACCTTACACCTACCCAGGTAAGGCAGAATGAGGTGAAATAACGTTATTTAGCAGCATACGTGGAAAGAGAAAAAAATCCTCCCAGGTTTGATTTTGTGCAGGAAGGTGTCCCTTTTTGCACAAAAGCAGTCCTGCCAACAACACAGGCACCCTTTCTCCATGGTGCTAGGGTGCCTACATAGGGGGTAGGCTGCCAAAATGGCACCAGCGCTGGGGAAAAGGAAAGGAATGCACCTTATTGGTTAGAAAATGTGTACTCCTGCCCTTACACTTTGACGTGGGGCAGTGCAGCAAGATGGCTTGCTGCGCTGACCTATGCCAAATCCCCATAAATGAGGCCAATGGTGCCACAAGTGAAAGCAGTGCCTCGGACAGAAAGAAGCACAAAGTAAGATGGTGGGTTAGGCACAGATCCTTAAAAAGAAGCTGCTGTGCCAGTGGAAGCCAGTAACGCGTGCAACGATGTTCAGATATGTAGTCAAATTAATGAAGGTTAAAACTGTCCAAAACTGCCATATTCTGAACACAATGCTGTCCTATGAAACTAAAGGTTATTCCCAGGAAGCAGACATTATCATAGCCAACTCCAGAGGATCGACCTCTTTTCAAAATGCTCCTAAACATTCCAAGAAGCAATACATTAACTTTTGCCATGTCATTTTGTTCGCCACGTTTGAAACTATATTGATTTTCATTTTGTTATACACAGCCTAATTGTGAGTGCTGAACTAAAAACATATTTAATTTACACTACATAAACCTTCATTAGGAGTTGGTTGGAGCGATATTGTTGGAATGGATACTGCTCTGGTCATTTCCAAGTGACCTGGTGTTGACACTACCTGCATTTCCAGATGGGGAAAAACCAGGCTTGGCTTTTCTGGGGGAAAAACTGCACTCTGTAAAACCACTAGGACCAGCCCTCCGCAGAGACTCAGGCCAATTCTCACTACAACCCATCCTGATCAGTGGGGAGAATATGCTACCAGTAGCAGCAGAAAAGATGCTGTGCCCCCTGCCAACCTACCCATAACCTTTGCACAACAACCAACTGATGCCCTAGTATTCTTTAATACCCACTGCTCGGCCCAGGGGGCAAATGAGAGCTTTAAAGTACACAGAATCACTGTAAACCTGTGTGAAAGCTCCCACTAAATAGCGTTCTATCTAATTATTTCCATTCCAGGGTTGTGGGCAGGGTGGGGGAATATTTAATTCTATCCAATTATGGTGATGCAGATGCGAACACTAAAACGTTTAATCGCTGTACATAGAAATGAAACAAATGAACACATTTGGGTACTCGCAATGATTTCGATGAGGTCATAATGAGCTCCCATAAAATATAGCAATGTGAGCTCTTTCAATCCACCCGACCCTTCCCCCCGTTCATAAAAAATAGGCACACCTGTAATTAAGTGAGCCGCTGAAATCCTTGCTTCCTTAGAATCTGCACCACAATGTCAAATGGTCCATGAAGCATCTACTCAAATGAATAGTGCAGACCGAGTGTGTGCATGATTATGTCAGAATATATATCTTACGTACATATTGTGTTCAAAATATCTCATTGGGTGAATATTTTATATTATTAACTCCAATTGGGTCATCATTTTGTAAATTATTTTTAGGACGAAATATTTGTATCACACGAAATTCTGACAGCTATGTTCTGTAATCATACACTACACACATGCCATTACTACACCGCAATGAGAACGGTCATCACCGCATCCAAAAGTCGACCTGAGATACTGCACAAACGGAAATACCTGGGGATACGCGCTAACCCAGATCCCAGAGACATGTTTTCTGACAATATATTGCAACACTGATCAAGCAGATGCAGTGAGAATTTAACAAATGAAGAAGCCTCAAGTTCTTTCTTTGGTTCGGGTCCAGACTATCCAAATGCCAGTCGCGCCACAGTTTAATTATGTAGTGTGTGTCATACTGCTGCTCCTTCTACATGCAACAGAGCAGTTCATAGACCAACAGATCAAGACATATATATATATATGGAGTAATGAAAGACCCACAATAGCCAGGTTTAAATTGCAAACAGACTTGCGGCCACATGCATCATTGTTGCCGTTTGCGATTTCTTAATTGCGAAAATTAAGGAATCGCAATTAAGAAATCGCAAAAGGCTATGCTTTAAGAAATCGCAATTTTTTGGGCGATTTCTAAAAATTCCTTAATTGCGATTCACAATTTGCGAATCGCAATTAAGGAATCCCTTCCCATTGATTCCTATGGGCCAAGAGGCCCATAGGAATCAATGGGAAGTCATTTTCAATTTGCGATTCGCAATTTGCGAATCGCAAATTGAAAATGCAATTTCAAGGGTGCAGGGAGGGGTCCAAAGGACCCCCCTCTGCTCCCCTGAATATATCTTTAAGTGCATTTTTCACACACACATGCCCCATGGGCATGTGTGTGTGTAAAATGAAACTTTCAAAAAGTTTTCTCAAATTTCCATGAAGGTCAACTTCATGGTAATTTACCTCTCCCTATTTGCGAATTCGCAAATTTAAAATGTCCATGCATTGCATTTAAGAAATATTAAATTGCGATTTCTTGAATGCAATCGCAATTTTAGAAATCGCAACATGATTGCGATTTCTAAATTTGCGAAAAACATGATGCATCCCAATTTTGTCAATTGCATTCGCAAACGGCCGAAAATTGCGATTCGCACCGTTTGCGAATGCAATTGACAATGATGCATGTGCCCGTTAGTGCCAGAAGGCCTCCGACTACCCAACATTGAATGTGATCTCTTGGCTCACCAGATATCTCAACTGTCTTGCCACTTCCAAGTAGGCATGAAGACCCCAGTTTGGATCATTATAGAACATCTCCTTCAAAACAAGGCCACAGGTCCGTAGGTGTTTTTTACGCAACTCGAGAGGTCAAAGGAATACTGCAACCCAGTGTTCCAATGTTCGATACACAAAGCATCAAAACAAAACAGGTTCTTTCATCTAAAATGTCCAAATTGGCACAATGCCAAATTTCTGACAAGTGGCCTAAATACTAGGAGGTTTGGGCATTAAAGACGTTCTCTACCTTCGTCATCTGTTTAAGGAAGACGAAATGAAAACATTTGCCAACCTACGAAAAGACTTTCACCTCCCGGCAGGGCAATCGTGGAAATACGACAAGGGAAAAACTCTTTTTCTAAGAAACACAAGTCACTATTGCCACCTGTCCCTTCTAATATACATGATTACCTGACAAGATGTGGTGCATACAAAAAACGACATTCATAAAAAACGTTATCTGGCATATATTCTTTGATAATTGCGGAGGTATAATCTAAACCAACACACAGATATCTAAAACATTACTGGGCATGAAAAGCCAAAATGAATTTAATGCCTTGGAATCGTCATATCACTTCCAAACTCATGATACGTATCTTTAAGAAGCATGCTTGAAATTCAGTCATTTTAAGATCCTGCATTACTGGCATTGGTTCCCTTTTAAACTTATAGGCATTGATTAATCAAAGTACCAGTGGTAGTGGAAGTGACATCACATACCCATTGACCTTAATGGCATCACAGGAAATGACATCATATAACCCTTGACCCTGATTGCTTCTAGGAAGGCATATCACATTACCCTAGCATCACTGCAATTGTTCAAATTCTATAATAACTGCATGATCTAAATAGCAACACAACACAGAAAAATACCCATTTTAGATGCCTCCTATATTATGGTGTTAACAGAGCAGATTTCCTCAGGTTGCAAATTAAGTACATTTAACTGAAAAGTGTAAATTTCTATGCTGAATGACACACATATAATAAATGCAAAATTTGTAATAGGTAATCACACTTAGGCATTATGAGCAACACATGAATTACCATATTATATTGATTTAGCCTAACTACTGATGTCAGTTTAAATGTCGACTTTACAAATTAGGAGTAAAAGGTCTGTGTTCCCACTATTGTTTCGCATGAGCATTCTTCCCTTTCCACTGTAAATGCTGTACTTTTCTAGAAGCCTTTTATTAGCTAGTGAATAGGCATTTGCTATTTATTCGAAAACTGATAGTGAGGTTTTCACTGGGAGCAGAGGAGATGGCAGGAAAAGCTACTTGTGGGTAGAACTGTCTGAACCATAATACTTGTTCAACAAGATTTGCTCAAAGTAACAAACCAAGGACAAGATTCCAATGCTCACTGTAAATATGTGAACAATGCGGGACTTTACCTGCTCCCAGAGTTTGCTGGAGACTGATTGGTTGATGTGAATGGGGAATGTAAGATTTGTTGACATTGATGATTTGATAGAATTATCTTAATGTGTGTTCTTAGATTAGAAAGCCCCCTTCTTTCAGTGAGCTTCCCTTTTCACTCCTAGAGAATAGGGGGCTTATTTATGAAAGTTCTGGGTCACTTTTACACCACGTAAAGTGCTACATGCGTGACGCAGGGCTGAAATAAAGATTTATGAAGTCACGCAAAGCCACCCTGGGTGACTTCGAGTGGCCTCATAAATCATAAGAAAGGTGATGAAGAGCAAATTGCTGCTTTGCCTTCCTCTGGGCCCGGGTGGCTTGCATTGGTGTTGCTGTGAGTTTTCCCACACAACACTCATGGAATTTGATGCTGCCCAGATTTACAAAGTGATGTAAACCTTGGGAAGTGTCAAGTCTATACACCTCCCGAGGTGAGGCGTAACAAGGAGAAATATGTTTATTTCTCCTCGTTTTTCCTCTCTCCAGGTGTGCTGCATTATACAGCATACATAGAAAAAGGAAAATGCCTTGTAGGATTGTTTTTGTGCACAAAGGTATACCAGCTTCACCCAAAAACTAAGAAACTGAATAACACCTCAGCCAGACTCATCCTAAACCTCCCCTGCCACAGCCACATCACCAGTCACCTGAGAGACCTCCACTGGCACTCAATCAACAAAAGAATTACCTTCAAGCTCATTAGGGATGTCTACAACGCCCTCCACAACACTGGACCTGCATACCTCAACCACAGCCTCTCATTCAACAAACCCACTAGACAAATCCACTCTGCCCAACTGGCCCTGGCCACGATCCCACATATCTGCAAGACCACGGCTGAAGGAAAATCCTTCTCCTTCCTTGCTGCTAAGACCTGGAACTCACTGCCTCTACATCTCAGCCAAGCACCATCACTGCCTCAATTTAGGAAGGACAAAAAGGCCCAGCTCTTTGACTGTACCCCAGACACCCCACTTCAGTGCTTTGAGACCCTAATGGGTGAGTAGTCAAACTTTAGAAGAAACCGGATTAATTAAATGTGCCCCTCCTGCCCAAATATTTTTCTGCACACAATGGAGGCCCCATTGCACCATGGTGCAAGGATGTCTACGTTGGCACTAGGCTATCAAAATGGTGCCAACAAAGGCATAAAAGACAGGAATTCACTGTATTGCTTAAATACAGTGCATTCTAGCCCTTTTACTTTGCCTTGGGGCACGGCAGCAAGTTACCCTACTGCCCTGCCCTATGCCAAAATGCCATAAATGAGGTCCTAAGTATGGAGATCTTAGGGATGCCTGCTGATTTAGAGCTCAGAATACTTTCCAACTTCTGCTAATTTCTAATGCATGAGTACTGAGCCTTCATACATATGTATTTTTTATTTTCTCATCAGAAGCCTTCATTTGGGTTTATGAAACTGTGTTTACTGAAATCAAATGTCTTTAAATCAAATTCTTATTAATATAGATTAGGGATTTCCTTTACAGACCACAGTTGCTGCATTTTCTCTCTTTATTTGTAATTCTTACTTATGTGGTATTTTACCTCATCTTGAAATATTGACTAATAGATTGTTTAAGCAAGTAGCAATAATGACTAATTGTGCTTTGAATTAATTTTATAATACAAATCTTTAAACTCACATCAAACCTCTTTGTCAATTTCTGTGAAGCCCCATTTGGAATTCACTGTTCATTGCAATTGATGTAAATAATAGCTACTTACCATCTCTCCTTGTTGACTAACAAAGGTCCATACGACCAATGGTGTTTTTTTAATGATGTACTTGACAATTAAGATACAAGAATCCCTGCTCCAGCAGTGCTGACTTGATTTTTATTTTTGATTTGTTAGGCACACAAATCATCCCCGAGGGGATCTCTCGGAACTGGAGCAGTCACATACAGGTCACAATCGCATAAGATGATTAAAGATCAAACAACCATGTTTTCAGATATTTCTTGGAAGAAAATAAGTTTGAGAAAAAACATAGAGGTAAGGGTAACTGATCCCAGTGTTTGGGAACTAGAATGGAGAAGGAGCGGCCCTCATATCTGGCTGTACGGAAAAGTTTGGGCCATAGCAATAGTATCTCACAGGATCTGAGCAGGTGTACTGGGATATATGGCTGCAATTTGTTTTGAAGGTAACATGGGCCTTTTCCAATGCAGTGATTTAAAAAGAAAACACATAAGTTTAATGAGTGCTCTCTTTTTATTTGAAGCCAATGAAGGGTATGTTATAAAGGTTCAGAGGGAGATAGCGGGGGAAGATTACAGACAAGACACGCTGCCGTGTTCTGTACCACCTGATGTCTGGAAACAAGGCCTAGATTTATTGTGACCAAAAGGGAATTTCCATAGTCCAAGCAGTTCACTATCAATGCCTGGACTAGGGTTTTCCCAGCATGAAGAGGAACCCAGTGACAGGCATTCCTAAGCATGCTCATCAGGCCAAAAACAGTTCCAGAGACAGATTTAAACATGCTCGTTCATGTAGAGATTATCATCCAGGAAGACACCCAAATGTTTTACCATTTGTTTAGGAGTTGGGTACAATCCAAGTTCAGATGGCCACCAGTCGGTAGAACAGACTGAGTGAGCCTTCCTAAAGAGTCTTACTGGTGTTGAGTTGAAAATAGTTAGCCATCATCCAGGATGCAATTTTAGAATACAATTTTATTAAATTTGGATTTAGGAAATTCCGGATTCCAGTCCAAAATCTTTTAAAGTTCTTTTGCATGATACATGGCATGACTTGTAGTGAGTGACTGAGTTGAGAAACCCGGATGAGTTCTAAGGGGTCTCTTCCCTGAGAAACATTTGAAAAAAATGGGAAGACAGAGAATTTTAAAGCACAATTTTCCTATATATTTTCTAAAGTGCCATAGGTGCTGAAAGGGTACTCATTAACTATTCAATAATTTAGTAGTATGCCAAGCCTATGAAACCTGATGCTCCTCAGGAGATTACCCACTTTTTTTGCAAAATTTGCTGTGGGTACCCCGTATGTCAAAAATTACATACATTTTACTAAGGGTCATGGGTGCCCACACATGCCATAAGTGCCCACTCATATTAAAAATGAAGTAAATTATGCAAGTGCCAGAACTTTACAGTTCATGCTGTCCATATACCTGGGTGATGCATATGTTAAAAATTACTTCAGTATGTTGCTGTGGTTGCTGTGCCTGGTGGCTTAGTGAACTAATATATCCACGGTAGGGTCTCGTGTTTGACCCTGTGGTCACAGGTTCAAATTATTGCCTGTCCACTCAGCATTTCATCCACTGGAGGTCGATATAATGAGTACCATTGAGTTGGGTAACAATTAACATCTGCTATTCAACAATAATTTACCCTTGGGTAAACGGCGCTTTGGAAAATGCATGTTATGGTTGCCTCCCTCCCATTTGCCAGATTGTCCATCTGCATTTTGCTCCCTCACTTCTACCAGCCTTTAATTAGCACTTGAATAAGTGTAACTGAAGTGTTAACTGACATCCAGGGTAAAAATAATAGGCTGACTTGAAAGGGCAGAGATGATTTATCTGAACGTGTAGAATATAAAGGGTATGGCTTGGAGGATCCTTTTTAACATTAAAGTTTCAAGTCCTGTTTGAACGTCACATCCTGATTGATAAGTCTGCTGGAGTTTTTCATATAATATTTGGGGAGCACATTAAAGAGAGAGGTCTCCCCAGTCACAGGCAAATGTTAGCTGACACTTGGGCAGGGCCTTTCTTTTGACACTGCAGTAGAGAGTCCAGCATCACAGTGGGCCACTATTTGACATTACAATGTCACACCCTGTTTGAGAAGTCTGCTGGGTTTACATATAACATTTGGGGTGTACTTTAACGGGGGAAGTGAGGATGACAAAACAATCATTGTGTATCTCATATCTGGTTGCTGAAAACTCACTTTTGCTCTACCAGACTGCTGTCTCCGAGGAAATTGTGGATACAGGGACTGCCCCAATTTTGCTGTTCGATGTCAGAAGACACAAGGATTATCCTAGTACACTTCTCACATGCACCTCAACCCTTCGAGGCCAAGTTTAGTGTGACTGAAGACTTTGGCCATCTTGAAAATACCTAAAGTGGATGAAAGCCTCACTTAATTTCCCCATGTTTATTCCTATAGGAAACTTTAGACAAAGCTACAGCCCGAACTGCTGAACAGGATTACATCAAATTTGGCAAAAGGTAGGTCTTGGTCTAGAAAGCAACCTTCTTTTTAAATGATGTAAATCCATTCAGTAGTTCCTGAGAAATAAGAAAAAGAATGGGTTCGATATCTATCCTCCGTAGGAAACTTGAGACCAAGCTACAGCCCCAATCGCTGAATGGAATTACATAAAATTTGGCAAAAAATATAGCCCTTTGGGTCAGAAAGAGCCCTTTTTTTTAAATGGTGTAAATATGTTCAGTAGTTCCTGAGAAATTAGAAAAAGAAAGTTTCGATATCTATGGCCGAGGTGGGATTGCAAAATCTCCCGACCACGATCTTCATTCGAATTGGCTGCCAACACTCCAAACCAGGAAGTGTTGGCAGCCATCTTGTGACTCGGTAGAACCGAGTCACAAGAAAACAGAAAAAAGAGGCTAAAAACAATAAAAGGGGGCAGGGTACAAACACCCTGACCCCTAGCCTGCTCAGGGGGTCCCACAAGGAACCCTAGGGCCCAAAAAAGCATATTTTTAAAATAATTTTGTCGGAAATGGTGATGGGGTTGCGATTCCCACTGAAATTATTTAAAAAAACGAAGTACCGGCTCCCGCGCTTCGTTTTCAAAAAGCTCCCGGGTGGGCCAGGTCCCGGGGCACTGTCAATTAATTAGTCGGGCCCGTGGGGGCCCCCCTAAGCCCTGGGGACTGCCACCTCCCTGGGGCTATGTAACTTATGCACGGGAGGGCACGCGCTTCTCCCGCAGCCCATGGACCGACACCTTGTTTTTTAATCTGTGGGGGCCTCCCAGGCCCCCCAAGTCCCAGGAACCGCCACCCCCGGGGCTTTCTTTAAATATGCATGGGGGCACATGGCCCCCTGCTGCCCGGGGTCCGTCACCTCCCTGGGGCTCTTTTTTTAACATTTTAAAACCTGTGTGGGGGGCTCGAGCCCTCCCACATGCCCCAGGGACCACCACCGCACTAAATATGGAAATGCAGGGGTCCGTTATGGACCCCAGAGCCCCGGGGACCACCACCTTCCCGGGGTTTTGCACTGGTAGGGATGGGGGCCGCGCAACCACCCTACTGGAGCCCTTGATGGCCCTGAGGAGTGCCTCCTCCAGGGCGTTGCTATTTGCTAAGGCAGGGCGGGAACCGTGCAACAGAGTTGCGTTGCAGAGAGTTGTAAAAATGGGAGTGGCTTGGACCTCCTCACTGCAACGGAGGTCTGTGGCGCTTACTGGAGGTACCTGATGGGCTGTTTGGCCACCAGGGACCCTCAGGATTCAATGGGACTTAATCCCCCAACTTACAATGTGCAAGGGGGACGTTTGCACAGTGGTGCAGGGAAGGAGCGGGCCTGATATAAGAACTTAGCATTCCTGCTGTGTGGGACTTACTGTTGGTAATAAAAGGTATCGAAGGCCCCTAAGGATGCCGTTGGGAGCTAACTACTCTTCCTGTTACCTCCAGTAAATCCAACACAGTGGCATTGCTAGTAGTTGTTTCGGAGGCCATGCTCACCTTTCTCCACCACTCTGGAAACACGACTGGTATGTTATAGTTAGAAATTAGCATTTAAAAGACCTTTGAAATTCACAGAAATAAACATAGGTTTCAGGGACGTTACAGGTAGAAATTAGAATTTAAAAAAACATTGAAATTCACTAACAAAACAATAGGTTTCAGGCACCTTATAGTTAGAAATTTGCATTTAAAGAACCCTAGAAATTCACTGAAAAAAACATAGGTTTCAGGGACCTTATAGTGAGTTGGACATTTCATTCGTACAAAACCAGAGAAATTCCGCTAACTATAACACGCGCCCCGCAATGCACTGCTGATGACGTCACATATTATATCATTTATGACATGGTCAGTGACATCACTCATGACATCTCAAATGACATCACTGATGACATCATCCACATGATAATCTGATGCATCTCCTCACACTCTAATATAACCTTTGATACACCCACTGTAAAATCCAGACCTCCATTTTCAAAACCATCGACACACCAATACCAGTTACTAAATACGCACTCACTGATTCCTGGGTCTACACACACAATCACTCATTCATCCATACAATCACTCATACATGCAGTCACTCATCAATACAACACTATCATACACACTCATACACCTTTACAGACACTCACACACTGCCACTCATCCATGGACTTACTCACACACCTAGTCAGTCATGCAAAGAATCAATCATACTCCCATTTACTCACCTATACAGATATACACACAAAACCTTCCTTACTCATACAGATACTAACACATACTTACTCACTTATATAATCACTGATACAAGTACAATTACACACTCATCCATACAGCCACTGTCACAATCACGGACTCTCACGTATAGTCATTTATATACTCCAATTCTCACATACACTGCCTTTTAAATATGTAGTTACTTGGACATGTACCACTGAGACATCCGTTCACTCACCACCACATCCATACATATACTCACCCACCAATACAGCTGTTTCCACATGCACTCTTGAACCCATACACCCAGTGAATCAACCACTCACACATCTATTCACAGAGTTAAACACCTCCCACCCACCCACACACACTCAGTCTCCCATACAAATACTCAGGCAACCAATAAATAACCCATATATATAATCATGTAGCTACTGACCAACCTATGCAGCAGCTTATACAACAACAGACAAACTGATACAGTCACTCTCACAGTTTAGTCACTAACCCATGCATTCAGTACGACACATTTAATCACTCACCTACTAAATCCTCCAACCAGACACTTATACACCCACTTATTCTTCAATACACCGTGGCATATATATAAAACATATTTCAACTTTACAGAAACACACAGCTACTGGATGATGTCATCAGGGATGCCATTTGAGATGTCATCAGTGATGTCACTGACCATGTCATGAATGATGTAATATGTAACATCATCAGCAGTGCATTGCAGGGGTGCGAGTTATAGTTAGCTGGACTAACTATAACGGCGGAATTTCTCTGGTTATGTACAAGTGAAATGTCCATTTAACTATAACGTCCCTGAAAGCTATGGTTATTTCAGTGAATTTCAATCGTTTTTTAAATGCTAATTTCTAACTTTAACGTCCCTGAAACCTATGGTTTTTTTAAGTGAATATCTATTACCTACTGGCAGTCGCCAGTACGTAGTTATAGTTAGGTCCTATTTTCTATAGGAAATCCGCAACATTCTATTTGGAATAACGTTGGCATCTGTTGACGAATCTTCACGAAATTTTCAAAACTAGTGGGGCGCTCTGGTCCGCTCCTATCCTGAAAGTCTCGGGTGGTTTGTGAAGTGGGGGCTGAGAAAAAAGGGGGTCCCAAAATGGGTTTTCCCAATGCAATTTTCCATAGGAACCGTTCATCGCATTGACAGCACGAACTGCTAAAAGGAATGACACCAAATTTGGCAAAGAGGTAGTCCTTGGCTCAGACTTGTGCCTTTTGCTTAAATAGTTTAAATCTGTTCAGTAATTCCTGCGAAAATGACAGTTAAAAGTACATATATATCTATGGCTGTGGTGGATCCGTGCATCTGGAATGCACCCTAAGTGCACCGTCCCGATCACGCGCTGAATGCTAATTGGCTGTCAACTGGTCGTCAACATTCGAAACCAGGAAGTGTTGGCAGCTATTTTGTGCCTCGGTAGAAGCGAGGGTCTAGAAATCAGTGAAATAAGTGTTCAAAATGTATAAAGGGGGCAGATTAGAAATAATTTTGTTTTGAAAAAACTGAGAAATGTGTGCTGGGTGCATGGATCTGCCGTAAAAAAAATAAAAAAAATAAGCACAGGCTCTGTGCTTGTTTAAAAATTAGCTACCTGGTGGGGTCAAATCCCGGGGTCTAAAATATTAAATTTGATGGTTGCCAGTGGGACCCTGTGGCCCGGGGACCGCCATCCCTCGGTTCTACAAAATAAATGGGTGGGGCACTCAAAGGTACTCCCCTAATAAAATATATGGATAGGGGGGTGTTAAAAGGCCCTCTCCAGTCCCGGGGACCACTACTCTCCGGGGCTTTGAAAAAAATGGGTCGGAGGGCTCAAAGGTCCCTCTAAGCCCCGGTGATCACCACCCTCCAGGGCTTTTTATATTGTGGGAAAGGAGCAGCGTGGCCCAGATTCTGGAGCAGTCGAGGGCCCTGAGGAACACCACTCCCCATTGCCAGCTCCTGCTGTTTCTCGAGGTGCGTAACCCCGGGACACTGCTGTTTGGTATGGCAGGGCAGGAGTCGACGTTCCTGTTCAGTCATAGCAAACTTGAACGCATTTTAACAAGGGCTATTTTGTCGTTTTTTTATTTTAAAAAGGCAAAAATGTGGTGTAAATTATATCGCCCTGTTTACTGTTTAGGCGTATATACAAGGTTGGGGATCGTGGGTGGAGACCCAATGTCTCTATGGTCCTAGCCAGCTCCCCGCATCCTTGTGAAGCCACCATTACTTTTCACACAGGGACTTGCTAATATGCAGCTCCCCGTGGGGAAAAGCAATCCGCTTTGCATTTTGAAAGAGTGAGCAGGTTTCTCTGTTCTCTTTTTAAAAATCCAAACCTAGGGGCATATTAGCAAAAACCTAGTTAAAATTATCGCCGTTTTAGTGGCAGGAAACTGCAGCTAAAACGCAGATAATGGGCTTCCTAATATGCATTATAGAATTGCAATAGGTTCTGTACAGCCAACACCTTTGAACCCTACACCCAAAATGCTTACTGCCTGTTATCAAAGTAACAGTACTGGAACACTTAATTGAGCACACAGGTTACAAGTTCAGTACACAATGTTGCTAATCCAAACAGCAAGTGTGCTTGACTTTTTAAAATGTTCCATAGAAACCGTTAATCACAGCTACAGCCTCTGGTAAAGAGCTAGTCCTGGTATTACACTTCTAGTTAGAAACATCATTCTTTTCTTAGTAAAACTTTAAGCCCCATCAGTTATTCTTTTACAAATTAAGGGGTATAATGTTAACGGATTCTGTGTAAATATGCCCCCAAGTATTGTGTTAAAGTAACATGTGAAATGGGCGCGGAAGGGTACAGAGACGTTTTGTAGTCTAAGAGATGGACATATTCCTGAGAATTATTTACTAATTGTTCAAGGAGTTCGAGGCAACTTAAGTCCGGGAATTGTCATACTCAGGATCTTTATTTTAGTATGCAGGGTGTGCCTCTGCAGTCTCTGAAGCCTCGTGGTGCTAGTCAAATGTTGTCAGAAGAAGATGACGTATACACTCAGTTATTTTTTTATTATCATTTATTAAAACAAAAATAAATAAACAGAAACATAACTTTAATCGAACAATATTATAAACAAAACGTGAGATACACTCCAGTGGTAGCAGCTTAGGTAACCTGCAAAACAAAAAGGAAATATAAGTATGTGTAGTATGTTGAAGAGGTAAAAAAAGCTTGTTCGAATTAAAGGATCATAGTGAAAATGGAAGGGAGGGTAGTAGGTGGAAGTGAGAAGGGGAGGGTGAGTTAAAAGTAGAGAGGCAGGAGGAGATAGTGCGACGGATTATTGAACTCATTCTTCAGTGTTTACTGTTCATCATTCGTTTGTCTAGGAAGCAGGGATCTGCAAGATAGAGTTTGGTTTAAGAAGTCCTTAAAATTAAATACATGAAGCCAGAGATTGCCGTTGTATGCTAATATACTCCTACATTATTACTTACTGGAAAATCGCTTGTTTGCACCTGTGCACCCAGAGGGCTGCACCCCAGTCCCTACCCAGCAATGTGCTCAATTGTAGGTCTTACACATTGAGGCTTCACAGCTCACCTGCTACCACTGGTGTGTCCCACGAGCAGGTCTCCACAACAGAACGGTGTCTTGATACTGCCATGAAAGGTGTTACAATGCTCAGGACATCATTGCAGGGGAGAGTTCCCGCTCAGACCTTCTCAGCCAATTAATTTATCTCTGTAAAGAGAGAAGTAATTTAATGCTGGAAACGTCTGCAGGAAAATGAATCTTTATTTTATACTTGGTAGAAAATAGGAGTTGAGTGCATCATTCGTTTTTGAAGTACGATTAATCGTTAGTGATAATTGTGGTTCAAAGAGGAGTTAGAATGCATGCGAAAACACAAGGTTAAATTATAATATATCATGTTAATGATAATATAAATAGCAATATACTAGAAGCTTAATGTTCGCGTGTTATGCAGTGGCGGGAGCCTGTTTGCATGTACACTCAGTAAGGAAGTAACTAAAGTGTCCTAAAAGCTATTGTCATGTGTCTGTGGAGCAGCAGTTGTTGCTGGCTGATGTCTATGGTACGGTCCAGTAGGTATTTAAAATTACATCAGTGTGATTGAATGAGTTGAGAGATTACATCACTACGGAAGGCAAGATCACTTTTTCTCACATGCACACTCAGGGTAGTGCACCCCACCCCTCCATCAGAATCACCCTCAAGAGGAGTCTGTAAGGCAGCGCTGCCCGTAGGCTTAGGCCTATCTTATGGTATAGATGGTATTTAAAATGAGACAGAGATGTGACTGAATGAGGTCAAAGATCACAGATTAACATAACACTTGGCAATATTGCTTATTCACACGTGTGCAGTGTGCTTGATACATCCCCACCCCTCTCTTAGACCGCTCTGAAGAGGTATCTGTAGAGAAGTGCCTGCTGGCTCAAATCTACAGTATGGTCCAGCAGGTCTTTGCAATGATTCAGAGATGAGACAGAATGAGGTGAGAGGTCACGTCATTATGTAGGACAATATCGTTTGTTCGCAGTGCGTTTAATTGGAGGCCTTCTGTATCTAGGCTGCTCTGCTTACCTTTTGCAAACACTGTTTTTAGCAGAGCTCACAACTTGAATTCTGCTTTGGATGTATACTGCCGACAGTGTAAAATTCAGCCTTGATTTATTTATCTGCAGAGTGGACAGCAGCGTTCATAACTTGAAAAGAGAAAGAGAAACAGTGTGAGAGAATGGAAGAGAGAGAAAGAAAGACATTGAAAGTGTGAGAGAGAGAAAGTAATAGATGGAGCAGGAGAGGTAGTGTTGACACTGGAGAAAATCTTCACAGCTCACCTTTTTGCCTCCGGTGTGTGTCCAACCACGTGCTGGTTCATAGTGCACCCTCAGGTATCGTGATCTGAAAGATAGTATAGATTTAATAATTGCAGAGTACATACAACTGCACACATATATTTCTGTGTTATGCCTTTGCACACCCTGGGTACTGTATCACATAAACTCCCACTGCAAGGAGGTGTTGATGCGCTCTTTTCCTTCCAGGGTGCTATACCCCATGCACTCTTACTACATAGCGATGAGTTCTCATTGCTACACACCCAAACTGCTGCATCCTATCCACTCCAATTGCCCGGAGGTGATTGTACATTTCTACCCACTGAAGTTGCTGTACACTATCCACTCTCCTCGCCCAGAGGTGACTTCTCGTTGCTTTGGAAAGAAGCTTCTCTGCTCACCTTGTGCCACTGGCGTGTTTCAAAGAGGGTCCACCACGTGTCAAAGCAACCTTCTCAGGTGTTGTTAGGATGGCCACACATCATCGCAGATTCCTCAAACGTTGAGCTTTGGAGGTTTTGGCGGGGAATGTCAATTGTGAAACACAACCTGTTAGATAAAAAGGTAGATAAGATTATGCGTCATTTGTTCATCAAAGGACTGAGGAAGAGAGAGAGTGACTCTGAAAAGAATTTTCACAGCTCACCTTTCTGTCACCGGTGTGTCTTCCACCACGTGCCAGGACATAGTGAACCCTGAAGCTCCACATCTAAAAGATAGTAAAAGAAAGATGTTATGATTGGTAATTGCCACTATCTTAAGGTGGAGTAGAATAACATCGCTCTTTCACACACCTTCCCTCCCCCATTAAAAATACAACCATTTGTACGGTTCCAACTTGTTTAATGGGCTTTCATTTTTGAACAATTAGTAGACTAGTAATGTTTTGCATCTGGTTATAGAAAACAAGTGGTGCGCAGTCATACAAGTGGTTTCAATCATCACGCCCGTGTCTGGGCACAATAATTGAAACCTCATGTGGTATTGGAGTCTATTACGCGCAGCAAGCGCTTATTAGTTACCAATAGGTCATGGACAGAGCAATGCGCCTGTCTCTGGCCAATTGCGTGCAGTCTTTTAGAATAAGTCGCACGCAAAGGCCAATGGTTTAGCACGGAATGAAACAGACACGCACAAGCTTGTGTGATTCATAGGTTAGGTTCATATCCCCATTTTTTTATATAAAAAAATGTTTTGCTCTGCAAGAGCAGTGCTGTGCACTTCAACGAAGGCACAAGCTGTACTGTGCACAGCAATGGAGGTGTGAGTGCTAAATGAATTGAGAAAGGAAAGGTTGTCAAAATAAGATCATACATTTTTTTGTACATTGTATAAAAAAGTAAATACTCATCTACTTCGCCACGCATGAAGGAGCCATGAACATTTGACCGACTATAAAATTTTTCCTGCTATTGAAAAAAAATACAAATGCAATAAGATAGGGTATGTAGGACTGCGTACACTTAAATCGCTGCGTCGCTTTTTTGTATCCAGTCTGCTGTATCGCATCTACTCCTTCTGGCGTGCACCCAGGCCTCACTGCTCACCATTTTGCGGACAGAGCACCTTCTACATCATGCAGTCCTCTGTTGCTAAGTCTTGATATCGCTATGGTAAAGGACATACTTGTGCACCCATCATCATCGCAGGTTTTTCACCCGCTCAATCCTTGCGGTACCACTAACTCAGTGACCAAAAAGGCTACGCACATGGTAGTGGGCCCCTCTGTTCGGTAGTTTGGGCCTTTATGAGGCATCCGAACCACCAGGTCGGGCCATCACTGCGATTGCGATGGGAGCAACTCTAAAATGGCATAGAGCACGTGCGCCTGGCTTTTTTTATTGGTAGGGTCACGACTGACGTATGCCAGTGCTGCGCGAGGCTGTGAACAATGACTTTGGAGCTATGTGCGTGTCTCTGTCATGACCTATATGAGAAATCAACTGATTCGGGTGCTGTGTTGTAGTGCTGCCATCACCCTGGTCTTAAACGCAAATGTGTCATTATATCTGTGAAGTCTCACAACATGGCCAACATGGAAGGTACGGGGAATTACTGATCCTACATTTATCCATAGTTCCACACAAAAAACATAGTGGACATGACGCATTTCTGCGAATATAAATGTTTGTTGTACATTCAGTGAGTGTTGTAGCTGTAGTAATACAGGGTTATGAAATCTTTAGGCTTCAATTTTAGGCATATGAAGGGCAGCTAATATATATATGTATGTGGTCATTTGCATTTGGGTATACTGTAGAACTTGGTGCTGGAAATCTGTGTTCAAGCTTCGGAGTCGCGTCCATATCCTGTTATTGTAGACAAATTATGTAATGTACGCATGCCTGAAAATGTACTGTAAATACGGTGCTCATGTAAATCGCTGATCTAGTTTTGGGTCAACTTTTTGCTATATAAATATGCTACAAAAAAAAACCTCAAGCAATAGCATACACCTATAAATTTACTATACACTTTGCTTGCAGTATTGTAATGATCCAGTTTCTACGTTCGTATTTGTAGAATGAGCTAGAGAAGTTATATAACCGAAGTTTTTGTTACTGTTAGAGGTGAGATGGTTGCATACACTGTGAAGACCACAATGTAATGTGGTAGGGCCCAGGGGCAGCATTTTACAAACATAATCAATACACAGATACAGATAGATAGTTGAAGTGGGTACAGGCATATGCACTCAACTTCATTATATTACGTTGCTGTTGGTAACAAGTACAATAGTAATCATCATATCATACACAAATATTCCATTATTAATGGTTTATGACTTCTGCTGTACAATGGTAGAAGCACTACATGAGAAATAATACACAGACGATTCCATCGTAAAAGGTTCATAAGTTGTGGTGAACTGAGGTAGGGGCAGTTTTTGTGTAGCCTGCGATGATGCATGGTCCAGGCACACCGTACTGGTAACAATGTCTTTTGACTACTGAATTTTGCCTTAATAAGGCCACGTGGCAGTCATTTATGGTGTACTGAGTTAGTGGTACGTCTGGTGCTCAGTGTGTGCTCACTCTACAATGATGCGTGGACCAAACGGGCTGCACTGGAAGCATTGTCTGTTGCCTTCTTTACTGCATCATCTTTAATCATGATTCAAATAAAAGATGAAACATATATGGAATAGGTTGTCAAAATATGTAGGTTTCAGGGACATTAAAGTTCAAATTGTGACCTGTGCTATCCACAGTGTCCACTGCCATTTACTGTTCCTTTGCACTTGCAGGGTGAATTTTGTTATTCAACTAAACCAAGAACTGATATAAAAGAAGTTTTTGAAGGAAGGCTACTAAAGGGGTATGGTTTAGGTTTAAGGGACGTTATACTTTGTTTGCTACTGCACTCTGCAAATAATGAATGAATAGTTTATTTAATTGGGAGCTCTGATGACCGCAGAGTAGGCAGGAGGCAGCGGATGGCAAGGGCCCGCGACCATGTGGCGTTGAGGAGTGCACAGTATTGGTAATTTAGTGTGTGTGCAGCCAGCGATGATAACACTGAGTTAGTGGCACTTGAAGCAAGGTTCAGTGGAGCCTGTGATGATGCGTGGTCCAGGCAGGCTACACTGGTAGCAATGTTTTTTGCTTTGTGAATTCTGCTTCAATAAGGCCACATGAAGATGACTTGTGGTGCAGTGAGTTAGTGGTACCTGAAGAACTCAGCGTGTGCGTACCCTGCGATGATTCGTGGTTCGGGCTTGATTCAATGCTGTCTGTAGTGAATATCCAAAGCTGGATTAAAGTCGTGAACCCTGCTGTCCGCAGTTTAGATCGAAGGCAGTAGTGAGCACGGACATCGAGGAATGTGTTTTGTCACATCCTTTAACAAAATCTGAAGACATGGAGCACAATTGCCCCTGCCTTAACTAAAGCAAGGCTTGATTCAATGCTCTCCGTAGTGTAGATCCAAAGCAGAATTCAAGTTGTGAACCCTGCTGTCTGCAGTGTAAATCGAAGGCAGTAGTCAGCACAGTTATAGACAAATGCTTTTTGTCACTTATTTTAACAAAATCTGAAGACATACAGTACAATTGTCTCTGCATTAAATAAATCAAGGCTGAATGCCCTACTGTCCATAGTGTAGATGCAAAGCTGTATTGAAGTTGTGAACCCTGCTGTCCGCAGTGTAGATCGAAGGAAGTAGTCAGCACAGTTATAGACGAATGCTTTTTGTCACATCCTTTAACAAAATCGGAAGACATATAGTACAATTGTCTCTGCATTAAATAAAACAAGGCTTGATTCAATGTTGTCCGTAGTGTAAATCCAAAGCTGAATTCAAATTGTGAACCCTGCTGTCCGCAGTGTAGATCAAAGGCAGTAGTAGATACAGACATAAGTCTGCTGTGCTGTGGCGCGGAGTTCAGAATGGGCCTGTATCGAGGAGGCACATGCTCATGGTGGCAGGTAGCAGGGTGAGAACCTTCGCTGTGCCAGAGGCTTTTGTCTTTGCACAAGTGAACCACCCAAAAGGCGTAGCCTAATTATTTATACTCTTACTCTGCCTCTGAGGCAGTAGGGGGGAGGGGTCCTGGGGGGTGGTTGTGGTGGTGATGGCGCTGGGTGTTGTGATTTCTTGGGTTTTGGAGGTGCATAATTAGTACCTCTATCATATATTAGTCTTTAAATATGGGTGTGAGTTGGGTGTAATTCACATAGTAGATATCGCCTGTTTTTTTAGTGGTTTGTGGCGATTTTGTTGGCGGAAGGAATTAATTGAAGAGTGGTGATATCTGCAGTTTTTACTAGTTGAGATTGGGATGATAATTAAAAAAGAATGAAAAAAGATATGCCTAATGAACATTATAATTAGAAATTAGCATTTAAAAAACCTTTGAAATTCACTTAAAAAACCATAGGTTACACGTGTGTTATAGTTAGGAATTAGCATTTAAAAAACCTTTGAAATTCAATGAAAAAAACATAGGTTTCAGGTATGTTATAGTTAGGGATTATCATTTAGAAAACCTTAGAATTCCACTGAAAAAACATAGGTTTTAGGGGTGTTATAGTTAGCTGGACATTTCACTCCTACAAAACCATTGAAATTCCTCCATTATAGTTAGTTGTACTAACTGTAACTCACGCGCCCGTCATCCACTGCTGATGATGTCACATATTACATCATTAATGACATGGTCAGTGACATCACTGATGACATCACTGATGACATCTCAAAAGTAGGAAGTTACAGTTAGGACCTAGTTTCCATAGGAAAAGCGTGTTTTCTTTTGCCATAATCTTTGGCGCAGTTTGACTCATCTTTGCAAAGTTTTCAAAATAATGGGGTGCTCAGGTCACCTTCTGTCTTGAAAGTTTTAGGGTGATTCGTGAAGCAGGGGCAGAGTAAAAAGCAGGGTCCCAAAACGTATTTTCTCTATGTTAATTTACATAGGAAACTTTAGACACAGCTACAGCCTGAACTGCTGAACGGAATTACACCAAATTTGGCAAAAGGTAGCTTTTGGTCCAGAAAGCTTTATTTTCCTTAAAAGGTGTAAATCCATTCAGTAGTTTGTGAGAAATTCATATTTAACAAAATATTAATATCTGGTGAGTGCAGTGGATCCCCGAACCCTCCCAAGCATGAGGTTGACTCTGATTGGCTGCCAACACTTCAAACTAAAACGTGCCAGCCATCTTGTGATTCGGTTGAACTGGGTCACAAGTAAAAAGGTAAAAATAACATTAAAAAATAAGAAAAGGGGGCAGGGTCAAAACACCCCCAGGGCTTGAAAAATAATTTGTATTTATTTTTGGTGGGATTCATGCCCGCGTAGGGTGCATGAATCCGCCCCAAATTTTTTTTTACAATGAAGCGTTCTCTCCCGTGCTTTGTTTTTGTAAAGCCCCTGGGTGGGCCAGGTCCCGGGGGCAATGCATAATTATTATGCAGGGGACCATTGGGGCACCTGCAGCACCGGGGATGAGCACCTCCCCGGGGCTTTGTTAATATAATATGGGGGGACATGGCCCCCCTGCACCCCTGGGGAGAGCCACCTTCCTGGGCTTTTGATCAAAAATGCATGGGGGCTCGTGTCCCCCCACGGTTCCCTGGGGACCACCACATCTCTGGGGGATACATAAATTAAGGGGGGTCCATTGCGTAACCCTGGTCCCAGGGACAACCACCTCCCCCAGGCTTTAAACCTGATGGGAGGGATGCCACAGTAACCTCCTTCAGAAGCTGTTCTTGGCCCTTGGGACCACCACCCCCCAGGGCCGGCTCCAGCAATGTCCCAGGGTGCCCACTCCTGGGACATTGCAGTTTGCTATGGCAGGGTGGGAGCAGTGCTCCCGCCCTGACTTAGCAAACTTCTGCTTCGCTTTATGGAAGTGAGAGCAGAAAAACTACTCTTGCTTCCATGAAGTGAAGCAGATTTGCTTTTGGGCAAGGAGAGCTGTATGTCAGCAGCTCCCTTTTCTCAAAAGCAATGGCGGCTCCCACAGGAGGCGAAGAGCCGCCAGGGACCGCGGGGGCATTGCAGCTCCCCTGCGGTCTCCACTAAGAGGAAAAGCCCTGGGGATGGGATACCCGGGGCCAAAAATGGTCCTGGTAGGGGGGCAGCTCTGGCCCCGAAATACCTCAGAGAGGGGCAAAATGGCCCCTATCTTTTTATTTTTTCTTGTTTAAATGGGCAGGCCCCAGGGAATAATATCAGGCAATGTAACTAGGAGGTATCATTATTTTTTCTTTTGTGATAGGAGTAGCAACCCCATTGCGGCTCTCAGTGCGGTCCCCTGTGTAACGTTGTGGTGGATTCTCAGATCCACTTTAAATAAACAATTTAATAGTATATAATCAGAAGGTAGAGTTGCATTCATGTCGTTTTTTATAGAGCTAGTGAGATTGAGGTTAATAATCACATCACATGTAATGTAAAAAAAATGAAAGTTAAAAGTTAAATTCCAAAAGTGTATTGTGTTCTTGAGGTAATTGAAATTTTTATGGTCAAATGTGTCCCCTAACGTGTACCCCAACGGCTCCATGTACGAGTTTCAAGTACATGTAATTTCCCTCCTCAACCGAATATGAAGACGCAAATACATTTGCGTCCAACATTAACATGTCCTCTATCAGATCCACCATGAATGGATTGATAATTCAGTTCCTAAGTATGCCGTGCCACCGTCTTTATATGGTGTGCTTTCACATTTTTCCTGGCTCTGCCGAGCTAGGCCCTGAATTCTGTCTTCAAGCCACGTCTGTCTCTGCCTCTGAAAGCTGCAGCATGGAGACGCATTCCTGACCTCTGCCTTACTTCCTGCCAAGCGAGCGGTGCCCGGCTCGGCCTGGTCTGCCTGCCAAGAAACAGTATTTTACCTTCAAGTTATCAGCGTAGCCAGCTCAGCTCCTCGAAAACACATTCCTGTCTAGTGATTTAGGTAAACATATCCCCGGCTGCAGAGCAAAGAGCAAGTCTTCCTGCCTCCGTGCAAGTAATTTACAGTTCCCGTTGCCAGAATAGGCCCATGGCCCCGCACGTAGACACGCAGACACCTATACACGCACTAACATTCAGTATAGAGTAGCCTCTGCCCAAGTGACCTTTTACTCTAGATTAAACATCCTCTAAATATTAGATATCAGATATGTTATAGGGACAGGTCGATCTGACATGCCAGACTTCTGTCTCCTCTACTAGTGCTAAATGTCAGACTCTTAGCTTCCTCCAGATGCACGTCAATCACACGTCATAATAGCTGCGCGCGCATTCAGGCCACAGGTTTCAGCTGACTCTGCAAGAATTCTCCAAGCACCCACCCACTTATGACACTTTTCTGTGACGTTTCTAGTGTACGCCTCTGTGCACACCCTTGTTCACGCCTTTTTGATACGCACATGTGTTCTTATCATATACATTTCACTTGTCACGCCTACTGTATTCAATGCCATTGTGCCATTTTACTATATATGTCATGTACTGTGAATAAATCGTTGACATCTTTCCTGCCATCATTGCATACCCGAACCCTTGTATTGATGGAATAGATTTCCATGGCTCGAGTCATCATTTATGATTAAAGCCCTTATGACTCAGACACCACGGACTCTGCCTCTCATTTGATTGAGCTACTTTCTTTAATTATCCGAAATTATCTGGCAAACTCGTATACGGTAAAATATTTACCACATAATTTGGCGCCCGAATAGGGACCCCTCCCCCACCCCACACGCCGGTGATGCGTCGCAGGCTTTGCCCCCGACTACAGCTGTGACGGACCCCATGCGCATCTGCAGGTTTTCCTGTATCTCCCTCAGGCCTACGGAGGTGACGGAGACTGCGGTCGACATCCAGACGAGGCGGTGAGGAGTGCGGAGGATCCCGACCAGAGCCCAGCCGAGAGAGCAGTGTCCGAGGTATCGAGAGGCCCACCAGTAGTGTCGAGGCGCATGCGTAGTGCGCAGCAGCAGCAGTGACGTCGTAGCGGTCCAGTCCAGTCGAGTTTCCGAGGCCTTCTGTTCTGTGCTTCCCGGTGAGTACCGTTGCTGGGGACGCATCAAGACAGGTGCATTGATTTGTGTCCGGTCAAGACGGGTTTGGGTACACAAATCCGGTCTGCACTGTTTTAGCAGTGTATCTGTACTGTTTAGCAGTGCATCTAGTATTCTGTAATTCATCAGTATTTATGTTGGGTCAGTATTAGTTTCGAAATGTTTCAATGTGTTTTAATGTCGTGGTATGAGTGATTGTTTGCATTTTCTTACTGTGTTTGTGTCTAGATCGAGGTAGCCATGCCTTTATTTTCGAAATTGCGACAGATAGGAACTAGGAAAGGGATACTCGAAGAGGCAGTTCCCATCCCACCCAGGGACACTCCTGGACATTTTATGTACCACAAGCACGGCTTAGATGCCATATTATATCTAGACTTGTGGGTGGATTATACGAAAGACTTAGCAGAGAATCAGAGATGGCCCGTTACAGGGACATGGGATGCCGAGTGCATCATGAGAGTAGAGGAAGCGTTATGGAAAAGGAAAGCCAGACAATCACAGAAAGATGCCATTGAATTATGGCGTAAAGAATCACATAGACGGACGGAGAAAGCGCTCAGAAACGTAGAGAAAAGCAGAGAGGATTCCGAAAAAGCCAAAGAAAAAGACCTACTAGAAGAAGGACAGCGAGTCAGAATAGAACAACATGAAAGACAGAGTAATGCCATTATGACAGGATTGTATCCAGTCCTGGCCGAGGGCCTGCCCAAGGCGACCCCGGAAATACCGAAAGATCTGCCCCCTCCATTGGTTCCGACTAAATTACGTCACAAAACCGCAGCAGATATTTTCCTCTCTTCCTATTTAGACGACGTAGCTCCCGCATATACTAATGTAACCGTACCACCTGTACCTGTACCCCCTGTTGATCATCTGCCCCCAGGTCCGCAACAGCGGACCCCTCCCGCACCACTTCCCGCACCTGTTGTCACTTCCCCTATTGTCCCCCCTGGTATTCATCCGCTTAATCCCTTTGGGGCTGGCGCTGCTCAGGTTCCAACTCCGTTACAAATACCGACCCTACAGACAGGTTATGCTCAAGCCTCCGCCTCAGGAGGTGCTAGAGGAGGTTATCGCACTCCGCCACAGTTACAACGTATGACAATGAGAGATTTAGCAATGCAGCGTACGCCTAAAGCAGCCCCAGCCAAAAAGCTTAAAGAACAGCTTACAGATTGCAGATATGACACAGTGCCTGGTAAAACAGGACCCATGTTGTTAGCATCCCTACGTTTAAGACGTGTTACAGATTACTTGGTGTTATTACCAGAAATGCCAGACCATCTAGACAATATATATCATTTTATTAGAACAGGAGAAAGACCCGAGTGTGTTGGTGAAGCCATGTCACGTCAGAAAGTCGAGACACAAGGTTTAATAATGCGATTTTTGGTTAATTGTCTGATAAGGGAACAAGATCAGCCTAGCTTTCCACAAGAAGAGATGGGGCGATTGTCAAGATGGAGTCAGAATATTGCCGAGGGCAAACATGATAGAGAGAGAAGTATACATGCTATGGTTAGAAAGATCCGTAAAGAAATAATAGTAATACATGCCCGTCGAGAATCTGAAAGGCATTCTGGGTCAGACGATAAAGAGACCTCAGATGAGGAAGAACCAGAGAATCCAGCAGAAACCTCGCAACAGACAAGGGGAGACTTGGTGGCGTATGTAGGTAGAGAGAAACTCCCTAGACAGTACCCTCTTGATAGGCCCTTCGACAGACCCATTCGTTTAGAAAACAAGAAACGTTACCTTTGTCCGATACCAGAACGATGTTCCCTTGAACATATATTCCAGATTACTGATAAAGTACTGAAAGAAAGAGTAGGTTATCACGAACTCAATACCTTACGTGATCAGGAACTAGCCCGGTCCGCGGTACAGTGGGCCGGGGATGACAGCATATATAAAGATGATTCAGTAGTGCAAACATTTTTAAGTCTTACTCCAGAAGAACAGCGACTAGCTGGTATATACATGACCCAACACCTCATTATACAGTATGAAAACCAAGCATCTGACCCAGGTCCATTAAATAATTTATTGCAAGACTTACTCATGAGAAGATGGAGAGGTCTAGGTACCGATTTAATAGAAATAATCTTAGAACAACGTCACAAGTATGGAACATTCTTAACTCCACATCTTGTCTCCGTTCCACCCCCAGTCAGGCAACCATATCACCTAGACAAACAGAATCCTTTACGAGAAGTACATCCAGTCAGGAAAGCCGATGATACCCTTGAACGCGTGTTTGTATACACGCCTATAACTAAAATGGAATTGTTAGAAATGAAGAAAATAGTGCCCAGTCATGATAAAGACCCTGCAGGTTTCCACCGTGAAATAAAGGACATGTTACTCATGGGAGATTATACCTATCCAGACATTATGAAGATACTGAAAGTGTTATTGCCTGCCGGTATTTACGAGAAACTCAAGGAAAAAGTATGGGAGGTGGGAGACAAAAAGATTAATTGGGCTGAATTAGAAACCGAAGAAACTGGTCGAACCCCAGGTTTAGGTCTTGGGGAGAAAACTAAAGCATTACCAGGATTGTTAGTGCAGGTCTTGCCAAGATTATTGGCAACTAAAAAGGAGGATTGGGATGCAATCTCAGCCTGCAAACAGAAACACGACGAAGACACTAGTGATTTTTATTCCCGATTCGAGAAATGTTTTATTATTAATAGTGGCCTGAAAACAAGTAGCGAGTCATACCCACACCTTTTTGTGTCAAAGTTAGTCGAGAACTCCCTGCCCCAGGTTAAGAAACGTGTACTGAAAGTCGAGAGCACATGGCAAGCTAATACGCCTTCCCAAATGTTACAAATGTTACACTACCACCAGAACAGAATCAGAGAGGAACATGATCACGAACAGAGACGTATGAAAGACACGAAAATGAAAGTACTAGTTGCTCAGTCAGTTCCACCTGATGGTCATAAAAGGGGTACGACACAATCCAATAATTCAAATTCAGCAGCTCCTGTTAAAGGGATATGCAACTATTGTAAACAGCCAGGTCACTATGTAAACGATTGTGCAGTTTTGAAACACAACATAGCCACAGGTAAAACTAAAGAGAGACCGCGTCCTCCTAGACAGGACCAGGTCCAACAACACGTTCCACAGAATGTCCAGCCTATACAGGTTCCACAACAGACCGTAGCAGTACCACAGCCACAACCCATTGCCGCAACACAACATGTTACACAGCAGATGTACCAGTATGCACAATCTGACTATCCCGATTACCAGCAATACACATGAAACAGCCTAGAGAGGGAGGTTGGCTTGCCCCTTATCAAAGTTCCTGTAGATCAAGAAGGTCCTTATGTACACAGTCAGGTATTAGGGAAGGATAGAAAATTTTTGATTGACACAGGGGCAAGCAGGACGACCATCAGTCATGACGAGGTTCCAGGGGCACCCCTCTCAGGCTCACAGAATGTTTCCCTTGGATTTTCAGGAAAGCCTATAGTCAATGAAGTATCGAAACCTGTTCCCCTAGCAGTTGGTCCATTATCTCGTACTACAGACTTATTGCTCACGAAATCATGTCCAGAAAACTTGCTTGGTATAAAGACCCTGAAAGCTCTAGGAGCTGTAATTTGTTGTTCTCCGGAAGGAATAAGGTTGTTCCTTCGTGACTTCAAGGGACATTATGTATTGAGAGATTTTGACCCCAGGTTACAGAATGTTCCTGCACATTTATGGGCACAAGGCCCCCCTGATGTAGGTTGTATGCACATTACTCCATATCGTGTCACACTCAAGTCAGGAGTAGTACTACCCCGTATTCGACAATACAAGTTACCCCCAGATGCTGTAGTGGCTTTACTGAAAATCATTGACGAGCTCATTGCACAAGGAGTGGTTGTAGAAACCGACTCAAATGTTTGTAATTCCCCTATCATTCCAATTCTTAAACGTACAGATCCTAATGCACCTCCTGTTTATCGATTAGTCATCGATTTACGAGAATTGAATAAATGTATTATACCACAGTATCCTGTGGTCCCAGACATTTCATCCCTATTGACTGCTATTGATTCTGAGGCGACGTTCTTTACTGAAATCGACCTCAAGAACGCCTTCTTTAGTGTCCCCATTGATCCGGAAAGCCAATATCTTTTCGGATTCTGTTTAAATGGCCGAAGCTTCAAATTTGCACGTGCACCTCAAGGATTTACAGAGAGCCCCAGCATCTACAGCCAAGCATTAAAACATCAACTTGACAGTATTCTCATGCCTGCCAACACTGCCCTACTCCAATACGTCGATGATCTATTGATCACCGCCCGTAGTGAACCAGAATGTGAACATGCCTCACTGACTGTTTTGCATTTCTTGGCAGACAAGGGACACAAGGTGTCTCCTTCGAAGCTACAATTCTGTGCCCAGCAAGTGGTGTACCTTGGGCACTTGCTGTCCAAGTGGGGTAGGCAGCTGACACCTAAACGAATTCAGTTAATTGCACATCTTCCGCAACCCAAGACACAGAAAGAAGTACGAGCCTTTATTGGACTCACTTCCTATTGCAGACAATGGATTCCACAATATGCATTTCTAGCTAAACCACTTATACAGTTGACAACACAGGAGGCAGCGTCTTCGACTGTCCTCCCTTGGACTCAGGAACATACACAAGCTTTTGATGAATTAAAGAAAGCTTTATGTCAAGCACCAGTTTTAGCGACACCATGTTACAGCAAACCTTTTACACTTTTTGTCACAGAACGCGATGGCACAGCGTTGTCGGTTCTCACTCAGGTACAAGCAGACAAACACAAACCGTGTGCTTATTTTTCGAGTACATTGGATCCAGTAGCCCAGGCCCTGCCTGCGTGCTTAAAGTCAGTTGCAGCAACAGCTCTAGCAATCCGACAAAGTGATTCCATTGTATTAGGACATCAATTGACAGTACAAGTTCCACATTCTGTAGAGGTTCTCCTAAACAGAACCCAGACTCAACACTTGACTGTAGCACGACTGACAGGTTATGAATTGACATTATTCCAACCACACATAGAAATCAGACGTTGTAATACACTGATTCCTGCTACACTTTTACCATCGAGCACAATAGACCCTACTCCACATGATTGCGTGGAAGTAGTTGACACAGTTACGAAACCCAGGCAAGACTTGACAGATGTCGCATTATCCGATCCAGACCTGACACTTTATGTGGATGGTTCATGTTTAAGGACAAGCACAGGAGAATTAGTGGCCGCATATGCAGTGACCACTGAAACTGAAGTTATAGAAACCCATCGCATTGACACTCTGTCAGCCCAAGCAGCAGAACTCATTGCTCTGACTCAAGCTTGTATACGAGCCAAGAACTTGAAAGTAAACATATACACAGATTCCCGTTATGCATTCGGAGTCGTTCACGACTTCGGTGTCCTCTGGCAAGAAAGAGGTTTCTTGACCTCTCACGGAGCCAAGATCCAGCATGGCCCCCTCATTCAAGCTCTGTTAGAAGCAATACATTTTCCTACAGCTATAGCTATCATGAAGTGCAAGGCACATACGAAAGTCACCGACAAGATTTCTCAGGGCAACGATTTTGCAGATCGAATAGCGAAACATACAGCACTGACTCATGCTCAAACAACGGACATGACAAAGACTGATGTAACCTCACTGACACATTGTATGACAGTCAGGGACCCCACACAAGATGTCATAGACATACAGACACATGCTACTCCAGATGAAATAAAGAAATGGGCTCAACAGGAGGGGTCCAGACAGATCAAGGATGGATGACGAAGGGAAAGACCACATGGTTTCTCCCCGACTCTATGGTTCAGGTTATCATCAACACAGCACATAGTCCAGCACATTTAGGAGAAAAAGCCATGTTAGACAGTATACAGAACCTCTGGTTCAACAAGCATTTACGAGCAGCAGCGAAACAGAAAGTGCGTACCTGCATGATCTGTTGTCAGTTCAATCCAGGAAAAGGTGTTCCCGTAGAGCAAGGTGGATTTCATCCTCCCGACTATACTTTTGAAGTCCTCCAGATGGATTATATTCAGATGGAAAGATGCCGAGGATTCAAGTATGTCCTCGTAGTTGTCTGTGCCCTATCCCGATGGACAGAAGCATATCCCGTCCCAGATTACACTGCCCCGACCACTGCCAAGCAGTTGGTTCGTGAATTCTTCCCTCGATACGGTTTGCCCCGTGTCGTGTATTCAGATAATGGTCAGCCATTCTCATCCGAACTTATGAAGCAGGTCTCGCTTCTATTGGGGTACCAGTGGAAGTTTCACTGTGTCCGGCATCCTGAGGCAGCAGGTCTCGATGAGCGGCACAATCAGACTCTGAAAACTCGCCTTGCAAAAGTGTGTAAAGAGAAGGGAGTAGATTGGATAGTAGCTCTGCCAGTTGCTCTTTTTTATATGAGAATGGTAGCACACTCTAGGACAGGGCTATCCCCGTATGAGGTGGTCTTCGGTAGACCTCCTAATATGTGGGGGACGCCTCTGCCTCGAAAAATTACCGATGTTGATAGTACTATGTTGACAGATTACCTTGCTTCCTTGATGTCTGCACTACAATCATGTCGTTCACAGGTCGCAGCAGCCTTCCCAGACAACACCGAGGTGAAGCCACATGAACTGGTCCCGGGTGATGTTGTAGTCGTTCGGAATTTTGACAGATCGAGCCCTTTGGAGCCCCGCTGGAAGGAGCCGAAGATCGTTTTGTTAACAACCAGGACTGCCGTGAAACTGGAGGGGCGCAAGGGTTGGGTGCACTCCAGTCACGTTAAGAGATTCTTTGGACTTCCGCCAAAAACTGAATCCCAGAACTCCCACGAACCAGTGACTGATACCAAACTCCCCCTTCTAGAGAAAACTCCCCAAGAGGAGTACAGACAGAAATTGAGGTCTAGTAAGTCAGACAGTTTAATTGTTTAAGTCCCCTCCTGGGTGAAGCGGTTAGGCAGTTTCTGACAATGTACAAGTTAGACCCAAATAGAGAGAGAGATAGACAGGAGACCAAGAAACGAAATTATTGTAAAAGTCTCCGGAGCAGATGCGTCTGCACATTACTTATTATGTTTTTTCTGAGTCTTGCGATTATTGCAATAAGTTGGATGTTATGCATATATTTTCCTCTTGCACATTCTTTTTCTAATGACACTGTCGAGCACACGTTTAGTGCTCTTCCTCCACACGAATTGTCTTATCGACTTGCGCTGCGCAACAATACATTTATTCGTATGTTACACCATTCTCACCAGACCAACAATGCTACTAATTGTTGGATATGTGGCCGACTCCCTCCCTATCAGAACTACAAGGGAGCTCTGCCCCTCTTTCCCTATCCGTTTACACATAATGGTTCCTGTGGTGCATGGTTTAGTTTAATATCCTCTATAAACACCGAGTCTAGAGTTTCCCAAAGCAATTGGATATGGGGTAATCTAAACACAGTCATGAACAAGGCATGTTTCCCAGACAAGGAGGGTTTTCCACAAATGACAGGGATAGATCTAGAAAACGAAGTGTATGGATTAGGCAATTTTACACTTAACCTCATGATTCTAAATGTTCAGTCAGAAACCAGTCCAGACTTGCCATCCATATCAGTTCTACCAGCGAAAGGTGTATTATGTGTCAGAAAGAAAGGTTCAGTACATCTAGGTCATAGTGACTGTACTACTGTGGTCGAATTCAGTGATAAAGGCAAGTCTACATTCAAAGCTTCCCGACATTCCTATTTCATTTGTGGTCAGACAGCCTATGTGCGTTTACCTCCAGACTGGGATGGTACTTGTTTTATTGCATTCTTATTGCCACCAGTATTCCTAGCCCCATCTGACTATCACAGGAATTCCCGCCTTAATATTGTCAGGCACAAGAGAGACCTCCCAATAGTTGATCAGACTGAAACTACATGGGAACAATATACAGATTTCAATAAAGGATTCTTTCCCTATCTAGGCACTGTCTCCAATAGTAAACTGAAACGCAAATTGACCAGAATACTTGAAGCCGTAGTGAATGAGACTACTTCTGCCTTGGGCAACTTAACAGAGGAGCAGTCTGCTATGAGACTTGTCGTTCTTCAGAACCGCCTTGTCCTTGACGTCATCCTGGCTGATAGGGGCGGGGCTTGTAGAGTCATCGGATCCAGTTGCTGCGTGTTTATTCCAAATAACGCGCCATCAGTCTATAAGGCCATTACCAGACTTCATGAAATTGTCCATCTGATACACCAGAATCCAGGCTCCTGGACTTGGTACGGTTGGCTCTGGAGTACAATCACAGCTTGGGGATGGAAGCTACTGTCATTCCTAGGAATCATATTGGCCATAGTATTCAGTTGTTGCCTATGTCTGCAATGTGGGCCAGCAATTTGCGGCTTGTGCGCCACAGCTTGTGTTCCCCATCCAAGTTCACGTTCCCATTCCCGAAGAATGAAAGAAGAGCAAATGATGTTATATGAACAGATTGATGGTCTCATGAACATCGACATATCATGAAGGGTCCGTAGGGGACAAGGAGGGAATGAGGTAATTGAAATTTTTATGGTCAAATGTGTCCCCTAACGTGTACCCCAACGGCTCCATGTACGAGTTTCAAGTACATGTAATTTCCCTCCTCAACTGAATATGAAGACGCAAATACATTTGCGTCCAACATTAACATGTCCTCTATCAGATCCACCATGAATGGATTGATAATTCAGTTCCTAAGTATGCCGTGCCACCGTCTTTATATGGTGTGCTTTCACATTTTTCCTGGCTCTGCCGAGCTAGGCCCTGAATTCTGTCTTCAAGCCACGTCTGTCTCTGCCTCTGAAAGCTGCAGCATGGAGACGCATCCCTGACCTCTGCCTTACTTCCTGCCAAGCGAGCGGTGCCCGGCTCGGCCTGGTCTGCCTGCCAAGAAACAGTATTTTACCTTCAAGTTATCAGCGTAGCCAGCTCAGCTCCTCGAAAACACATTCCTGTCTAGTGATTTAGGTAAACATATCCCCGGCTGCAGAGCAAAGAGCAAGTCTTCCTGCCTCCGTGCAAGTAATTTACAGTTCCCGTTGCCAGAATAGGCCCATGGCCCCGCACGTAGACACGCAGACACCTATACACGCACTAACATTCAGTATAGAGTAGCCTCTGCCCAAGTGACCTTTTACTCTAGATTAAACATCCTCTAAATATTAGATATCAGATATGTTATAGGGACAGGTCGATCTGACATGCCAGACTTCTGTCTCCTCTACTAGTGCTAAATGTCAGACTCTTAGCTTCCTCCAGATGCACGTCAATCACACGTCATAATAGCTGCGCGCGCATTCAGGCCACAGGTTTCAGCTGACTCTGCAAGAATTCTCCAAGCACCCACCCACTTATGACACTTTTCTGTGACGTTTCTAGTGTACGCCTCTGTGCACACCCTTGTTCACGCCTTTTTGCTACGCACATGTGTTCTTATCATATACATTTCACTTGTCACGCCTACTGTATTCAATGCCATTGTGCCATTTTACTATATATGTCATGTACTGTGAATAAATCGTTGACATCTTTCCTGCCATCATTGCATACCCGAACCCTTGTATTGATGGAATAGATTTCCATGGCTCGAGTCATCATTTATGATTAAAGCCCTTATGACTCAGACACCACGGACTCTGCCTCTCATTTGATTGAGCTACTTTCTTTAATTATCCGAAATTATCTGGCAAACTCGTATACGGTAAAATATTTACCACATAATTTGGCGCCCGAATAGGGACCCCTCCCCCACCCCACACGCCGGTGATGCGTCGCAGGCTTTGCCCCCGACTACAGCTGTGACGGACCCCATGCGCATCTGCAGGTTTTCCTGTATCTCCCTCAGGCCTACGGAGGTGACGGAGACTGCGGTCGACATCCAGACGAGGCGGTGAGGAGTGCGGAGGATCCCAACCAGAGCCCAGCCGAGAGAGCAGTGTCCGAGGTATCGAGAGGCCCACCAGTAGTGTCGAGGCGCATGCGTAGTGCGCAGCAGCAGCAGTGACGTCGTAGCGGTCCAGTCCAGTCGAGTTTCCGAGGCCTTCTGTTCTGTGCTTCCCGGTGAGTACCGTTGCTGGGGACGCATCAAGACAGGTGCATTGATTTGTGTCCGGTCAAGACGGGTTTGGGTACACAAATCCGGTCTGCACTGCTTTAGCAGTGTATCTGTACTGTTTAGCAGTGCATCTAGTATTCTGTAATTCATCAGTATTTATGTTGGGTCAGTGTTAGTTTCGAAATGTTTCAATGTGTTTTAATGTCGTGGTATGAGTGATTGTTTGCATTTTCTTACTGTGTTTGTGTCTAGATCGAGGTAGCCATGCCTTTATTTTCGAAATTGCGACAGATAGGAACTAGGAAAGGGATACTCGAAGAGGCAGTTCCCATCCCACCCAGGGACACTCCTGGACATTTTATGTACCACAAGCACGGCTTAGATGCCATATTATATCTAGACTTGTGGGTGGATTATACGAAAGACTTAGCAGAGAATCAGAGATGGCCTGTTACAGGGACATGGGATGCCGAGTGCATCATGAGAGTAGAGGAAGCGTTATGGAAAAGGAAAGCCAGACAATCACAGAAAGATGCCATTGAATTATGGCGTAAAGAATCACATAGACGGACGGAGAAAGCGCTCAGAAACGTAGAGAAAAGCAGAGAGGATTCCGAAAAAGCCAAAGAAAAAGACCTACTAGAAGAAGGACAGCGAGTCAGAATAGAACAACATGAAAGACAGAGTAATGCCATTATGACAGGATTGTATCCAGTCCTGGCCGAGGGCCTGCCCAAGGCGACCCCGGAAATACCGAAAGATCTGCCCCCTCCATTGGTTCCGACTAAATTACGTCACAAAACCGCAGCAGATATTTTCCTCTCTTCCTATTTAGACGACGTAGCTCCCGCATATACTAATGTAACCGTACCACCTGTACCTGTACCCCCTGTTGATCATCTGCCCCCAGGTCCGCAACAGCAGACCCCTCCCGCACCACTTCCCGCACCTGTTGTCACTTCCCCTATTGTCCCCCCTGGTATTCATCCGCTTAATCCCTTTGGGGCTGGCGCTGCTCAGGTTCCAACTCCGTTACAAATACCGACCCTACAGACAGGTTATGCTCAAGCCTCCGCCTCAGGAGGTGCTAGAGGAGGTTATCGCACTCCGCCACAGTTACAACGTATGACAATGAGAGATTTAGCAATGCAGCGTACGCCTAAAGCAGCCCCAGCCGAAAAGCTTAAAGAACAGCTTACAGATTGCAGATATGACACAGTGCCTGGTAAAACAGGACCCATGTTGTTAGCATCCCTACGTTTAAGACCTGTTACAGATTACTTGGTGTTATTACCAGAAATGCCAGACCATCTAGACAATATATATCATTTTATTAGAACAGGAGAAAGACCCGAGTGTGTTGGTGAAGCCATGTCACGTCAGAAAGTCGAGACACAAGGTTTAATAATGCGATTTTTGGTTAATTGTCTGATAAGGGAACAAGATCAGCCTAGCTTTCCACAAGAAGAGATGGGGCGATTGTCAAGATGGAGTCAGAATATTGCCGAGGGCAAACATGATAGAGAGAGAAGTATACATGCTATGGTTAGAAAGATCCGTAAAGAAATAATAGTAATACATGCCCGTCGAGAATCTGAAAGGCATTCTGGGTCAGACGATAAAGAGACCTCAGATGAGGAAGAACCAGAGAATCCAGCAGAAACCTCGCAACAGGCAAGGGGAGACTTGGTGGCGTATGTAGGTAGAGAGAAACTCCCTAGACAGTACCCTCTTGATAGGCCCTTCGACAGACCCATTCGTTTAGAAAACAAGAAACGTTACCTTTGTCCGATACCAGAATGATGTTCCCTTGAACATATATTCCAGATTACTGATAAAGTACTGAAAGAAAGAGTAGGTTATCACGAACTCAATACCTTACGTGATCAGGAACTAGCCCGGTCCGCGGTACAGTGGGCCGGGGATGACAGCATATATAAAGATGATTCAGTAGTGCAAACATTTTTAAGTCTTACTCCAGAAGAACAGCGACTAGCTGGTATATACATGACCCAACACCTCATTATACAGTATGAAAACCAAGCATCTGACCCAGGTCCATTATATAATTTATTGCAAGACTTACTCATGAGAAGATGGAGAGGTCTAGGTACCGATTTAATAGAAATAATCTTAGAACAACGTCACAAGTATGGAACATTCTTAACTCCACATCTTGTCTCCGTTCCACCCCCAGTCAGGCAACCATATCACCTAGACAAACAGAATCCTTTACGAGAAGTACATCCAGTCAGGAAAGCCGATGATACCCTTGAACGCGTGTTTGTATACACGCCTATAACTAAAATGGAATTGTTAGAAATGAAGAAAATAGTGCCCAGTCATGATAAAGACCCTGCAGGTTTCCACCGTGAAATAAAGGACATGTTACTCATGGGAGATTATACCTATCCAGACATTATGAAGATACTGAAAGTGTTATTGCCTGCCGGTATTTACGAGAAACTCAAGGAAAAAGAATGGGAGGTGGGAGACAAAAAGATTAATTGGGCTGAATTAGAAACCGAAGAAACTGGTCGAACCCCAGGTTTAGGTCTTGGGGAGAAAACTAAAGCATTACCAGGATTGTTAGTGCAGGTCTTGCCAAGATTATTGGCAACTAAAAAGGAGGATTGGGATGCAATCTCAGCCTGCAAACAGAAACACGACGAAGACACTAGTGATTTTTATTCCCGATTTGAGAAATGTTTTATTATTAATAGTGGCCTGAAAACAAGTAGCGAGTCATACCCACACCTTTTTGTGTCAAAGTTAGTCGAGAACTCCCTGCCCCAGGTTAAGAAACGTGTACTGAAAGTCGAGAGCACATGGCAAGCTAAAACGCCTTCCCAAATGTTACAAATGTTACAGTACCACCAGAACAGAATCAGAGAGGAACATGATCACGAACAGAGACGTATGAAAGACACGAAAATGAAAGTACTAGTTGCTCAGTCAGTTCCACCTGATGGTCATAAAAGGGGTACAACACAATCCAATAATTCAAATTCAGCAGCTCCTGTTAAAGGGATATGCAACTATTGTAAACAGCCAGGTCACTATGTAAACGATTGTGCAGTTTTGAAACACAACATAGCCACAGGTAAAACTAAAGAGAGACCGCGTCCTCCTAGACAGGACCAGGTCCAACAACACGTTCCACAGAATGTCCAGCCTATACAGGTTCCACAACAGACCGTAGCAGTACCACAGCCACAACCCATTGCCGCAACACAACATGTTACACAGCAGATGTACCAGTATGCACAATCTGACTATCCCGATTACCAGCAATACACATGAAACAGCCTAGAGAGGGAGGTTGGCTTGCCCCTTATCGAAGTTCCTGTAGATCAAGAAGGTCCTTATGTACACAGTCAGGTATTAGGGAAGGATAGAAAATTTTTGATTGACACAGGGGCAAGCAGGACGACCATCAGTCATGACGAGGTTCCAGGGGCACCCCTCTCAGGCTCACAGAATGTTTCCCTTGGATTTTCAGGAAAGCCTATAGTCAATGAAGTATCGAAACCTGTTCCCCTAGCAGTTGGTCCATTATCTCGTACTACAGACTTATTGCTCACGAAATCATGTCCAGAAAACTTGCTTGGTATAAAGACCCTGAAAGCTCTAGGAGCTGTAATTTGTTGTTCTCCGGAAGGAATAAGGTTGTTCCTTCGTGACTTCAAGGGACATTATGTATTGAGAGATTTTGACCCCAGGTTACAGAATGTTCCTGCACATTTATGGGCACAAGGCCCCACTGATGTAGGTTGTATGCACATTACTCCATATCGTGTCACACTCAAGTCAGGAGTAGTACTACCCCGTATTCGACAATACAAGTTACCCCCAGATGCTGTAGTGGCTTTACTGAAAATCATTGACGAGCTCATTGCACAAGGAGTGGTTGTAGAAACCGACTCAAATGTTTGTAATTCCCCTATCATTCCAATTCTTAAACGTACAGATCCTAATGCACCTCCTGTTTATTGATTAGTCATCGATTTACGAGAATTGAATAAATGTATTATACCACAGTATCCTGTGGTCCCAGACATTTCATCCCTATTGACTGCTATTGATTCTGAGGCGACGTTCTTTACTGTAATCGACCTCAAGAACGCCTTCTTTAGTGTCCCCATTGATCCGGAAAGCCAATATCTTTTCGGATTCTGTTTAAATGGCCGAAGCTTCAAATTTGCACGTGCACCTCAAGGATTTACAGAGAGCCCCAGCATCTACAGCCAAGCATTAAAACGTCAACTTGACAGTATTCTCATGCCTGCCAACACTGCCCTACTCCAATACGTCGATGATCTATTGATCACCGCCCGTAGTGAACCAGAATGTGAACATGCCTCACTGACTGTTTTGCATTTCTTGGCAGACAAGGGACACAAGGTGTCTCCATCGAAGCTACAATTCTGTGCCCAGCAAGTGGTGTACCTTGGGCACTTGCTGTCCAAGTGGGGTAGGCAGCTGACACCTAAACGAATTCAGTTAATTGCACATCTTCCGCAACCCAAGACACAGAAAGAAGTACGAGCCTTTATTGGACTCACTTCCTATTGCAGACAATGGATTCCACAATATGCATTTCTAGCTAAACCACTTATACAGTTGACAACACAGGAGGCAGCGTCTTCGACTGTCCTCCCTTGGACTCAGGAACATACACAAGCTTTTGATGAATTAAAGAAAGCTTTATGTCAAGCACCAGTTTTAGCGACACCATGTTACAGCAAACCTTTTACACTTTTTGTCACAGAACGCGATGGCACAGCGTTGTCGGTTCTCACTCAGGTACAAGCAGACAAACACAAACCGTGTGCTTATTTTTCGAGTACATTGGATCCAGTAGCCCAGGCCCTGCCTGCGTGCTTAAAGTCAGTTGCAGCAACAGCTCTAGCAATCCGACAAAGTGATTCCATTGTATTAGGACATCAATTGACAGTACAAGTTCCACATTCTGTAGAGGTTCTCCTAAACAGAACCCAGACTCAACACTTGACTGTAGCACGACTGACAGGTTATGAATTGACATTATTCCAACCACACATAGAAATCAGACGTTGTAATACACTGATTCCTGCTACACTTTTACCATCGAGCACAATAGACCCTACTCCACATGATTGCGTGGAAGTAGTTGACACAGTTACGAAACCCAGGCAAGACTTGACAGATGTCGCATTATCCGATCCAGACCTGACACTTTATGTGGATGGTTCATGTTTAAGGACAAGCACAGGAGAATTAGTGGCCGCATATGCAGTGACCACTGAAACTGAAGTTATAGAAACCCATCGCATTGACACTCTGTCAGCCCAAGCAGCAGAACTCATTGCTCTGACTCAAGCTTGTATACGAGCCAAGAACTTGAAAGTAAACATATACACAGATTCCCGTTATGCATTCGGAGTCGTTCACGACTTCGGTGTCCTCTGGCAAGAAAGAGGTTTCTTGACCTCTCACGGAGCCAAGATCCAGCATGGCCCCCTCATTCAAGCTCTGTTAGAAGCAATACATTTTCCTACAGCTATAGCTATCATGAAGTGCAAGGCACATACGAAAGTCACCGACAAGATTTCTCAGGGCAACGATTTTGCAGATCGAATAGCGAAACATACAGCACTGACTCATGCTCAAACAACGGACATGACAAAGACTGATGTAACCTCACTGACACATTGTATGACAGTCAGGGACCCCACACAAGATGTCATAGACATACAGACACATGCTACTCCAGATGAAATAAAGAAATGGGCTCAACAGGAGGGGTCCAGACAGATCAAGGATGGATGACGAAGGGAAAGACCACATGGTTTCTCCCCGACTCTATGGTTCAGGTTATCATCAACACAGCACATAGTCCAGCACATTTAGGAGAAAAAGCCATGTTAGACAGTATACAGAACCTCTGGTTCAACAAGCATTTACGAGCAGCAGCGAAACAGAAAGTGCGTACCTGCATGATCTGTTGTCAGTTCAATCCAGGAAAAGGTGTTCCCGTAGAGCAAGGTGGATTTCATCCTCCCGACTATACTTTTGAAGTCCTCCAGATGGATTATATTCAGATGGAAAGATGCCGAGGATTCAAGTATGTCCTCGTAGTTGTCTGTGCCCTATCCCGATGGACAGAAGCATATCCCGTCCCAGATTACACTGCCCCGACCACTGCCAAGCAGTTGGTTCGTGAATTCTTCCCTCGATACGGTTTGCCCCGTGTCGTGTATTCAGATAATGGTCAGCCATTCTCATCCGAACTTATGAAGCAGGTCTCGCTTCTATTGGGGTACCAGTGGAAGTTTCACTGTGTCCGGCATCCTGAGGCAGCAGGTCTCGATGAGCGGCACAATCAGACTCTGAAAACTCGCCTTGCAAAAGTGTGTAAAGAGAAGGGAGTAGATTGGATAGTAGCTCTGCCAGTTGCTCTTTTTTATATGAGAATGGTAGCACACTCTAGGACAGGGCTATCCCCGTATGAGGTGGTCTTCGGTAGACCTCCTAATATGTGGGGGACGCCTCTGCCTCGAAAAATTACCGATGTTGATAGTACTATGTTGACAGATTACCTTGCTTCCTTGATGTCTGCACTACAATCATGTCGTTCACAGGTCGCAGCAGCCTTCCCAGACAACACCGAGGTGAAGCCACATGAACTGGTCCCGGGTGATGTTGTAGTCGTTCGGAATTTTGACAGATCGAGCCCTTTGGAGCCCCGCTGGAAGGAGCCGAAGATCGTTTTGTTAACAACCAGGACTGCCGTGAAACTGGAGGGGCGCAAGGGTTGGGTGCACTCCAGTCACGTTAAGAGATTCTTTGGACTTCCGCCAAAAACTGAATCCCAGAACTCCCACGAACCAGTGACTGATACCAAACTCCCCCTTCTAGAGAAAACTCCCCAAGAGGAGTACAGACAGAAATTGAGGTCTAGTAAGTCAGACAGTTTAATTGTTTAAGTCCCCTCCTGGGTGAAGCGGTTAGGCAGTTTCTGACAATGTACAAGTTAGACCCAAATAGAGAGAGAGATAGACAGGAGACCAAGAAACGAAATTATTGTAAAAGTCTCCGGAGCAGATGCGTCTGCACATTACTTATTATGTTTTTTCTGAGTCTTGCGATTATTGCAATAAGTTGGATGTTATGCATATATTTTCCTCTTGCACATTCTTTTTCTAATGACACTGTCGAGCACACGTTTAGTGCTCTTCCTCCACACGAATTGTCTTATCGACTTGCGCTGCGCAACAATACATTTATTCGTATGTTACACCATTCTCACCAGACCAACAATGCTACTAATTGTTGGATATGTGGCCGACTCCCTCCCTATCAGAACTACAAGGGAGCTCTGCCCCTCTTTCCCTATCCGTTTACACATAATGGTTCCTGTGGTGCATGGTTTAGTTTAATATCCTCTATAAACACCGAGTCTAGAGTTTCCCAAAGCAATTGGATATGGGGTAATCTGAACACAGTCATGAACAAGGCATGTTTCCCAGACAAGGAGGGTTTTCCACAAATGACAGGGATAGATCTAGAAAACGAAGTATATGGATTAGGCAATTTTACACTTAACCTCATGATTCTAAATGTTCAGTCAGAAACCAGTCCAGACTTGCCATCCATATCAGTTCTACCAGCGAAAGGTGTATTATGTGTCAGAAAGAAAGGTTCAGTACATCTAGGTCATAGTGACTGTACTACTGTGGTCGAATTCAGTGATAAAGGCAAGTCTACATTCAAAGCTTCCCGACATTCCTATTTCATTTGTGGTCAGACAGCCTATGTGCGTTTACCTCCAGACTGGGATGGTACTTGTTTTATTGCATTCTTATTGCCACCAGTATTCCTAGCCCCATCTGACTATCACAGGAATTCCCGCCTTAATATTGTCAGGCACAAGAGAGACCTCCCAATAGTTGATCAGACTGAAACTACATGGGAACAATATACAGATTTCAATAAAGGATTCTTTCCCTATCTAGGCACTGTCTCCAATAGTAAACTGATACGCAAATTGACCAGAATACTTGAAGCCGTAGTGAATGAGACTACTTCTGCCTTGGGCAACTTAACAGAGGAGCAGTCTGCTATGAGACTTGTCGTTCTTCAGAACCGCCTTGTCCTTGACGTCATCCTGGCTGATAGGGGCGGGGCTTGTAGAGTCATCGGATCCAGTTGCTGCGTGTTTATTCCAAATAACGCGCCATCAGTCTATAAGGCCATTACCAGACTTCATGAAATTGCCCATCTGATACACCAGAATCCAGGCTCCTGGACTTGGTCCGGTTGGCTCTGGAGTACAATCACAGCTTGGGGATGGACGCTACTGTCATTCCTAGGAATCATATTGGCCATAGTATTCAGTTGTTGCCTATGTCTGCAATGTGGGCCAGCAATTTGCGGCTTGTGCGCCACAGCTTGTGTTCCCCATCCAAGTTCACGTTCCCATTCCCGAAGAATGAAAGAAGAGCAAATGATGTTATATGAACAGATTGATGGTCTCATGAACATCGACATATCATGAAGGGTCCGTAGGGGACAAGGAGGGAATGAGGTAATTGAAATTTTTATGGTCAAATGTGTCCCCTAACGTGTACCCCAACGGCTCCATGTACGAGTTTCAAGTACATGTAATTTCCCTCCTCAACCGAATATGAAGACGCAAATACATTTGCGTCCAACATTAACATGTCCTCTATCAGATCCACCATGAATGGATTGATAATTCAGTTCCTAAGTATGCCGTGCCACCGTCTTTATATGGTGTGCTTTCACATTTTTCCTGGCTCTGCCGAGCTAGGCCCTGAATTCTGTCTTCAAGCCACGTCTGTCTCTGCCTCTGAAAGCTGCAGCATGGAGACGCATCCCTGACCTCTGCCTTACTTCCTGCCAAGCGAGCGGTGCCCGGCTCGGCCTGGTCTGCCTGCCAAGAAACAGTATTTTACCTTCAAGTTATCAGCGTAGCCAGCTCAGCTCCTCGAAAACACATTCCTGTCTAGTGATTTAGGTAAACATATCCCCGGCTGCAGAGCAAAGAGCAAGTCTTCCTGCCTCCGTGCAAGTAATTTACAGTTCCCGTTGCCAGAATAGGCCCATGGCCCCGCACGTAGACACGCAGACACCTATACACGCACTAACATTCAGTATAGAGTAGCCTCTGCCCAAGTGACCTTTTACTCTAGATTAAACATCCTCTAAATATTAGATATCAGATATGTTATAGGGACAGGTCGATCTGACATGCCAGACTTCTGTCTCCTCTACTAGTGCTAAATGTCAGACTCTTAGCTTCCTCCAGATGCACGTCAATCACACGTCATAATAGCTGCGCGCGCATTCAGGCCACAGGTTTCAGCTGACTCTGCAAGAATTCTCCAAGCACCCACCCACTTATGACACTTTTCTGTGACGTTTCTAGTGTACGCCTCTGTGCACACCCTTGTTCACGCCTTTTTGCTACGCACATGTGTTCTTATCATATACATTTCACTTGTCACGCCTACTGTATTCAATGCCATTGTGCCATTTTACTATATATGTCATGTACTGTGAATAAATCGTTGACATCTTTCCTGCCATCATTGCATACCCGAACCCTTGTATTGATGGAATAGATTTCCATGGCTCGAGTCATCATTTATGATTAAAGCCCTTATGACTCAGACACCACGGACTCTGCCTCTCATTTGATTGAGCTACTTTCTTTAATTATCCGAAATTATCTGGCAAACTCGTATACGGTAAAATATTTACCACATAATTTGGCGCCCGAATAGGGACCCCTCCCCCACCCCACACGCCGGTGATGCGTCGCAGGCTTTGCCCCCGACTACAGCTGTGACGGACCCCATGCGCATCTGCAGGTTTTCCTGTATCTCCCTCAGGCCTACGGAGGTGACGGAGACTGCGGTCGACATCCAGACGAGGCGGTGAGGAGTGCGGAGGATCCCGACCAGAGCCCAGCCGAGAGAGCAGTGTCCGAGGTATCGAGAGGCCCACCAGTAGTGTCGAGGCGCATGCGTAGTGCGCAGCAGCAGCAGTGACGTCGTAGCGGTCCAGTCCAGTCGAGTTTCCGAGGCTTTCTGTTCTGTGCTTCCCGGTGAGTACCGTTGCTGGGGACGCATCAAGACAGGTGCATTGATTTGTGTCCGGTCAAGACGGGTTTGGGTACACAAATCCGGTCTGCACTGCTTTAGCAGTGTATCTGTACTGTTTAGCAGTGCATCTAGTATTCTGTAATTCATCAGTATTTATGTTGGGTCAGTATTAGTTTCGAAATGTTTCAATGTGTTTTAATGTCGTGGTATGAGTGATTGTTTGCATTTTCTTACTGTGTTTGTGTCTAGATCGAGGTAGCCATGCCTTTATTTTCGAAATTGCGACAGATAGGAACTAGGAAAGGGATACTCGAAGAGGCAGTTCCCATCCCACCCAGGGACACTCCTGGACATTTTATGTACCACAAGCACGGCTTAGATGCCATATTATATCTAGACTTGTGGGTGGATTATACGAAAGACTTAGCAGAGAATCAGAGATGGCCTGTTACAGGGACATGGGATGCCGAGTGCATCATGAGAGTAGAGGAAGCGTTATGGAAAAGGAAAGCCAGACAATCACAGAAAGATGCCATTGAATTATGGCGTAAAGAATCACATAGACGGACGGAGAAAGCGCTCAGAAACGTAGAGAAAAGCAGAGAGGATTCCGAAAAAGCCAAAGAAAAAGACCTACTAGAAGAAGGACAGCGAGTCAGAATAGAACAACATGAAAGACAGAGTAATGCCATTATGACAGGATTGTATCCAGTCCTGGCCGAGGGCCTGCCCAAGGCGACCCCGGAAATACCGAAAGATCTGCCCCCTCCATTGGTTCCGACTAAATTACGTCACAAAACCGCAGCAGATATTTTCCTCTCTTCCTATTTAGACGACGTAGCTCCCGCATATACTAATGTAACCGTACCACCTGTACCTGTACCCCCTGTTGATCATCTGCCCCCAGGTCCGCAACAGCAGACCCCTCCCGCACCACTTCCCGCACCTGTTGTCACTTCCCCTATTGTCCCCCCTGGTATTCATCCGCTTAATCCCTTTGGGGCTGGCGCTGCTCAGGTTCCAACTCCGTTACAAATACCGACCCTACAGACAGGTTATGCTCAAGCCTCCGCCTCAGGAGGTGCTAGAGGAGGTTATCGCACTCCGCCACAGTTACAACCTATGACAATGAGAGATTTAGCAATGCAGCGTACGCCTAAAGCAGCCCCAGCCGAAAAGCTTAAAGAACAGCTTACAGATTGCAGATATGACACAGTGCCTGGTAAAACAGGACCCATGTTGTTAGCATCCCTACGTTTAAGACCTGTTACAGATTACTTGGTGTTATTACCAGAAATGCCAGACCATCTAGACAATATATATCATTTTATTAGAACAGGAGAAAGACCCGAGTGTGTTGGTGAAGCCATGTCACGTCAGAAAGTCGAGACACAAGGTTTAATAATGCGATTTTTGGTTAATTGTCTGATAAGGGAACAAGATCAGCCTAGCTTTCCACAAGAAGAGATGGGGCGATTGTCAAGATGGAGTCAGAATATTGCCGAGGGCAAACATGATAGAGAGAGAAGTATACATGCTATGGTTAGAAAGATCCGTAAAGAAATAATAGTAATACATGCCCGTCGAGAATCTGAAAGGCATTCTGGGTCAGACGATAAAGAGACCTCAGATGAGGAAGAACCAGAGAATCCAGCAGAAACCTCGCAACAGGCAAGGGGAGACTTGGTGGCGTATGTAGGTAGAGAGAAACTCCCTAGACAGTACCCTCTTGATAGGCCCTTCGACAGACCCATTCGTTTAGAAAACAAGAAACGTTACCTTTGTCCGATACCAGAACGATGTTCCCTTGAACATATATTCCAGATTACTGATAAAGTACTGAAAGAAAGAGTAGGTTATCACGAACTCAATACCTTACGTGATCAGGAACTAGCCCGGTCCGCGGTACAGTGGGCCGGGGATGACAGCATATATAAAGATGATTCAGTAGTGCAAACATTTTTAAGTCTTACTCCAGAAGAACAGCGACTAGCTGGTATATACATGACCCAACACCTCATTATACAGTATGAAAACCAAGCATCTGACCCAGGTCCATTATATAATTTATTGCAAGACTTACTCATGAGAAGATGGAGAGGTCTAGGTACCGATTTAATAGAAATAATCTTAGAACAACGTCACAAGTATGGAACATTCTTAACTCCACATCTTGTCTCCGTTCCACCCCCAGTCAGGCAACCATATCACCTAGACAAACAGAATCCTTTACGAGAAGTACATCCAGTCAGGAAAGCCGATGATACCCTTGAACGCGTGTTTGTATACACGCCTATAACTAAAATGGAATTGTTAGAAATGAAGAAAATAGTGCCCAGTCATGATAAAGACCCTGCAGGTTTCCACCGTGAAATAAAGGACATGTTACTCATGGGAGATTATACCTATCCAGACATTATGAAGATACTGAAAGTGTTATTGCCTGCCGGTATTTACGAGAAACTCAAGGAAAAAGAATGGGAGGTGGGAGACAAAAAGATTAATTGGGCTGAATTAGAAACCGAAGAAACTGGTCGAACCCCAGGTTTAGGTCTTGGGGAGAAAACTAAAGCATTACCAGGATTGTTAGTGCAGGTCTTGCCAAGATTATTGGCAACTAAAAAGGAGGATTGGGATGCAATCTCAGCCTGCAAACAGAAACACGACGAAGACACTAGTGATTTTTATTCCCGATTCGAGAAATGTTTTATTATTAATAGTGGCCTGAAAACAAGTAGCGAGTCATACCCACACCTTTTTGTGTCAAAGTTAGTCGAGAACTCCCTGCCCCAGGTTAAGAAACGTGTACTGAAAGTCGAGAGCACATGGCAAGCTAATACGCCTTCCCAAATGTTACAAATGTTACAGTACCACCAGAACAGAATCAGAGAGGAACATGATCACGAACAGAGACGTATGAAAGACACGAAAATGAAAGTACTAGTTGCTCAGTCAGTTCCACCTGATGGTCATAAAAGGGGTACAACACAATCCAATAATTCAAATTCAGCAGCTCCTGTTAAAGGGATATGCAACTATTGTAAACAGCCAGGTCACTATGTAAACGATTGTGCAGTTTTGAAACACAACATAGCCACAGGTAAAACTAAAGAGAGACCGCGTCCTCCTAGACAGGACCAGGTCCAACAACACGTTCCACAGAATGTCCAGCCTATACAGGTTCCACAACAGACCGTAGCAGTACCACAGCCACAACCCATTGCCGCAACACAACATGTTACACAGCAGATGTACCAGTATGCACAATCTGACTATCCCGATTACCAGCAATACACATGAAACAGCCTAGAGAGGGAGGTTGGCTTGCCCCTTATCGAAGTTCCTGTAGATCAAGAAGGTCCTTATGTACACAGTCAGGTATTAGGGAAGGATAGAACATTTTTGATTGACACAGGGGCAAGCAGGACGACCATCAGTCATGACGAGGTTCCAGGGGCACCCCTCTCAGGCTCACAGAATGTTTCCCTTGGATTTTCAGGAAAGCCTATAGTCAATGAAGTATCGAAACCTGTTCCCCTAGCAGTTGGTCCATTATCTCGTACTACAGACTTATTGCTCACGAAATCATGTCCAGAAAACTTGCTTGGTATAAAGACCCTGAAAGCTCTAGGAGCTGTAATTTGTTGTTCTCCGGAAGGAATAAGGTTGTTCCTTCGTGACTTCAAGGGACATTATGTATTGAGAGATTTTGACCCCAGGTTACAGAATGTTCCTGCACATTTATGGGCACAAGGCCCCACTGATGTAGGTTGTATGCACATTACTCCATATCGTGTCACACTCAAGTCAGGAGTAGTACTACCCCGTATTCGACAATACAAGTTACCCCCAGATGCTGTAGTGGCTTTACTGAAAATCATTGACGAGCTCATTGCACAAGGAGTGGTTGTAGAAACCGACTCAAATGTTTGTAATTCCCCTATCATTCCAATTCTTAAACGTACAGATCCTAATGCACCTCCTGTTTATTGATTAGTCATCGATTTACGAGAATTGAATAAATGTATTATACCACAGTATCCTGTGGTCCCAGACATTTCATCCCTATTGACTGCTATTGATTCTGAGGCGACGTTCTTTACTGTAATCGACCTCAAGAACGCCTTCTTTAGTGTCCCCATTGATCCGGAAAGCCAATATCTTTTCGGATTCTGTTTAAATGGCCGAAGCTTCAAATTTGCACGTGCACCTCAAGGATTTACAGAGAGCCCCAGCATCTACAGCCAAGCATTAAAACGTCAACTTGACAGTATTCTCATGCCTGCCAACACTGCCCTACTCCAATACGTCGATGATCTATTGATCACCGCCCGTAGTGAACCAGAATGTGAACATGCCTCACTGACTGTTTTGCATTTCTTGGCAGACAAGGGACACAAGGTGTCTCCATCGAAGCTACAATTCTGTGCCCAGCAAGTGGTGTACCTTGGGCACTTGCTGTCCAAGTGGGGTAGGCAGCTGACACCTAAACGAATTCAGTTAATTGCACATCTTCCGCAACCCAAGACACAGAAAGAAGTACGAGCCTTTATTGGACTCACTTCCTATTGCAGACAATGGATTCCACAATATGCATTTCTAGCTAAACCACTTATACAGTTGACAACACAGGAGGCAGCGTCTTCGACTGTCCTCCCTTGGACTCAGGAACATACACAAGCTTTTGATGAATTAAAGAAAGCTTTATGTCAAGCACCAGTTTTAGCGACACCATGTTACAGCAAACCTTTTACACTTTTTGTCACAGAACGCGATGGCACAGCGTTGTCGGTTCTCACTCAGGTACAAGCAGACAAACACAAACCGTGTGCTTATTTTTCGAGTACATTGGATCCAGTAGCCCAGGCCCTGCCTGCGTGCTTAAAGTCAGTTGCAGCAACAGCTCTAGCAATCCGACAAAGTGATTCCATTGTATTAGGACATCAATTGACAGTACAAGTTCCACATTCTGTAGAGGTTCTCCTAAACAGAACCCAGACTCAACACTTGACTGTAGCACGACTGACAGGTTATGAATTGACATTATTCCAACCACACATAGAAATCAGACGTTGTAATACACTGAATCCTGCTACACTTTTACCATCGAGCACAATAGACCCTACTCCACATGATTGCGTGGAAGTAGTTGACACAGTTACGAAACCCAGGCAAGACTTGACAGATGTCGCATTATCCGATCCAGACCTGACACTTTATGTGGATGGTTCATGTTTAAGGACAAGCACAGGAGAATTAGTGGCCGCATATGCAGTGACCACTGAAACTGAAGTTATAGAAACCCATCGCATTGACACTCTGTCAGCCCAAGCAGCAGAACTCATTGCTCTGACTCAAGCTTGTATACGAGCCAAGAACTTGAAAGTAAACATATACACAGATTCCCGTTATGCATTCGGAGTCGTTCACGACTTCGGTGTCCTCTGGCAAGAAAGAGGTTTCTTGACCTCTCACGGAGCCAAGATCCAGCATGGCCCCCTCATTCAAGCTCTGTTAGAAGCAATACATTTTCCTACAGCTATAGCTATCATGAAGTGCAAGGCACATACGAAAGTCACCGACAAGATTTCTCAGGGCAACGATTTTGCAGATCGAATAGCGAAACATACAGCACTGACTCATGCTCAAACAACGGACATGACAAAGACTGATGTAACCTCACTGACACATTGTATGACAGTCAGGGACCCCACACAAGATGTCATAGACATACAGACACATGCTACTCCAGATGAAATAAAGAAATGGGCTCAACAGGAGGGGTCCAGACAGATCAAGGATGGATGACGAAGGGAAAGACCACATGGTTTCTCCCCGACTCTATGGTTCAGGTTATCATCAACACAGCACATAGTCCAGCACATTTAGGAGAAAAAGCCATGTTAGACAGTATACAGAACCTCTGGTTCAACAAGCATTTACGAGCAGCAGCGAAACAGAAAGTGCGTACCTGCATGATCTGTTGTCAGTTCAATCCAGGAAAAGGTGTTCCCGTAGAGCAAGGTGGATTTCATCCTCCCGACTATACTTTTGAAGTCCTCCAGATGGATTATATTCAGATGGAAAGATGCCGAGGATTCAAGTATGTCCTCGTAGTTGTCTGTGCCCTATCCCGATGGACAGAAGCATATCCTGTCCCAGATTACACTGCCCCGACCACTGCCAAGCAGTTGGTTCGTGAATTCTTCCCTCGATACGGTTTGCCCCGTGTCGTGTATTCAGATAATGGTCAGCCATTCTCATCCGAACTTATGAAGCAGGTCTCGCTTCTATTGGGGTACCAGTGGAAGTTTCACTGTGTCCGGCATCCTGAGGCAGCAGGTCTCGATGAGCGGCACAATCAGACTCTGAAAACTCGCCTTGCAAAAGTGTGTAAAGAGAAGGGAGTAGATTGGATAGTAGCTCTGCCAGTTGCTCTTTTTTATATGAGAATGGTAGCACACTCTAGGACAGGGCTATCCCCGTATGAGGTGGTCTTCGGTAGACCTCCTAATATGTGGGGGACGCCTCTGCCTCGAAAAATTACCGATGTTGATAGTACTATGTTGACAGATTACCTTGCTTCCTTGATGTCTGCACTACAATCATGTCGTTCACAGGTCGCAGCAGCCTTCCCAGACAACACCGAGGTGAAGCCACATGAACTGGTCCCGGGTGATGTTGTAGTCGTTCGGAATTTTGACAGATCGAGCCCTTTGGAGCCCCGCTGGAAGGAGCCGAAGATCGTTTTGTTAACAACCAGGACTGCCGTGAAACTGGAGGGGCGCAAGGGTTGGGTGCACTCCAGTCACGTTAAGAGATTCTTTGGACTTCCGCCAAAAACTGAATCCCAGAACTCCCACGAACCAGTGACTGATACCAAACTCCCCCTTCTAGAGAAAACTCCCCAAGAGGAGTACAGACAGAAATTGAGGTCTAGTAAGTCAGACAGTTTAATTGTTTAAGTCCCCTCCTGGGTGAAGCGGATTGGCAGTTTCTGACAATGTACAAGTTAGACCCAAATAGAGAGAGAGATAGACAGGAGACCAAGAAACGAAATTATTGTAAAAGTCTCCGGAGCAGATGCGTCTGCACATTACTTATTATGTTTTTTCTGAGTCTTGCGATTATTGCAATAAGTTGGATGTTATGCATATATTTTCCTCTTGCACATTCTTTTTCTAATGACACTGTCGAGCACACGTTTAGTGCTCTTCCTCCACACGAATTGTCTTATCGACTTGCGCTGCGCAACAATACATTTATTCGTATGTTACACCATTCTCACCAGACCAACAATGCTACTAATTGTTGGATATGTGGCCGACTCCCTCCCTATCAGAACTACAAGGGAGCTCTGCCCCTCTTTCCCTATCCGTTTACACATAATGGTTCCTGTGGTGCATGGTTTAGTTTAATATCCTCTATAAACACCGAGTCTAGAGTTTCCCAAAGCAATTGGATATGGGGTAATCTGAACACAGTCATGAACAAGGCATGTTTCCCAGACAAGGAGGGTTTTCCAAAAATGACAGGGATAGATCTAGAAAACGAAGTGTATGGATTAGGCAATTTTACACTTAACCTCATGATTCTAAATGTTCAGTCAGAAACCAGTCCAGACTTGCCATCCATATCAGTTCTACCAGCGAAAGGTGTATTATGTGTCAGAAAGAAAGGTTCAGTACATCTAGGTCATAGTGACTGTACTACTGTGGTCGAATTCAGTGATAAAGGCAAGTCTACATTCAAAGCTTCCCGACATTCCTATTTCATTTGTGGTCAGACAGCCTATGTGCGTTTACCTCCAGACTGGGATGGTACTTGTTTTATTGCATTCTTATTGCCACCAGTATTCCTAGCCCCATCTGACTATCACAGGAATTCCCGCCTTAATATTGTCAGGCACAAGAGAGACCTCCCAATAGTTGATCAGACTGAAACTACATGGGAACAATATACAGATTTCAATAAAGGATTCTTTCCCTATCTAGGCACTGTCTCCAATAGTAAACTGATACGCAAATTGACCAGAATACTTGAAGCCGTAGTGAATGAGACTACTTCTGCCTTGGGCAACTTAACAGAGGAGCAGTCTGCTATGAGACTTGTCGTTCTTCAGAACCGCCTTGTCCTTGACGTCATCCTGGCTGATAGGGGCGGGGCTTGTAGAGTCATCGGATCCAGTTGCTGCGTGTTTATTCCAAATAACGCGCCATCAGTCTATAAGGCCATTACCAGACTTCATGAAATTGCCCATCTGATACACCAGAATCCAGGCTCCTGGACTTGGTCCGGTTGGCTCTGGAGTACAATCACAGCTTGGGGATGGACGCTACTGTCATTCCTAGGAATCATATTGGCCATAGTATTCAGTTGTTGCCTATGTCTGCAATGTGGGCCAGCAATTTGCGGCTTGTGCGCCACAGCTTGTGTTCCCCATCCAAGTTCACGTTCCCATTCCCGAAGAATGAAAGAAGAGCAAATGATGTTATATGAACAGATTGATGGTCTCATGAACATCGAAATATCATGAAGGGTCCGTAGGGGACAAGGAGGGAATGAGGTAATTGAAATTTTTATGGTCAAATGTGTCCCCTAACGTGTACCCCAACGGCTCCATGTACGAGTTTCAAGTACATGTAATTTCCCTCCTCAACCGAATATGAAGACGCAAATACATTTGCGTCCAACGTTAACATGTCCTCTATCAGATCCACCATGAATGGATTGATAATTCAGTTCCTAAATATGCCGTGCCACCGTCTTTATATGGTGTGCTTTCACATTTTTCCTGGCTCTGCCGAGCTAGGCCCTGAATTCTGTCTTCAAGCCACGTCTGTCTCTGCCTCTGAAAGCTGCAGCATGGAGACGCATCCCTGACCTCTGCCTTACTTCCTGCCAAGCGAGCGGTGCCCGGCTCGGCCTGGTCTGCCTGCCAAGAAACAGTATTTTACCTTCAAGTTATCAGCGTAGCCAGCTCAGCTCCTCGAAAACACATTCCTGTCTAGTGATTTAGGTAAACATATCCCCGGCTGCAGAGCAAAGAGCAAGTCTTCCTGCCTCCGTGCAAGTAATTTACAGTTCCCGTTGCCAGAATAGGCCCATGGCCCCGCACGTAGACACGCAGACACCTATACACGCACTAACATTCAGTATAGAGTAGCCTCTGCCCAAGTGACCTTTTACTCTAGATTAAACATCCTCTAAATATTAGATATCAGATATGTTATAGGGTCAGGTCGATCTGACATGCCAGACTTCTGTCTCCTCTACTAGTGCTAAATGTCAGACTCTTAGCTTCCTCCAGATGCACGTCAATCACACGTCATAATAGCTGCGCGCGCATTCAGGCCACAGGTTTCAGCTGACTCTGCAAGAATTCTCCAAGCACCCACCCACTTATGACACTTTTCTGTGACGTTTCTAGTGTACGCCTCTGTGCACACCCTTGTTCACGCCTTTTTGCTACGCACATGTGTTCTTATCATATACATTTCACTTGTCACGCCTACTGTATTCAATGCCATTGTGCCATTTTACTATATATGTCATGTACTGTGAATAAATCGTTGACATCTTTCCTGCCATCATTGCATACCCGAACCCTTGTATTGATGGAATAGATTTCCATGGCTCGAGTCATCATTTATGATTAAAGCCCTTATGACTCAGACACCACGGACTCTGCCTCTCATTTGATTGAGCTATTTTCTTTAATTATCCGAAATTATCTGGCAAACTCGTATACGGTAAAATATTTAGTACATTGAATTTGTGCTTTTTCTTTTTTGAAGTTGCTACAGGTACGTTAATCCAGAAAATATTTAAAAAGAGTACGTATGTTAAAAAATAAATACGTTTCTCTGTGAAGTTATACGTAGGGTCTACAAAGAACCGTTGTTTTTATTAGGACTCTATTTGAGCTACATTTAAGTATGGATGCACAGCTTGAGGTTGTTAAGAAAAAGTTGGTATCCTTCATCTGTGAAATGAACTCTATCACTTTTCTAGATGTCATTCATTTCAAAACATAGATTCTTATTATAGATGGAACCCATCCTATGATCTCTGAGTTAAGCAGAAACAGCTTTATTGGCATTCTTCCTAGCTTTCTCAATCTGAGGACAGATTGCCTTTGGTATATATTAGAATATACAAAGACAGTTTGAGGCAAAAGCAACATCAATTGTGCAAAGGTATCCTTCATTATCATTTCCAGCCCAACCCTAGTCAATGTGCCTGGGTCATTACCACCACAGTGCACAATCATGTGATCAGGCGGTTGGAGATGCAAAAAGGTTTTAACCAGAGGCATCAATTGGTGCCACTTTATTCCTCTCTGTGCAAACCATTTAATATCCACATTTTCCAAACCTAGGTCTTTGTCAATACCTCTGTGTTCAGCATACCTTTTGCACCAGAAAACATAGCTGTGCCCTACAATCCATACTGTAAGCATTTTGAAGGGATGTCTGGAAGGAATGAAGAGATGTCTGTAGCTCAGATACTCAGTTGGTAGAAAGAAAGGTATCTAAAATGGTGGAGAAGATGCTGTTTTTGAAAAAGTCGATAAGTGATTGGCTGTTTATTAACATTGTGCACTCAAAAATAGGATGCAGTTATTTTGCTCAAGAAGCATGTTTCTGATTGGTTATAGATTTTTTTTTCAAAGGTATGGTAGATACGATAAGCTAATATTTATCACAAGTGAACTACACCTGTTATTTACCTTAGTAAGCTAGTGTGCTGAAATTGAAAATATGGTGAACGTGCGACCTTCTGCTCGAGTTCAATGTTGAAAAAAGTGTTACTATGGAAATTAGGATTAAGCAGAATGGGGGAAGGGTTGAAACTTAACTGTGGTTTTATAATATGAAATGCTAACATATATAAGTGATATGCTGCTACAGTACGTTTTCCCAAATAAGTACTATGTTTAGAAGTGGTGTGATGTTAAAAAAATAATACTAGTATTATTGGAAATAGGTTTTTGGACTCCCGTAAGGGTTCGCTGCTCCATCGGGATGCTATACTCCGGCACAGTAATATTTAGAAAGGGTTAATATATCTAATCAATAGAAATGTGTTTCACAATTTGAAATAAGGTTAGAAGCAATTCGATTTGCTACTTACATTTTTTTTTTGTGTGGAAAAAAAGAGGGAAAGTTTGCCATTTTGGGTTTTACCTTGTTGAGACTGCTGCGTTACATTTATTCTGTGAGGAAGAAAATCTTGTATGAGTTTCTGATACTTCATATTTTCATATTCAGAGGTGAGTTACACATATGTAATGTGTGTTATGCATTATGTAGTAGTGCTTCGCCCTTTGTAGTGATATTTTTAGATTTGAAAAGCATTATTTTCTAAGTTTTTAAATTATTGGAGAAGTGTGATGTTTGAAATATATTACGAAATGTAGAGATTTGTATTGTAATTTGTTTTATTGTAATGAAATGATAATTGAAATAGTTTGTGCATAGTAATATGTGTACATTGGTAGATGAATTAGTGATTATGGTAGTTTCTATCAGTTTGTGTAAAGCTACAACACTCTGAGAAGTTGAATAGTGAAGCTGCAAGATAAAAGTGAGGTTTAAGACATGCAGGCAGAGTGATTAGTGATTAGGCTATTTTGTATGAGTCTGTGGAAAGGTACACTTCAAGTAGACTATATACATTTAGGTATCTGATTGAAATTGGAAGTACAGTCTGTCAAGTTGAAAGAATTGCATGGAGTTGTGACTGAGGTATGTCTATACTTACACATTATTACATATTGAGCAATTAGAACAGTTGCCTTTTTCCATAGCAGAGACTGATTCAGCTGTGTGGTTAATACATGGGGTTATTTCACTGCCCATCTCACTTTTTCAATCTATGCCCTGCATGAAACACTACCCAATTGGTAGATACGATGTAGATGTCAGTGCGCTGAAAGTGACATTTTTCTTACAGAGGAGGACTGCAATAGTACAGTAGGACATTCCCTGTTTTGCAAACAAGTTAAGTTGCACGGGGCTTGTATCGTTTTGGTTCCTAATCTGGCTGTTTTTTTCAAAGGTATTCTGGTCCCAGCTATTATTCCAGTGCTTACTTTGCTTTGTAATGCCAGTTATCTTATTTTGAATAACCACAACTGTTGTGGCTTAAGGGCTAGTGTCCTGTATATAGAAACTATCAACGAGTTACATAATGCAGCAACTCCCTGTTTCCGCACCACCTGGGATTGTGGATAGTTCCATTTGGCCTTCAATTCCAACTATGAAATCAGATTTCAACAAAATAGGCAGACTCAAAGTGCTATTGTTTCCACAAGAAGTTGCTCTCAGATTGGCTCAAAAGACCTTCGAATTGCAGGTGGGGGGAACCGCAAATAAGATAAACTCACTGTTAAACACGAATCTCCCACTCCATTTAGGAGAATTAATTCTTCAAATATCTAATGCATCTAATATGGAAGGCCTCCCCACTTTTTTGAACTTGTGGGATCTGGCCTTGTTTCTTCCTTTGAGACTATTTTTGGAGTAACACCAGCCTTTACTCATTCTATTTTTTCCAACGCCTTCGGAGGGTTTCCCCTGTTGCTCCATTTGATTTGGGGCATGCTGGTTCTTATACTTATGCTTCACAATGGCTGCTTGATTTGTGGAACTACCAGGCACGGTCCAGTTGCAGCAGTACATTGATCGGATGTGGCAGCTTTTTGGTTCTATGCAAGTGATGTCCTTTGCCATCGACTATTGGCTGACCTTCCGCTATGCCTACTTCACCTGTGTTCTATTACCTCCGGTGCCCCTTTCAATGGGCCCTGGATGTTTGCCTCTCCAGTACCACATGAGCCACCCTGGTTTACGATCTGCTAATGAGTCCCTTAAAGGTCCATGACTAGGAATGTGCCATGGGTAGGCGCCTGTTGTGCGATCATTTGCTTGGACCAACGGCAGAATTAAGTACCTGCGCCCGTGCGCAGTGCCTCATTACTCAGAGTTTTATCAAAGTTGAAGCAGTTTGCCCTGAAATGCTCCTAAGAGCCTCTGAATATGAGGAGCCTGTGTGTTCATTTGATCTCATCAACTGGATGGGAAACGTTTTTGCAATGGAAGGGACAGACAACATTCTGGAGTTCATGGCTTTCCGCTTTTCCTGCAACGTTATGGTCACTGACAACGACATGTAAATGAATGTGTTTTTGAGCACCCAATTGGCAAAATGTTGTCTTTCCAAACAATATGCTCTTGAAATTACAAAAAGGTTGGGCCTTTATGCCAATCTCAATTGGACTCCGACTAGGACGATTTTTCTCTGCTTATCTCTGATATCTGATTCCACCTATGGCTAATTCCCTGGTCAAAGGTAGGGTGTGACCTGGCCTAGAGGGGCATTGTAGTTTTTCACTAAGTTAGCATGGGCACTTCGCAGCTTGCCTGCTGCTTTTGCGCACGTTACTACACATCTTAATGTTTGCAATATTTCAATGACTGCTTTCACATGGGAACTCATCGAAGTGTTCATTTTCTGCAAGTTCCTGGGATTTTAGCTGAACATTTTGTGCAAGATCGAACAACAACGCCCCTTGTTTTTTTGTTCTGGCCAGACCTTAGCCCTTAGAGAAAACATAATGATGTAGATGTTGTCTGGGCAGCGTACCTGTGTTCTGTAGTAGGGTACCATAAGAGGTGAGACACACTTGGAAAGTGAGCTTTCAAGGGAGAAGACTGATGATGTAGGTATACGATCTATAGGCTTGGGGGGCGTGGCTGACCGCCGAGCATGGCGGCTGCATCCTAGAGGAGCTCCGGGCCGGACCTGAATTATCCTTCCTCTACTCGCTGATCCTGGGGTATGCACCCTTCAAATCTCCCCTAATGTGTATCAGTCACTTTTGTGCACATTTACCCCTACACATGACTCTTGCAGACCCTCTGCTGATGGAACCCCGCCAAGTGCCTTTGCCGCCAGCTGCTGCGGCCTAACACTGCCGGGACTCGGTATCTTCTTGTGGGGCGTGCCTTTGACTTCGCCCGGAGCTTGGCTGCATACTGTCTGCGTTCGAGTGGAGCGGTGGTAAGGAGAGGCCTCTCGCTGTCAAAGCCCAGCTCACCTGAGTTTCTGTTCAGGTCTGATGGAGGTTGAAGACAGTTTGACCCCACCCTGAAACTGCTTGTTCCAGCAAACTAGTTTTAAAACAGTGCACTAAGAACCAGTAGCTCAAGGGAAGGGGGGAAGTGGATAAAATAAAAAAAGAGAGACAACACCGTTCTTGCGTTTCCACTATAGAAGAGCTGCTAAAATCTGCGGCCTTCAATGACTTCTGTAGAAACTGGTGCCTAATGAAACAAAAACAAAGAACAGATAAGTGCAACCTATCACTAAATGTGTTCCTGACTAAACGTTAATCTTATTAGAAATTCTCTTCTAAAAGTACCTCTTGGATCCTGGTCTCAAGCTTCCAGGTTTGGAATGTGTTACTGTTCTGGGATGTGCTTTCTATTACTGTAAAACTTCTGTAAAATCAAACGAATATCATTATCAGAATTACCAACGTCTATCATTCACCTTAATATAACTAAAGCCTAAATTCTTAATAGCAAACTCACTTTTCACACATTTCCAGACTTTTTATAAAACAAATACTGTACTTTGACATCAAAATACAGCAGGTAATTTGTGCAAGTCCTTGATTTACTGTTTGCCTTGCTGTCAATGGTTTCCTCTGTGTTCCGATCTTAAAAAAGTTCCATGTAAAACAATGTTTATTTCACAAAGTTCCACAAAGTATTCTTGTAACAAAGGGTTTGAACCACAAAGTTCGTGGGAGATATCTTGTTCCAATTGTCTTTACACGAATCCAGAAGTCGCTGATAAAGTTCTTTCAGGTAATAAAAGGTTTTGCACTTACTTGTTGCTGAAAAGGGATACTGATCAGTGTAACCTTGACCTCTTTCTCTTTTGCAGGTCGATCGCAGTGGACAGAAGAGGGGCTGAGGCAAGAAGTAGCCGGAAACCAGAAGAAGGAAGAGTCAGATGCCGCGCCTGTTGAAGTCAATGAAGGTCTGGAGAGAGCAGGACTGCCAGCGCCGAAGGATCTGTTCTCAGGTAAGTGGGAGGTAGACGAGTACAAGCACTGGGTGAGGCTCAGGGGCTGCCTTTTATAGACAGGGCTTGGTGTGGTTCGAAGAGCTGGGTGTGGTTCGAAGAACTGGGTGTGGTTCTCACAAGCAGGTGTGCAGAGCTTCAGTTATTATGCTAATGAGTTGAAGTGACACATGGCCTAGGGAGGAGTGTTCTAAATAAGCCTTGGTAAAAGCAAGGTCCAATGTTTTCTAAATAAGCCTTGGTAAAAGCAAGGCCCAATGTGCAAACAAGACCGCAATGTCCAAACTTGTGAATACATTGAGCAACATACACAGAAGTCTTAGGGAGGGTCTGAGATAAAGGCTTTCAGTAGTATGTTTAAAGAGAGCTATTACAGAGACCACTAGTGCAATGAGAGGGCACATGCTCTTTGCTGTGCACAAACCCTAACAGTCGCCCCCCTCAAAGGCCCTCCTACTGGACAGGGTTTCCCTGGAATTTTTAGAAAAAACTGTTTAATCAACTGTGGGGCATGTACATAGGACACTGGTTCCCATGAATTCTCACTTTCGTCATATCCTTTCCATTCCACTAAATAAAACAGACGTCCATGAATTCTTTTTGCGTCTTTTATGCTTTTCACTTCATATTCTAGATTTCCCTTAATTGGTATGGGTGGAGGTGGTGGTTCGGGTCGGGTATTTGGGTTGTACGGCTTAAGCAAGGACACATGGAATGTAGCATGTACTGGGTAAGTCCAATTTTACTGTTACCGGATTTACTATGGCAGTTATACTAAAGGGTCCAATGAAACGTGGTTGCAGCTTTCGGGATCCCTCTATATTTGGGTTCTTTGTTGAGAACCATACTTTGTCACTGATTTTATACATTGGGGCCTCAGATCTGTGTTTGTCTGCTTGTCTTTTCATGCTTTCTTTGTACTTTAATAAATGTTTCCTGGCCTTGCCTTGTATGTCACCTAATCTCGTTAGTCTATCTGTTACTGTAGGCAACAGGGAATCTTATAATAAAATGGGTATAGCTCTCGGATGATACCCCTGCATGAAATAGAATGGTGAGCAAAGTAGAGCTGCATGCTCAGTATTATTATAAACAAACTCCGCTACAGAGAGAGCTTCCAACCATTCACTAGAATAATCAGCCAATAAACAACGTAGCGTTTGAAGTAAGGTTTGGTTCAGTCGTTCAGTTTGTCCATCTGTTTCTGGATGGAAAGCAGTGGATAATGCCACATCAATTTTCAGTTTTTCGCATGATTTTTTCCAAAATCTAGAGTTGAACTGGCTACCTCGGTCTGACACCACTTTACTTGGCAAACCATGTAAACACACAATTTCTCTTATAAAAATATCAGCAAATTCTGCCCCAGTTGGCAATTTCCGTAATGGTACAAAATGTGCCATTTTAGACAAAAAATCCACTATCACTAATACTGTTGTGAAGGATTTTACTGGTGGTAAACCTACAATAAAGTCTACACTCACAGTGCGCCAAGGTTGTTTGGGTGATGGCATTGGTATTAACAAACCGTCAGGGGCCTTATGACAAGATTTATGTCTTGCATAAACTGGACAGGTAGTGACAAATTGCCTAATGTCCTTACTCATATTGTCCCACCAAAAGTGTTTCCGCACATTTTCCAGGGTTTTTACCCAGCCAGGATGACCTGCCAACGGTGAGACGTGATGCCAAATTATCACCATTTGTTTGTAATTCTGTGGTGGGTACTAACAGCATGTTGTCGTGATACAATAAACCTCGTTGTATTGAGTTATGAGAATCCTTTCACCAATCTTGAGGTGCCATTTGCATGTGTGCATTATATAGATCTGTGATGAAATCCTTCTGTTGTACTGGGGCCAAAGGTTTTGACAGACCATGACAAGGGGACTTGTTTGTTTTGTGATTAATCCAGAGGTCAATTCTGACCCATCCACTGCACATACTGCTTCTGGACAAGGCTTTAGGCAAATAGGAAGACCGAATGTGTTAGCTAACTTATTATCCACAAAATTTCCTGTTGCTCCTGAGTCCAGTAGGACAGGAGAGAATGTCTAACTTGGGTAGTAACAATTAAAAAGATCTGAATTATGAAATGTCTAGGTATGTGCGGTACCATGAAGGCTGCAGAATTAGAGGTTTGATTAAGATGTTTTCTCGAACAAGTAACCTCCCCCCTTGTCGAGCTTAATCTTTTCCCGACTCAGTTGAGGAGATAGAGGAAACAGTACCCTTTCGTGAAGTTTTAGGTTTTACTGGACATTCTCTGGCAAAAAGTCCTGCCTTGCCACAATATAAACATAATTGAAGTTTTCTCCTTCTTTCTTTTTCCTCTGACGTGAGTGGACCTCTGAGTGTTCCTATTTGCATTGGTTCAGGGAGTTTATTATCTGTGTCTTTCTTCTCATGTCTAATAAAAGTTAACCACAATTCCAGTTTGGATTTATCTCCCTTTCTTTCTTCTAGTCTGTGTTCCAATTTCACGACTAAATCTACAAAGTCAGAATAGTCTTCTGGAAAATCAACGATATGAGCCAGCATGTCTTTCAACTCGTCTCTCAAAAACCTTTATAAAAAAGGGAGACACGCTTTTCTTCTGGCCAACGTGTCTCGGTGAGTAAACAATTAAAACTAGTGAGATAGGTCAATAAATCCTTGTTACCTTGTTTAAGATTTAAAAGCTCATTATCGCTTGCCTGCATAAAAGTGTGTTTTGCAAAAAGGCTGGTCATAGTACGTTTAAATTGATTCCAATTATGGAGGATGGGATCATCTCCATCCACGAAAGGAATTGACCAATTGGCTGCTGTACCGCCCAAATAAGACTAGACGAATGCCACTTTCGTAGCATCAGTAGGGAACTGTTGTGGTTCACAAATGAAGTGTAATTGACATTGATTGATAAAAACATGGAATTTGTTAGTATCTCCATGAAAACGTTCAGGTGCTGCTAAAGGCACAGCATTAGGATCATTAACAGTAACCTCAACTGGGGGGGGGGGGGGAGTTGCATGTTTTGCTCGCGCCCCTGTCTCTGAGGAGGTTTTAAACAAAGGCGTAAAAGCTGTGTCCCACTGAGATTCCCTAGGTTTAAACTTGCTTAAATCCTATTTTAAAAAGGTGTTTTCCAACTTTAATTTCTCTATTTCCTCGACTCATTGCCCTATTAGATCTTGAGGCGAAGGCATATGCCCGGTGTCTTCTTAAGCTCTTAGAAAAATGGGTAGCAGAACACAACATTCTACCTTACTTTCAAACAGGGTTTCGATCCTCTGCCTCCACCATTGATAACATCACAACCTTGGCCATTCTCAGTCATCAAGCATGTCAAAAAAATCATCTTCCACTCTACTGCTGCTTTATAGACTACAGCGCAGCCTTCGACAAAGTGTTTCGCAATATCCTATGGAAGAAATTGTACAAATGGGGATGCCACAGAGCCTGCTAGGCGCCCTTATCTCTTTGCACAAGAACACTTGGGTTCGAATCAAAACCGGTCCAAAGACTGTATCCAGAAAAATTGCTATTGAAGATGGGTTTAAGCAAGGTTGTGTTCTTGCCCGCTTTTGTTCAACCTTTTCACTGCTGACCTGGGGATATTCTTGGAGAAAAGTAATCTTCTCCCTCCAAAGCCGGGCCCTGCAAAAAGGAATCTGCATATTTTACAATATGCTGATGATATTGTTATAATGGACCAGGCAAAATCGGGGCTCCAACGAGCACTAAGCATGCTCCACACATATAACGCCGCCAATGCCCTAAAACTCAATCAGGAAAAAACTAAGGTGTTGATATTCGGCAGATGCAAGAATAAGAGAAGTCTAAGGAGGCGCATTGGGCCTGTAAAGATCAACTCAACTTCAAAATATAATTATCTGGGAGTCTGGTTCAGCGAGACTTCTAGACCAACAGCACACTTATCAGCTTTGAAAAAAAGAGCAGGTGCAATAACATACTCCCTGACCCGACTGAACCAGTCCTTAAGATGCCCTTCCGCAGAACCCATTCTGAAGGTGATCAAAGCCACACTACTCCCCGCCCTAAACTACGGGCATCAGGTCGTCCCAGGTGCATGCTCCGTCATTCTTGACCATGCTCAAGTTTCCACCTACAAAAAAATCTTTCATCTTCCGAAATTTATACAGAGGGCAAGACTACGCCTGGAGCTGGGCCTACAAAAAACAGTCCTTCTATTGCGAAGCAGACACCTTGAAATATTTCTTAAGGTCACTAAAAGCTGCAGATACCACCTTAAAATTCCGGCTAAAAGAAATTCTCACCAGCCCTGGAAATCCATGGAATCGTCAGATTACAAAGGCCATAAAATCACTAGAAATTGACAATTCACTGCTAACGACAGACACTATTCCATACTCAGTCTGGAAAAAAGTCATCAACAAGCAGGTGAAACTAATCTCCCATTGGATGGGCACCCAGGCTTTAAACACATCTACTGTCCTGCTCCCCCTGAATATCTCATACCATCCTGGGGTTCCGCAATCTTATCTGTTGGAAAATCTGAATGCAGCGGCTCGGAAGAACATAATGTTCATGCGCCTTTTGGGCCTTTGCGCTATGGCCTTTTACAGATGGGCTCCCTCAAAGGAGGGGGGCCTGCAGACTGTGCTCCTACCACACCGAATCATGGCTGCATCTTTTGTGCTGTTGCCCTGCCATGGATGCCCCCAGAAGAATACTCCTAAAACCCGTATTTTTAAAATGGGGTACTAGGTCATACTGGGAGGCAACGGCCCTGTGTTTTACCTCCTCAGACATCCAAGCACTTGCAAGGATTGGAAAATTCGTGAGACTCCTGGACAATCTCCTTTCACCCTCTTTGGCCCCAGCACTTCCTCTCCCTCCCCCCCAAAAACTCATTACAGACTTGTTCTGTCCCCTGGTGTAGCACTTCCTGTTTTAATCTAATTTATTTTTGGTCCAGACCAGCAGTACGAAAACACTGATAACTATAAGATTGTTTTTATTTGCATAGTGTTTTTCTTTTTTTTAATTCTGAATGAGTGCTTTTCCAGTTTCGTTTTGTAATGTGATAACTGAGCTAATGCTGATATTTTAGCAATGGTTTAAATCAACTGTGCTATTTAAATAAACTAACTAACTAACTAACTAACTAACTAACTAACTAACTAACTATTTCATGTTGCATATGTTGCAAGATGCCAGAGACTGATTCATTATGGGCCAAGTCCTCGTTTAGGGCCTGCACCATATCCGTGGCGTCAATGTCCTCTGTTTCTTCCCCGGCATTCATCGTCCAATAGAACTGAATATTTTAAAGGCTTGTGCTTCTGTCAAAGCCCAGCTCACCTGAGTTTCTGTTCAGTTCTGATGGAGGTTGAAGACAGTCCGACCCCACCCTGAAACTGCTTGTTCCAGCGCACTAGTTTAAAAACAGTGCACTAAGAACCAGAAGCTCAAGGGAAGGGGGGATGTGGATAAAATAAAAAAAGAGAGACAACACCGTTCTTGCGTTTCCACTGTAGAAGAGCTGCTAAAATCTGCGGCCCTCTCTGACTTCTGTAGAAACTGGTGCCTAATGAAATATAAACAAAGAACAGATAAGTGCAATCTATCCCTAAATGTGTTCCTGACTAAACCTTAATCTTATTAGAAATTCTCTTCTAAAAGTACCTCTTGGATCCTGGTCTCAAGCTTCCAGGTTTGGAATGTGTTACTGTTCTGGGATGTGCTTTCTATTACTGTAAAACTTCTGTAAAATCAAACGAATATCATTATCAGAATAACCAACGTCTAACATTCACCTTAATATAACTAAAGCCTAAATTCTTAATAGCAAACTCACTTTTCACAAATTTCCAGAATTTTTATAAAACAAATACTGTACTTTTACATCAAAATACAGCAGGTAATTTGTGCAAGTCCTTGGTTTACTGTTTGCCTTGCTGTCAATGGTTTCCTCTGTTCGATTTTTAAAAAAGTTCCATGTAAAACAATGTTTATTTCACAAAGTTCAACAAAGTATTCTTGTAACAAAGGGTTTGAACCACAAAGTTCGTGGGAGATATCTTGTTCCAAATTGTCTTTACATGAATCCAGAAATCGCTAATAAAGTTCTTTCAGGTAATTAAAGGTTTTGCACTTACTTGTTGCTGAAAAGGGATACTGATCAGTCTAACCTTGACCTCTTTCTCTTTTGCAGGTCGATTGCAGTGGACAGAAGAGGGGCTGAGGCAAGAAGTAGCCGGAAACCAGAAGAAGGAAGAGCCAGAAGCCGCGCCTGTTGAAGTCAATGAAGGTCTGGAGAGAGCAGGAGTGCCAGCGCCGAAGGATCTGTTCTCAGGTAAGTGGGAGGTAGACGAGCACAAGCACTGGGTGAGGCTATGGGGCTGCCTTTTATAGACAGGGCTGGGTGTGGTTCGAAGAGCTGGGTGTGGTTCGAAGAACTGGGTGTGGTTCTCACAAGCAGGTGTGCAGAGCTTCAGTTATTATGCTAATGAGTTGAAGTAACACATGGCCTAGGGAGGAGTGTTCTAAATAAGCCTTGGTAAAAGCAAGGTCCAATGTTTTCTAAATAAGCCTTGGTAAAAGCAAGGTCCAATGTGCAAACAAGACTGCAATGTCCAAACTTGTGAATACATTGAGCAACATACACAGAAGTCTTAGGGAGGGGCTGAGATAACAAGAAACCCATTACATGTAATGGGGTGACCCTGTAACCCTCAGAACCTGGGTGGGTAAAAGACAAAATAATAACGGTTCTGTCGGACAGAAATACACAATGCTTTAGTATTTCAATAGTATTTTGTGCGTACTTTGTTCCTAACCAGGATAAAAGATAAATGTACTTATACCAATACAAACAAACACACTGACCACAAGGTAAAAAAATAAAAGTACAATTTTACTCATTAACTTTCAATTTTGAAAAACAAAATACTTCAATTGCTGTCCCTAGAGCATATTTAAAACACACATTGCATGTAAATTGTGTGCAGAGAAATAATACACAATTAAAACAACAAGTAAAATTGTTACTTCATATACTTTTTGAAATTGACAACTATATATATACAACAATCCTGTAGGTACATCAATTAAATCTTGGATCCTACAAGGTTTTGAATAGTTGGTTCGTGTCAAAAAGGGATTGTGTCGACGTTTCGATCCTGGGAAGTGATGCAGTGATTTAACGCATCAAAGGCGGGTCTTTATCAGGACTGTATATATGTAGGACAGCCTCTTGCAGACCTAGCTCCGCTTGGAGTCCTGGTCTCTTTCTGAAGTATACTCACGGTCCGTTTACTCAGGCCGTATAGATGTTCATTGGACCTCTTTATTGAGTGGTTATACAAGGAGTAGGGTGTAGCGGTGCTCCTTTTCATTTCTGACTTGCGTGATTCGCCTCCATTAACCTTTCGTTAGGTTAATGGAGGCGAATCACGCAAGTCAGAAATAAAAAGGAGCACTGCTACACCCTACCCCTTGTACAACCACTCAATACAGAGGTCCAATGAACATTTATACGGCCTGAGTAAATGGACCGTGAGTACACTTCAGAAAGAGACCAGGACTCCAAGCGGAGCTAGGTCTGCAAGAGGCTGTCCTACATATATACAGTCCTGATGAAGACCCGCCTTTGATGCGTTAAATCACTGCATCTCTTTCCAGGGTCGAAACGTTGACGCAATCCCTTTTTGACACGAACCAACTATTCAAAACCTTGTAGGATCCAAGATTAAATTGATGTACCTACAGGATTATTGTATATATATAATAGTCAATTTCAATAAGTAGTAGTGTGGCTCACTGGTTAGAGGCGGCATACCCGAGAGCAGAGGACGGCCCGGGACCAGGGTTCGATTCCCGGCGCGGCAGGTTTCTGGACTAGGGTCAGCGGACTCGATAATTCTCTCACCTCGGTGCCCACTCTGATCAGCGATCACACTCGGCAACTCTGGGCATTAGCTTGCCTCATCTTCACTAACGGCCCCACCAGACCGCCGGGGATGCCTGGTCTCACCCTGGAGATACCCATTAAGGGACCATCTCTCAGGGAAGCCAGGAAGGGTTTCGCAGCGGTCGAAGCGCCTTGGGACCCTACGGGTAAGTAGTGCGCTATATAAATGCCTATACATTTACATTTACATTTAAGTATATGAAGTAACAATTTTACTTGTTATTTTAATTGTGTATTATTTCTCTGCACAAAATGTACGTGCCATGTGTGTTTTAAATATGCTCTAGGGACAGCAATTGAAGTATTTTGTTTTTCAAAATTGAAAGTTTATGAGTAAAAATGTACTTTTATTTTTTTAACTTGTGGTCAGTGTGTTTGTTTGTATTGGTATAAGTACATTTATCTTTGTATCCTGGTTAGGAACGAAGTAAGCAAAAAATACCATTGAAATACTAAAGCATTGTGTATTTCTGTCCGACAGAACCATTAATATTTTGTCGAGATGACAAGAAAGGCTTTCAGTAGTATGTTTAAAGAGAGCTATTACAGAGACCACTAGTGCAATGAGAGGGGACATGCTCTTTGCTGTGCACAAACCCTAACACTCGCTGCCCTGGAAATACGGTCCCTGATTTTTGCTGCCCCGGAACCAGGCATTAATCGGCGGCTGTGGTCGGTGGTTACAGAGAGACCGCGTCTTGAAGTGAACGCTGGCTGAAGGCCTTGCCTGAACTTTGCCTACGCACTGTCTCTAAACGTACAGAAAAGCAGTAAAGGGGACATTTCTTCGCCAGCGCAGGAGCTTCTTTTTCATGTCCTTGGGGCCTCAGGGGCGAAACTATATGTGATCCTAATCCTGCAAGCATGGTAATGGATTACATCATCAGGGGATACTGATTTCACGGCTTCAGCTGTCCAAAAATGGATTACTGTCGATAATTACGGCCTGCCACCGCTCTACAGCTGAAACTTTCTGCGCTGTGTCTGCAGACTTGACCTAGCTCATTGCGGCTATCTGTGCTTGGACTCTGGTGTGGTAGCAGCGCCCAGGTATCCTCTTCGAGACTACGCTTGCCAACTGTGCTTGCCCCGCCCCTGCCTGCGGAGATCGTGGCATTGACTATGCTGCATATACCTTCCCTTTGTGTCCGTGCTGTGCTGCGGTAGCCGGACGCCTCCTTGCTGGCTTTCGACCCTCTTTTGTAATCCCCCTCGCCCCGTGAGTAGAGTACTGTGGTTATTTGGGCCTGTCTGCAAGAGAGCCGAGTACCGTGGGATTGAAGGTGCACTTTCGCAATCCCTGACCTGGACGTTATTTACTGAAGCCTTCTGTACTGGAACAGGCCCTCCGTGCCATTAGTGTTTATGCTGCTTATCTGTGGCCTTCCCTTCTGACACCACCGATCCCCTCTGCCCATCCTTCCTTGTTGGTTGGGTGGCCCATCGGAGTATTGCTACTGTCCTGCTTGGTTCTCCGTGTGATGTTGTGTGTGGGAGCAGAGGCCAAATCCTTGCTTGGTCCCCAGTGACTGTTGATATTGGTCCACTCTGCCTGCCGTGTAGTGGAGAAAGCTGGAATTGCTAGGCCCTCTAGACCTCCCTGCTGGGGGCTCTAACCTGCCGGGTGCTGTCACTGAGGATATCTACAGCAGCCGTTGGGCCTTGAGGTGAGGAGACGGGAGTGGATATGCACTGCTGCATGCCTCCTACCACCAACACTGATGCACAATCCCTTCACCCACCCCTGAGATCAGCGGACCCCCACCTCCTCCCCTTGCTGATCGTATACAAAGCTGAAAGCTGCCACTGCCCTGTGTGGCCCTCCACAGAACTGTTGAACCTTGCCTGAGATCTCTGCAGTCACTGTAACCGCGCCTGCGGGCCCCTTCTCTGGCGGCGCACATTCCTTGTATTGTCATTGGGTCGCAAGAAGGGGAAGCAGACTGATATGTCCACAGGGGATACTCCACCTCAGGGGGACGACGATTCGGCCTCCCAAACATCCTCAATTAGCTGTGTCTTGCAGACAGCCTTGATACCCCCTCCGGACAAACCGGACCAAATACTTAATGAGATTAAAGCGTCACTCCAGGCCATGGAACATCAAATGGGCACCATTACTACTAATCTCAATCTCCTGAGGGCAGATCACGCCAAGCTTTGTGACAAAGTCAAGGACCATACGCAGATCCTTGCAGAGATGGTACCACAACAGAAGGAGCACTCAGAACAGCTAACGCAAATGCAGAAATGTCTCCCCACCCTACTAGACAGAGCTGAGGATGCGGAGGGAAGGGCTAGGCACAATAACATCCGTATCATAGGTATGCTGGAGTGATCAGAGGGCCCGATGCAACCCGTTTTGTGGAGAAATGGCTTCAAGAGCATGTGACCTGGAGGGTCTTTCCAACTTCTTTTGTGTAGAATGTGTGCATCGTATACCTACCGGCAGGCCAACTACCGGCCAACCACCAAGGCCGCTCATTGCCCGTATCATTAATTACATGGATTGCGACCATCTACTGCAGGCAGCTCGTGAACACGTACCTTTTAAATAAGAGAACACCCAAATCTCACTCTATTCGGACTACACCATACAGGTGCAGCGCCAAAGAGCCTTCTACTAGCCACTCAAGAAAAAGCTCCAGGCCTTAACATGTCCTACGCTTTGCTGTTTCCCTCACGTTTGTAAAAAACAGAGAGGTACCCCTTGTGTAGGCCAAGGGAAATAGGGTTATTCAACCTAGGTAAGAGAAAGGGTTCCCTTAAGGCACAGATAAAGACAGGTATAAAATAATGTACCTTATGACTTAACAAATACATACAACAAAATATGGAAAAGTTAAAAATTCATTTATTAGAATATATTAAAAAACAATCAATAGGGATAACTAAACTAAATCCCTGAACTAAAACAAGATAAAATTGAAACAATACATATAATTGCGACCTGCACAATTACAAGCAGACAGAACAGTTACAACATATATTTGTTGGATACAGGTTTGTATATTCTTTCTCCGCTCTAATATCACCAGAGTAGTATCACTACCAAATCAGCGTATCTATTATGGTGTTGGAGACTTGAATTATACGCCGTAGGTTGCTTCGACGCGTTTCGGTGATAACTCCTTATTATGATCACCTTTATCAAGACATAAATTTTGTCTGCCAGAACCAGAGGGTATGTAAAAATCGCCCTAGGAGTAAATGTCATGCAGAAAATTAGCAATATTTTTAACTCAGTGGACTTATAGCATTACTGTAGTTAATACGTGGAAAAAATCACAACATATTTACAATTCATTGTCTTCTGTCATCTCTATTACTTATGTTGGTTACAATGGACACCATTTTCTCTAGGTTAACATGTGCATTTTTTCAAAATATTAGAAAAACAGAGAAACTATTTACTGGAAGTGGCTCATGGCTATTGACTTTGTCGCTCAAAATTTGGCCACATTCTTTATCAACAATAAAAATTACTGCAGACATATCATGTATTTTCCCAATATGTCCCTCACGTTTGAACAACACTTTTTTGACTGTCCTGTGGCAGCTAATGCTTGGTTGGAATCTACTCTGCCTCCCCAGTCATTGGATAACATGGACCAACAATTACTACGTATGCCATTACAGCCAGTTAAATCGGGATTCTATAGCACCAGAACGATCCGCACGCTCTAATCCGAATGACCTACGCCGGCGCAGGCTGTCACAGGGCAGGCATTTGCGCTGCTGGCTGCTGTTTCTTTCCGTGATTCTACGGGGGTCACATCCCTGAAGCAGTCAGACGACAATCCAATACCATCGGACTCTGAAAGTAAAGATGTCCTGTTACCTTCGATAACTCCTCAAAATGTAAAGGACCTCAGTGGTTAACTCACTCATACCATACTGATTCTTAACAGACCTTTCTACTGTTTGCAGGACCCTGCACATGCTGTGGACATTAATTTACATGCTCGTTCCTTCTGTTTCTCCAGGTTCCTCTCTTACTTGAACCTATCATGGGGTCTGACCTGTTCGCAGGGAGATATACACTGTGGAAATGTGATTATAACATGTTCTCTCTCCCCAGGTTGGAATTTTAATTCCTTTTGTTGCAGGGTCCGGCCTAGGGTGTAGTTTCGTCACCACAAGCTTGATCATGCTCTTCTTGGGACCCACCCCCCTGCAGTTGCTGCAGTATATTACAGTGAGAATGTAATGTGTTTTCTTGTAAGTTTGGATCAACCTAGTTTGATTGTCGGCCCTAGAATTCTGAGATTTTGTTTGGTAAAGGGTTTTTGGTACCTGGTTCGGGTTACATTATATCTCCTTCTATGCTTCACGGTCTCTTAGATGGTGCATGGCTACGATCCCCTCTTAAACTATGCCTGATTTGGGTAAATATAAAATACTGACATGGAACGTTCGGGGAGTGGGGTCTGTGCATGAAAGGCATTGAATTATGCCCAGCTGAATATACACAAAGTTCATATAACTTTTATTCAAGAAGCTCACCTGACTAATTCAGAAGTTTCTAAAATGAGAAGGAAATGGAAAGGACAATTTTTTAATACTTCTTATTTCGCTTTTGCCAGGGAGTCCTTGATAAGGATTCAAAATGGGGTGCCCTTCACATTTATAGAATAGCGAGTAGACCCTGAGGGACTGTATTATTGTTCAGAAAACTGCACAGCTCTCCAGTGATTCTTTGTTGTGATATGCCCGAATTCTGACCAGAATAATTATCTTACCAAGCTAAATACCGTGTTATCACACTGGGTGTATATCCTCTGGCTTATCGGTAGTGATTTTAATTCAGTCGTAGATATACATTTAGATCGTTCACATTCCCCACTACCAGGAGATGAATGTCAGTTATGTACTCATTGTAATGCAAGTACATGGAACTTTTTGCTCACCAAGTTTGTCAATATATGGCTTTATGCACCACTATGTACCACAATCTTTTCATGTACAAAAGGTGGTCCCACAGGAGATTGGACTATTTCTCGGTATTTATGAACCAACGAACAGGGCGGGGTTGGTTCTCTTCTTATTTATTATTTTGTTAGTATTAAGACTTTTGTAACAATATACAGGGCACTCTTGTTTATGCTCATACTGTTTCCTTTCTCAAACGTTCATGATATAAAATTTGTGTTTCTCCTATTTTATTGTCATTATGTGCTGATCGGATGTCTGACTCTTTTTATTTCTTTTGGAAATGTGTCGATATATTCACTATGGACAATGATTTTGTGTTCTTTGCCACTGCCCTTTGTAATACACATCCACTATTGATATTGACAGCCGAGCTTATGTTGTACTATTTGTAAAATTAATAAAACTATTTTTAAAAAATACGATCTATAGGCTAAGGTATGGGGTCTGCTGACAAAGCCCAGAGATCTTGTATTATATAATAATACTTCTTCTTAGCAAAGGGAGGGAGTTTAGGCACCATAGTCTTTTTCTCCATTGTCTTTTTATGATGACATCTCCCTTCATGATGTATGGACTTGCTGCTATGCTGACTATATTTGTATTATGCATTTTCCTGCTTTTTGTGGCAGGTATACAGCATGTTAGGGCACATTAGTTAAAATAAAAATGTTAAACTGTATTGTGTCTCTGTCAGATCTTATTGTGAACAAGTAGAAAAGTGTGACCGAAAGGGTGTGCCGTGTTACCACGATTCCTGAGAGATCTGGGATTGTTGTGTTCTGGGGTGTCTAATGATTTATTTCTCTGTAAATTGTGTAGGAGAGCAATTGAGACACTATAGCTAGCCGGTCCTAGGTATGTGGGTAGTAAAGTGGTAGGAAGACCCAGTCCCTACACACTAAGGTCCCATACTCCTGCTCATAGTTCTGTATTTGGTCAGAATCCCTGCAACAATGCTAGACCTATAAAACACAGGTACACATCTATCTGTATGTTTCTTTTATATATGAGGGCACTAGCAAAATGCACAGACATATGTCTGATTGGTTTCGGGAATATCATGGGAGTTACAACAGAGGCATGATAAGGGTTGCTGCTTTAAATTTGGTTAGGCCCGACACTCTGAGTAATCGCTGAATAGTGAAGCTGCAAGATAAAAGTGAGGCTTAAGACATGCTGGCAGAGCGATTAATGATTAGGCTACTTTGTATGAGTCTTTGGGAAGGTACACTTCAAGTATGCCATATAAATGTAGGTATCTGCTTGAAATGGGAAGTGCAGTCTGTCAAGTTGAAAGAATTGCATGGAGTTGTGACTGAGGTATGTCTGTACTTGTGCATATATTTTCACATGTGTTATGCGCCTGAATATTCTAGACTTATAAAACACAGATATACATATAATTGTATGTTTCTTTAATGTTTGATGCCACTAGCAAAAGGCAAAGAGACATGCCTGCATGTTTCAGGAATACGGTGAGACCAATGGTCAAAGTGGGTGGGATTGGCAGGACACAGCGGGCCCCTACTTCTTTAAATCAATAGACTTCATTCCCCTAATTTTTCAATTTCAACATGGGTCCCAGGACGGCAGAAATAGCCAAGGCCTACAGATAAGGCTCAGCATTTTTGGGTTGTTTGGGGACGGGTGGGGAGGGCAGATAAGGAAAAGGACTTTGTCTTCTTGACTAGAGAAGACAAGTAGTGTCCACTTCTGGCCTGCCTCTGCCAGCTGCCTCCTCCCTCTCTTTCTTCCTCTTATTAACTCTCTTCCTGTCTAGCTCCTCCACACTTACTGAAAACCGTGACTTGAAGAAACGGTTCTCACCCTCTCTTTCCTCCTTTCATTTTCGCTCATCTGTGAAATGTTGTTGGCAATGTCATCTTTTTTGACATTTTTGCATTCCAAAGTGCAGCCTCAGGAATAAATGGTTCAAAATACGAAAATTAAATGAATTATGAAATAAAGCAAGGCAGAGTTGTCGCAAAGTGTCCAGAATGATTTTGCTCACACCAAAACACATTAGTGTCACTTTACAAAGTTTACAAGTGTAGCAATACTTTTGTTCTCTTGTCTTTCTGTGAACAGCATTGCTGTCACCCGGTGGGGAAGAGCAACAATCCTGTAGGTACTGCTATACCTGATTGATGGGTGAATTGGAGAACAAAATGTGTACCGCAGCTCTGTGTTCATGGATTTGGTCTTTCTAAACCCTACTTTTTACATTTTGTAAGAATATAAGCAATGGACATTGAAATGGGACCCTTCTGGTCCCTGTAATCATGTCCTTAACCTTGCAGGCAAAAGCAGTCACTGATTTCGGACTAGGTAGTGTAAAAGTGTTAAGGTAACCATGTTGTTCTTGCATACATTTCACATGCTTTACTTAATCTTGCATTTCCTATGAGGGTTTTCTTTTTCCAGGATGTTGTTACTTATTTTGTTTATGCAGCATATTGCTCATCTAGTGCGGAATTTGAATTGAGGTACATCCAGGTGTTTATAGCATGGCACAATTGGGTTTTAGTTGATGGCAGTGCGAGTTTCTCTAAGTTGGGCAGTATGGTGTTTAGTGAGGAGAGGATGTTGCACTATGATCAGAGTGCTGAATTTGGAACTGGGGAACCAGGTTCAGCCTCCATTACCAGTCCCCCAGACGACTCTTCTGAGGGAGCACATTCCCATGCTAGACGGTTGAAGGCCCCGCAAGACCTTAGAAACCCTGGTGTCGTAGCACAAGCAGGTGGACCCTAGCAGTGGCAAGTGTGGGTTAACCTTGAAGGCTTCTCCACCACAATCGATACTGAAGTTCACCTCCAGTCTTCCAGGCAGGCCTATGAAGTAACCCTGGGCGTTGTAGGCGTAGCGGGGCTACGCGAAGCTACGCAAAGTGGGACAGAAACTACGTCCACCCACGCACTTCGCGCAGCCCCACTACGCGCCACCAACCTCCCTCCCTCCCTTGCTAAATACTACCCGCCTCCCTTCTGCCCTCCCTAAATACTTAAATAATGTTTTTAAAAAGAATAAACACCACTTACCTTGTCTGCTGCGTCTCCGGGGCTCCCTCTGGTAACAGCGCCGCCATCTTGAATACTAATGCGCATGCGCGGCCGCCCGTGCATGCGCATTTCTCGTGGACTACGTCCACTCCGTAGCGAAGTACTACGCCCAGGGTTACTATGAAGCAGCACACCCTAGAGCATGAGGTCACAGGACCCTTGAGAAGGGCCTGCTCTAGGGTGGTGCAACTGTTGTGACCATATTTGGAGCTGACTTGGGGTGGGGGAATCAGCAACAATAAAAATGTCATGATAGCTCAGGTGATTAATGTTCTTCTTAGAGAGAATGTTCAGAGTTGTGTCTAGTGGAAGTTTTGACTCATAGAAAGGTAGCGCAGAGCGTTAATGTGCCTGTTGCAAAGAACATGTACCATGCAGATCACAAAGTGCACATAATGTAAATAGGTCAGTGGGTTACTGTTTTTGACACAGAGAATCTTTTGTTACTTGTAGTTTATAAGTTAAAATCATAACAACGAACAGTTGTGAGCTATCAGCTGTCATATAAGAGCTGCAAGCAAACTGCAAGGTATAAATTAGAGTGTTATGGTTTTTTACGCCAGTCTTTGATTATCCTAATGTTGCAAAAAGTGTTCATTTGGATAGAAATCAATTCTGATTATTAAAGAGAACCCCCCACCATGGTATTATGTTTTAAATGCTGAGTTTGTGTTTCTTAAGATCAATCATTATTAAACTATACCGCCTACTAGTATGGTTGTCTTGTGACTCCTGCACCTTGTAGTCCTTAGTAATATGTAGCCTTTCCTATACAGTGATTTACACACGTATAATTGATTGTCTCTGTGTAATGTGTGTGATGTGAAGTGCTCTAACACCCTTCACTGGTATGAGTAGCGCTGCAAATCAAATTAAATGCATTTGAGAGAGAGTGTGGTTATGGAGACTTGAAGTGCACTGTTAAAGGGTGGTAGTGAGGAAATCTGCGCCAGAAGTCGTCATTTGGGAGCACCAACAAACATTGTTGCACAGGGAGCCACCAGCGCTAAAGCCAGCCCTGCCCTTGAGGCCAGTCCGCCTCACCCATATATTTCCTCCATTGGCCTTGTTTCAGCAGCAGTAGCTGCAACTCCCCAAGGATCGTCAATGCAGGATTCGCATGCACACCAAACTAAGTTAGCAAACTTCACAGTCTCCCTGCTTCATGCACACACTCTTTTAACATGTGCTGCCAGCTATGGGGCTACAGTAATTATGCAATAAAGGAGGACAAAATGATGCAGCAAAAAAATCTGCAGCATAATGCAGTATATTTTCTGATAATTTGTTATTATGACATTTTTACACATGCTAACAGTCTCTGGAAAGATTTTGCCTTATTAGTAGCAGTGCATCATACAAATGAAGCAGTGAGAAAGGTGATCAGTCAACCTTTGCAAAGAGCTGCCGAATTTGCAGCAACACAATTCACATTTATTAGTTGAAATTGTCAGATTATGCAGCAGATTATGTATTATGTGACAAATTTGGCACCCTTCTCTGGCTCCTGCACCCTGTTGTCTCATGAGGGTAGGTTTACTAACGGAATCTGCTGTGGCACAAGGTAAGTGCAAGCTCCCGCTACCAGGACCCCTTTTCGCTGGCTCTAACGGTGGACCGCCACCCCGTGGTACCATCACTTTCCCTAACGATACCGGGGCATCCCAGAGTAGCACCTCCGGGCTCTGGCTGCATGTATTTAATATCCTTCCCATGCAGCCCAGGGTTACACGAGGCCTGGGCGGCGGTACTCTTGACTTCCTATCAGCGGAGCCTTTCTGGGGGTTGCGGGGTCCCTTCTCATTACCAACGCGACTCCCCCCATGCTTTGCCGGTTTCCACTGGTACAGTTGCCCGCTGCGAGAACCACTGGGCACCGGGCATTGATATTGTTAGTACCCGGCACCATTCTTACCGCTTTCGCACTCATTGTGTCGCTCCCCACTCCCAAGGGGGATGGGGCTGCAGGGGTCGCTGGCCTGTCCGTTGAGAGCCGGCTTCCCGTCCCACGTCCATCGGGTTGGCCGCCTTAATCACTCTTCCCTACTTCCCCTTACTTGTCTCCCTTCAGGGTACTTACTTTTGAAGTGCTCACACATGGGAGGAGACCACTGGTTCCACTAAGAAGGTGTAGGACCACCGGCCTACCCCAGAATCCCCTGTGGAGTAGGTCATTTTTCTCCTTCCACAGCGTATAGATAGTCTTTTAGCTTTTAGGTCCTAATGAATTGCGCTGTATCCCTCAGAACAAATGCATGAAACATGTTGACCAACCACTGTCCGACCACTTGGTAGAGTATACTTCTCTGGATCTTAATACCAGGATGTCATCTCTCCTCACTGTTTTTAATAAGGTAGATAGCCACACCATTACAGACACGTAGTGGACTACTTAACCTTTTTTAATCACCACCACTCCTTTGCATCTACACCTCCCACTAGGGCCCTCACACCCACATGCACCAACTGGCAGGGACAGAAGATCTCCGTCAAAGAGCCCCGTTTGGGTGCCCGTCAGATATTGCACTGCCAGTTTGACGAGGAGCAAAACCCAGATGATGAAGCATGACACCTAGCTTGCTGGGTGTGTGAGGGTTTTAGTCCTGAAAGGGAGGATCCCCCTCCCCCTTTCCTGTGTTTCCTTTCAACGTGGGTACCTGGCCCCCCTTTTCCACTCATTTGGTATACCACTTAGGGGAACTGCGTACCTTTCTTTGTTCAAATATGGCATAGCCATAATTATATAGAAAACATTTGCAAAGTTGGATTTTTTCCCATTCATGTTTGAACCGATCTTGTGGAAAAAGGGAGAAGTGCCGACAGAAACTCCATGTCTCGGAGCAAATGGCTTGTGCTTTCACTTTTAAGAGCATTTGGGACATTATGTTTTTAGAAACATATACCATTTTGAGAATCAAACTTTCCAGAATGGGAGGAAGATCTTTCTCATTTTTGGGCCCGTCCATCTGGAACACACTCCCATCCAGCATACTTAAAGAAACTGACTATGTCCGCTTTCGCAGAAACTTAAAAACCTGGTTGTTAGATCAGTAAGATCACCTGCAGGACCGGCTACCTCTAATTCATGTCCGCTCCAGCGCCGGGAATCCCTTTTTGGGTAGCTGTGCGCAATATAAAATCAACTGATAATAATAATAATAATAATAATAATAATAAGAATAATAATAATAAGAAGAATAATGTATTTTAATGTCAATAACTCCTATTATTGACATGTGTATCCATTGGTTGAATTAAATAGCATAACAAACTGCAACTGGTCAGTGACGTGCCACACAAATACTTGAAATTGGAATTCTGGTGGTCACACCTCTGACTCTGCCCACTGATCCCATCCTCAGGTTGTTCCCGCCCTCTGATTCTCCACCCATAGTTCCCCTACTTTATTTTCCCGACTTCGACCACTGGGTGAGACTTACAACAGAGGCATGCAAAGGGTTGCTGTTTTATATTTGGCTAGGCCCAACACTCAGAGTAGTCACTGAATAGTGAAGCTGCAAGATAAAAGTCAGGTTTAAGACATGGTGGCAGAGGGATTAGTCATTAGGCTATTTTCTATGAGTCTTTGGAAAGGTATCATTGGAGTATGCAATATATTTTAGGTGTTTGCCTGGAATGGGAAGTACAGTTGGTCAATTTTAAAGGACTGCATGCTCTTGTGGCTGAGGTATGTGTCTACCTGCAAACATATTCACATATGTGTTAAGCATCTGAGCATGCTACATGTGTGTAGTACAGGTATACTACTATTTGTATGATGCATGCATGCATGTTTTCAAGAATATGATGAGACCTACAGGAGTAACATTGCAAAGATTGCTGTTTTGAGTTCTGGAGTTCTCTTGTTTTTACCCTGCCAACTTAGGGCGAACAAAGCGATACCAAAGGGGATGATGGACGGAGCGTTTGAGCAAATCAAACACTCACCCCCAATCAACTGATCTGGGTTTAATCTATCATCATTCTTTAGCACACTCCACCACAGCAGTTCAGACATGTTCTTATGCAAATTAATCTGACCCTGTGCCTCATGGGAACAGTCCAGCCAAACTGCCCGAACTTTGGTATCGCTTTGTTCGCCCTAAGTCGGCAGGGTATGCGCAGTCGTGGGTCCCTTGCTCACTTTGCCACTGGATTCAAGCTAGCCTGGCTGATGACGGCTGATTAGCCAGAAGCGGGTCCAAGGATGCTTTTTTCCGGTCCAGGGAAGACATGGCTTGGCAGTTCGGGCTAGAAATGAATTGTTCACATTGTAGATCAGATGTTTTGTCTACATTACATATAGAAAGATTTGGAAAACGTCTCATTTTAATGCTACAATGTTGTAGAGCAAATGGGAGAAAATTGGAAACCAAAATAAACATTTTTAATGGAAGTCAAATATCTATTTGAGCAAGAACGTTTATAGCAGTGGCTATAATTTCCCCAGTGGACTTACTACACCATCTGGACACTATACTGTGTATTTGAAGTGTAATAAAGGATGGACACATTGCAATTATGCCCACTTGGAATTCAAACCTATATTAACTTATGAATTACCAAATTCCTATTTGATTTTTTTGAAGCCAAAGTTTTGAATACATTATTTGACATATTGGAAAGATGTGAAAAGAAAGTAGTTAGCACTGCAAACAATTAGGGGCAAATTTACAAGTCCCTTGCAACACATTTGTGCTGCTGTTGGATATATGATGATACAACGCATGTTATTACAACGCATGCTTTTACATCGATTTTTTACAACGCAAATGCTATTACAACGCGATTTTTTACAACGCATACTACTACATCGTAAAATAAAGTTACTAATGAAAAAGTACTATTACAACGCATTCAATTACAACGCATACCATTACATCTTTTTTTTTTTTTGTAATCTAAAATCTGGCACGGGATGCAGGGAAAATAGGGGTCTGGGGTGGGTAAGTGTTTTAAAAAACGGGGAAAAAAACGACCAAAATATTAGGATTCCGAATTAATTATTTAATAAATTAATACCCGAGTATTAAAAATAATAATGTATAATATAGTTTACCATAACAAAGTAGAAGAATATATTTATTTAATTTTTTTGTATAATAAAACCTGGCACGGGAAGCAGGGAAAATAGGGGTTTTGGGTGGGTAAGTGTATTAAAAAACGGGGAAAAAAACTACAATAATATTACGAAACCGAATTAATTATTTAATAAATTAATACCCGAGTATTAAAAATAATACTGTATAACATCGTATACCATAATAACGTAGAAGAATATATATAATAATTATTTAGAATAATGAAACCTGCAACGGCATGCAGGGTCAATTCGTCGAGTAATTTCCAAAAATACTCATTGTGAAGAAATGTAATACATTAATTCAAAAAATAACATAGCAATACAATAATAATACTGAGATGAATAAATAAGCAATATTATTACTCGATAAACAAAAATAATAAGTTTATGAACAAACTAACGCCATTTTACACACAGTAAAAACAGCTAATGTCCATCTACTATTTCCATGATCTCCAATGTCAACAAGAATTTCAAAATGGATGCCAAAACGGAACGAAACATTGAAAAGTTAACTTTAAAATAAAACAATTTAAATTATACGTTACCGTATTAAAAGACTTACAATAATTTTAGAACGTAACCAATATAATTTAGAACAAAAACAATGATAATTACGAAAAGTTATAAATAGACGTATCCCACCATTTTGAAAACAGTTGATTATCAACTAGCAGAGTAAGCAGACGTGAAAACCTGACCCTCTGACCTCTTTGAGAAAAACGCTACGAAAACGAACGAAAAAGCATTCTAATTTCATATAACAGTAAGTTCATTAAAACGATTTGCCAAAATATTTAAGGTTAATATATCATCTGCAATATATCTCCAAAAATGTTTTTAAATTAGATTACTGAATATAATAGTAACCATTAATAAAATAAAACTTTGAACATAATGTGTGAGATAGATTCGTTTATATTAATAAAGTGAATGATAATAAGAAGAAAAAAATTGTTTGAAGTGAAATACATTTTTTTAATTTTCGATAAACTAAATATAATTCATATATCGATTAAAAAGATTTCGTGAGGAAATAAACTAATATATAATGATTTGAAAAATAAACTCAACATGTGCAAAGTTATTTGACATTTTTTTTAATAATATTTCATAAATAGAACAACAAAAAGAATCGTAAACTAATTATTAAAAATTAATACATATATTTCAAAGGTGTACTGAAATAACATCTCAAGCAGTAGCAAATCGAAAACACAAAGTCGTAATACCACTAACCAAAGCGGATGAGAAAAAAAATATTCGACCTATAATTGAACTATCAACAAACTAAGTGGTATATAGTATAAAAACCGTAATAAAATATCTTTTTTTAATTATATACATAAGTAGACTACATAATTTCGGATATTCGAAAATAACACTAAACGTTAATAAATGTACCTTCTGTATACCTTCACTTCGTTCATAAAATACCCCCAAATACTAAAAAAGATTAACCCGAGAAATAATACAGTGTATGGATTGGTTATATGTAGATAGAAAAAAAAATTCTCTCAAAATAGTAATTAATAATAAAACGTTGCATTTCTATTTATATACATTGCTTGTAATGCCACTTTATATTTTTTTAGATACTCCTATTTTGCTCCTAAGCAGTTTAAAATCGAATAAAAACTTCATATACGGCGTAGATAAAGATAACAAGCAAGGACTATCAGCAAGGTAAGTACATCATAGTCTAAAAGTGCCAATACAAAATCGTACAAAAATAATGGGCACTAGTATAATATTTTTAGAAGTATAAAGTATATTTCTAAACATGCTTAAACGTAAATGTTTTTTCGTTAAATGTTCAAAAAAGCAAAAAATGAAACATTTTCTAAACATTGAACACCTTTTCCAATTGTTTTCTTTAAAGGCAAACAGAAAGCACTTCAACGTACAGAGCGCCTAAAAGACAGCAAATTACCAAACTATTTTCCAGACTTTTTGAAAAACAACCTTCAAAACACCAAGGTAATTTTTATAAATATACACATCTCATTTAAAGATTTCCTTGGAAATAAAAAGCACTGTTAAAAGCATTATAAGTGGAGGATCATGCCCAAAAATACCATTATGTAAAATTATTTCATGTAAGTGCATGTTCAAAAAAGTCCTGGATAGTGAAAACGGTACCACTTACTATTCCAACTCCAGGAAAGTGCATGAGTAGGGAAAGTGCTGGATAGTGTGTAAGTGCCACTTTCTATTCCCACTCCAGGTAAGTGCATACTCAGAGAAAGTGCTGGATAGTAAAAAGGTACCACTTACGATTCCAACTCCAGGAAAGTGCATGAGTAGGGAAAGTGCTGGATAGTGTGTAAGTGTCACTTTCTATTCCCACTCCAGGTAAGTGCATATTCAGAGAAAGTGCTGGATAGTGTGTAAGTGCCACTTACTATTCCAACTCCAGGAAAGTGCATGAGTAGGGAAAGTGCTGGATAGTGTAGAGGTACCAGTTAGTATTCAAACTAAAGATAATGGCATATTGTAAACAAGTGCAGGATAGTTAAAAGATGTGACATATTTCTAAACATGCTTAAAGGTAAATGTTTTTTCGTTAAATGTTCAAAAAAGCTAAAAATGAAACATTTTAAAAACATTGAACACCTTTTCCAATTGTTTTCTTTAGAGCCAAACAGAAAGCACTTCAACGTACAGAGCGCCTAAAAGACAGCAAATTACCAAACTATTTTCCAGACTTTTTGAAAACAACCTTCAAAACACCAAGGTAATTTTTATAATTATACACATCTCATTTAAAGATTTCCTTGGAAATAAAAAGCACTGTTAAAAGCATTATAAGTGGAGGATCATGCCCAAAAATACCATTATGTAAAATTATTTCATGTAAGTGCATGTTCAAAAAAGTGCTGGATAGTGAAAAGTTAGCAGTTACTAATCTAACTCCAGGAAAGTGCATGAGTAGATAAAGTGCTGGATAGTATGTAAGTGCCACTTACTATTCCAACTCCAGGAAAGTGCATGAGTAGGGAAAGTGCTGGATAGTGTGTAAGTGTCACTTTCTATTCCCACTCCATGTAAGTGCATGAGTAGATAAAGTGCTGGATAGTGTGTAAGTGCCACTTACTATTCAAACTCCAGGAAAGTGCATGAGTAGGGAAAGTGCTGGATAGTGTGTAAGTGTCACTTTCTATTCCCTCTCCAGATAAGTGCATATTCAGAGAAAGTGCTGGATATTAAAAAGGTACCACTTACTATTACAACTCCAGGAAAGTGCATGAGTAGAGAAAGTGCTGGATAGTGTGTAAGTGCCACTTTCTATTCCCACTCCAGGTAAGTGCATACTCAGAGAAAGTGCTGGATAGTAAAAAGGTACCACTTACTATTCCAACTCCAGAAAAGTGCATGAGTAGGGAAAGTGCTGGATAGTGTAGAGGTACCAGTTAGTATTCAAACTAAAGATAATGGCATATTCTAAACAAGTGCAGGATAGTTAAAAGATGTGACATATTTCTAAACATGCTTAAAGGTAAATGTTTTTTTGTTAAATGTTCAAAAAAACTAAAAATGAAACATTTTAAAAACATTGAACACCTTTTCCAATTGTTTTCTTTAGAGCCAAACAGAAAGCACTTCAACGTACAGAGCGCCTAAAAGACAGCAAATTACCAAACTATTTTCCAGACTTTTTGAAAAAACAACCTTCAAAACACCAAGGTAATTTTTATAAATATACACATCTCATGTAAAGATTTCCTTGGAAATAAAAAGCACTGTTAAAAGCATTATAAGTGGAGGATCATGCCAAAAAGTAACATGATGTAAAATTATTTCATGTAAGTGCATGTTCAAAAAAGTGCTGGATAGTGAAAAGTTAGCAGTTACTAATCTAACTCTAGGAAAGTGCATGAGTAGATAAAGTGCTGGATAGTATGTAAGTGCCACTTACTATTCCAACTCCAGGAAAGTGCATGAGTAGGGAAAGTGCTGGATAGTGTGTAAGTGTCACTTTCTATTCCCACTCCATGTAAGTGCATATTCAGAGAAAGTGCTGGATAGTGTGTAAGTGCCACTTACTATTCCAACTCCAGGAAAGTGCATGAGTAGGGAAAGTGCTGGATAGTGTGTAAGTGTCACTTTCTATTCCCACTCCAGGTAAGTGCATATTCAGAGAAAGTGCTGGATAGTGTGTAAGTGCCACTTACTATTCCAACTCCAGGAAAGTGCATGAGTAGGGAAAGTGCTGGATAGTGTAGAGGTACCAGTTAGTATTCAAACTAAAGATAATGGCATATTGTAAACAAGTGCAGGATAGTTAAAAGATGTGACATATTTCTAAACATGCTTAAAGGTAAATGTTTTTTCGTTAAATGTTCAAAAAAGCTAAAAATGAAACATTTTAAAAACATTGAACACCTTTTCCAATTGTTTTCTTTAGAGCCAAACAGAAAGCACTTCAACGTACAGAGCGCCTAAAAGACAGCAAATTACCAAACTATTTTCCAGACTTTTTGAAAACAACCTTCAAAACACCAAGGTAATTTTTATAATTATACACATCTCATTTAAAGATTTCCTTGGAAATAAAAAGCACTGTTAAAAGCATTATAAGTGGAGGATCATGCCCAAAAATACCATTATGTAAAATTATTTCATGTAAGTGCATGTTCAAAAAAGTGCTGGATAGTGAAAAGTTAGCAGTTACTAATCTAACTCCAGGAAAGTGCATGAGTAGATAAAGTGCTGGATAGTATGTAAGTGCCACTTACTATTCCAACTCCAGGAAAGTGCATGAGTAGGGAAAGTGCTGGATAGTGTGTAAGTGTCACTTTCTATTCCCACTCCATGTAAGTGCATGAGTAGATAAAGTGCTGGATAGTGTGTAAGTGCCACTTACTATTCAAACTCCAGGAAAGTGCATGAGTAGGGAAAGTGCTGGATAGTGTGTAAGTGTCACTTTCTATTCCCACTCCAGATAAGTGCATATTCAGAGAAAGTGCTGGATATTAAAAAGGTACCACTTACTATTACAACTCCAGGAAAGTGCATGAGTAGAGAAAGTGCTGGATAGTGTGTAAGTGCCACTTTCTATTCCCACTCCAGGTAAGTGCATACTCAGAGAAAGTGCTGGATAGTAAAAAGGTACCACTTAATATTCCAACTCCAGAAAAGTGCATGAGTAGGGAAAGTGCTGGATAGTGTAGAGGTACCAGTTAGTATTCAAACTAAAGATAATGGCATATTCTAAACAAGTGCAGGATAGTTAAAAGATGTGACATATTTCTAAACATGCTTAAAGGTAAATGTTTTTTTGTTAAATGTTCAAAAAAACTAAAAATGAAACATTTTAAAAACATTGAACACCTTTTCCAATTGTTTTCTTTAGAGCCAAACAGAAAGCACTTCAACGTACAGAGCGCCTAAAAGACAGCAAATTACCAAACTATTTTCCAGACTTTTTGAAAACAACCTTCAAAACACCAAGGTAATTTTTATAATTATACACATCTCATTTAAAGATTTCCTTGGAAATAAAAAGCACTGTTAAAAGCATTATAAGTGGAGGATCATGCCCAAAAATACCATTATGTAAAATTATTTCATGTAAGTGCATGTTCAAAAAAGTGCTGGATAGTGAAAAGTTAGCAGTTACTAATCTAACTCCAGGAAAGTGCATGAGTAGATAAAGTGCTGGATAGTATGTAAGTGCCACTTACTATTCCAACTCCAGGAAAGTGCATGAGTAGGGAAAGTGCTGGATAGTGTGTAAGTGTCACTTTCTATTCCCACTCCATGTAAGTGCATGAGTAGATAAAGTGCTGGATAGTGTGTAAGTGCCACTTACTATTCCAACTCCAGGAAAGTGCATGAGTAGGGAAAGTGCTGGATAGTGTGTAAGTGTCACTTTCTATTCCCACTCCATGTAAGTGCATATTCAGAGAAAGTGCTGGATAGTGTGTAAGTGCCACTTACTATTCCAACTCCAGGAAAGTGCATGAGTAGGGAAAGTGCTGGATAGTGTGTAAGTGTCACTTTCTATTCCCACTCCAGGTAAGTGCATATTCAGAGAAAGTGCTGGATAGTAAAAAGGTACCATTTACTATTCCAACTCCAGGAAAGTGCATGAGTAGAGAAAGTGCTGGATAGTGTGTGAGTGCCACTTACTATTCAAACTCCAGGAAAGTGCATGAGTAGGGAAAGTGCTGGATAGTGTGTAAGTGTCACTTTCTATTCCCACTCCAGGTAAGTGCATATTCAGAGAAAGTGCTGGATAGTAAAAAGGTACCACTTACTATTACAACTCCAGGAAAGTGCATGAGTAGGGAAAGTGCTGGATACTGTGTAAGTGTCACTTTCTATTCCCACTCCAGATAAGTGCATATTTAGAGAAAGTGCTGGATAGTAAAAAGGTACCACTTGCTATTACAACTCCATGAAAGTGCATGAGTAGAGAAAGTGCTGGATAGTGTGTAAGTGCCACTTTCTATTCCCACTCCAGGTAAGTGCATACTCAGAGAAAGTGCTGGATAGTAAAAAGGTACCACTTACTATTCCAACTCCAGGAAAGTGCATGAGTAGGGAAACTGCTAGATAGTGTAGAGGTACCAGTTAGTATTCAAACTAAAGATAATGGCATACTCTAAACAAGTGCAGGATAGTTAAAAAATGTGACAAATTTCTAAACATGCTTAAACGTAAATATTTTTTCGTTAAATATTCAAAAAAGCAAAAAATGAAACATTTTAAAAACATTGAACACCTTTTCCAATTGTTTTCTTTAGAGCCAAACAGAAAGCACTTCAACGTACAGAGCGCCTAAAAGACAGCAAATTACCAAACTATTTTCCAGACTTTTTGAAAAACAACCTTCAAAACACCAAGGTAATTGTCATAAATATACACATCTCATTTAAAGATTTCCCTGGAAATAAAAAGCACTGTTAAAAGCATAATAAGTGCAGGATCTTAAACAAAAAGAACATTATCTAAAATTACTTCATGTAAGTGCATGTTCATAAATGTGATGGATAGTGAAAAGTTAGCATTTACTATTCCAACTCCAGGAAAGTGCTTGAGTAGGTAAAGTGCTGGATAGTGTGTAAGTGCCACTTTCTATTCCCAGTCCAGGTAAATACATATTCATAGAAAGTGCTGGATAGTAAAAAGGTACCACTTAGAATTGCAACTCCAAAAATATGCATAAGTAGGGAAAATGCTGAGTAATGTGTGAGTGCCACTTTCTAATCACAACTCCAGGTAAGTGCATATTCAGAAAAAGTGCTGGATAGTAAAAAGGTACCACTTAGTATTCCAACTCCAGGAAAGTGCATGAGTAGAGAAAGTACTGGATAGTGTGTAAGTGCCACTTTGTATTCCAACTCCAGGTAAATGCATATTTAGAGAAAGTGCTGGATAGTAAAAAGGTACCACTTAGTATTACAACTCCAGAAAAGTGCATAAGTAGAGAAAATGTTGGATAGTGCATGAGTAGGGAAAGTGCAGGAAAGTGTCCAAGTGCCACTTTCTAATCCAACTCCATAAAAGTGCATATTCTGAGAAAATGCTGGATATTGAAAATATGCCACTTACTATTTCAACTTATGTTTAAATAATATGTTTTTTAAATTTCATTATCAAATTTGTAATATATTTTTTTTTTCCTTTATTGAACAGGAAATGGCAAGCGAGACTACTGCTACTTATACAAAATCTAGGAAAGGGAACAGACTGCTTAAACATTGTGGGTATATATATTGTAATGAGAGGCTAAGTGAACCAAGGAGACATTGGAGGTGTGTCCAATATTATTCAGCCCGTTGCAGCGGCAGAGCGGTTACTGTTGGTGACATTGTGGTCAAAACCACAGAACATAACCACTCTGCCTCTGCAATGGAGATTGAAATACGCGATACTATCAATGAAATTAAAGATATTGCATCCACCTCCAATGCAACTCCTGGTCAGATTTTGAGAGAGGTTGCACAACATGTCCCTGGACATGTTGCTTGTAATATGCCAACAATCCCAAATTTGCGTAGAATAATTCAACGAAAAAAGCAGGCAAGTAACACACAAACAGTTACTCCTCAAACTTTTGCTGACATTGTAATACCTCATGACTTAACTCTTTCTTTCTCTAATGAACCTTTTCTACTGTATGATAACCAAAACCCTCAGAAACGCATATTAATATTTAGCACTCCCCGTAACCTATTTAAGTTAGAGAATACTGAAATTTGGATGATGGATGGAATGTTTAAAAGTACGCCCCATCCATTCACCCAAATTTACAGCATTCATGCACAAATTAATAATAATGTAGTTCCCTTAGTATACAGTTTGCTACCAGATAAACAATCTGCAACCTATACTGAATTCTTATCAGTTATTAAAGAAAAAACCTCAGGAAAAAGTCCTAGGAAAATCATTTTAGATTTTGAATTGACAATGATGAATGTCATCAACAAATTGTACGTGGATACCCAAATTCAGGGGTGTTTTTTTCATTTTTCCCAGGCATATTGGCGTAAACTTCAAAAAACATCCCTGGTTGCAGATTACTCGTCTGATAGCAAATTACAAGTAGAATTAAAAAAATTAACTGCACTTTGTTTTGTACCACCTGATAGTGTAGATGACTACTACACAGCAATTTCAGAGTCAGAATATTTTGTAGAAAATGAGGAAAAATTGGCTCCCATTTTAAATTATTTCGAGGACACATGGATTGGACGTCTAGGCAGATCAGGTCGCAGGAGGAAGCCACGTTACCATGTGGAGTGGTGGAACTGCTACTCAACCTGCTTGGAAGGTGGTGCAAAAACAAATAATGCCATAGAGGGATGGCACAACTCCTTCAGTCATACAATTGGCAAACATCATCCTAATTTCTACTCTTTTTTGAAAACTTTGAAGAAGGAGCAAAGTTTTCAAGAAATGAGACTTGCACAGGCATTGTCAGGTATCCTAAACCCACGACCTTCAAGACAAACAAAGGAGATGTCCAAGAGACTATTGGGTGTACTACAACAATTTTCGTTGTGTGTGGCTTTGGACTACCTAGAGAATGTCGCTAACATTTTACATTTCTAATTATTTTTACTTAAACTTACTTTCCTGCTTTGCCCTAAATTATTTTTTTTATTTTTGAATTCATTTGTCATTTTTGTAAACTTTTTTAAATTATTACTTGTCGGGTTCCCTTACCTTTTTTAATATTTTTTTTTAACTACTCTACCAGTTAAAAATATGAAAAAATCCTTTTCATTTCTCTTTCAAAAGGAAAAACCCACACCCAAAATTTTTTTTTAAAATTTTAAATAGAAAAAGTATTTTTTTTTTACATTCCATTACTTTTAAATATTGTTAACATTTTGAACGTTGTAATAAAAGTTTTATTATACAACATATCTCACCACTTACTTTTTCAAAAATGATGCTGGCTTGTGAAAATTTATATCAGGAAACTGGTTGTAATAATGTGAAAATTGTTTGTCTCTAATTTTGTTTCTAAATTTTCTCTGCAATTTAAACTAAAAAATTTTTTCAAAAGCTAAGAAATTCGTATTCCTTAGCTCAAATTTGACCCATTCTTGTTTTTTTTGGAACAATTCCTCATTTGAAAAAGTAACCTTTACAACCTGTTCAATTTTTTATAATTATGGTTAAATGACATCACTACCAAACTGCATATGTTCTGGAAAACTATAGATGTTTCCAAGAACTGCACTATTAAATTATAAGACATTTTTTTTTAACTTTAAATGCAATTGCGATTAAATGAAATAATTTCAAATTTTTTTTCAACACAACCTAACTGCAGTGTTTCTCGCTGACTAAATAATTCAATTGGTCATTTTTACCAAATAATGCTATCTAGCAATAAATCACATTTTTCATAAATGCGAACAATTATTTTTTATAAATAGCGAGCATCGATTTCAACACCCGAAAACAAACCTTAACAAATGAATGAAATACCTTCATTTGTAAATAAGAAACCATACCAACCAATTGACAACTTTTTTTCAAAATTATCTACAAACAATACAAAACATACCTTGCATAATCTTGAACTGTCTTAAATCTCAAAAACCAGTTTTCTCCTTTACAAAACAAGCCAAATACTATCATTTTTCAAAAATCGCTTCTAACCTATCTTTGTACATCAAAATTACATAAACCAAACAATACTATCACTACACCAAACATATGACGTTCAAAATATATACAATATATATAATCAATATATATTTCAAACATATTTACCCTTTGTTTTTCCCGTAACATAACCCGACAATGGCATATACGAGTGAAATGTTCGGCGACATGTTGAAATCAAAACAAAAGCAACTATTAGTTTAATACGCAACCTCTACTTAACCTCTCATTACAATATATATACTTTTAAAACTATGTTTTACTGTAAATAAAGTTTAAAAAGTTTCCTACCTTGAGCGCAGATCAGCTTCCTGCTACTTCCAGCAATCGATAAATCCAAGATAGCGGCGAACGTCGACGTGAACGTCAAGACGTCATCCAAAAGCAGCAAAATTGAAAAAGGACTATTTCGTTATATTATATTATATGTTTAATTTAATACATTATATTTTTTATTTGTATATTAAAAATATCATGTAAATATTAAAAAAACAAATAAATAACAATATATTTTTTGACATTTTATTTGAAAATGAAAATAAATTTATTTCAAAACAAATTGAGTTTGTACTTTTATTATTTTTAATTTGAATGTTATAAATTATAGTAAAGTTACCAAAAATTATGCTTTTAATCACTTACCATTAGCCTACCCTTGTTTCCTTCTTCACCATCCTGCATCAGTTGTTTTTCAACCATAAGAAACGGTCCCGCGGAGTCCAATGGAGTAATCATAGAAATAAATAAAGGACAAAACGCATCATTGAAAACAAAACAAAAGCGTGGGAAAATGTTTAAATATACATATTAAAAAATATATCTTTAATAAATTAAATTTTTTAAAAATTATGTAAACTTAAAACAATAATTTCTTGATTTAATAATTACTAATATATTTTTCTTTAAAAATTATTTATATATAAAAATAAAAATTTTCAAACAGTTTATTGTTATATAATTTTCTAAAAATACCTGAGTAAAATTAAATCGTTTTTTAATCTCCTTTACTTTATAATATATTTATTTATAATATTAAATGTTTTAAAAATAATTTTAAACAATAATATTATATATTTATATCAAAATACCTGAGTATTAATACTTCCTTATAAAACATTATTTTACATTACATACCAGAATATTAATACTTCATTTAATAATCACTAATTATTATAATTTATTTTATAAATATAATTAATATTTCCAATTAAAAAATAATAATAAATACTTAATTTTTAACAATAATATTATATATTTATTAAATAATACCTGAGTATTAATACTTCATTATAAAACATTATTTTACATTACATACCAGAATATTAATACTTCATTTTATAATCACTAATTATTATAATTAATTTTATAAATATAATTAATATTTACAATTAAAAAATAATAATAAATACTTAATTTTTCAAATAATATTTTTCAAAAAAAACCTGAGTAAAAATAATTCTTTTTTAATCTCCTTTACTTTTTAATATATTTATATATATTATTAAAATTGTTAAAAAAAAATTTAATCAATAATATTATATATTATTTAAAAAATACCTGACTATTAATACTTCATTATTAAACAATTATTTAAATTTCATACCAGTATATTAATACTTCTTTTTATAATCACTAATTATTATAATTAATTTTATAAATATAAAAAAAAATTCCAAATTTAATCAAATAAAACACAAATATATTAATAATTATTTAAATACGATGTAAAAACATGCGTTGTAACAGCACTTGCATTGTAACACCATGCGTTGTAAAAACATGCGTTGTAATACAAATTACGTTGTAATACCTGCGTTGTAATAGCACTACGTTGTAATAGTTGCGTTGTAATGGATGTTCCCCGCTGCTGTTGCATCACTTCTGTGATGCAGCAGAGTTGTAAACAATGCGCCACGTTGCAAAATATTTACAATGTGATGGATCTAGGGAGATTCGTCACGTTGTAAAGCCCTGTGCTACATTATACCTGTGTCAGGTATAATGTATGCAGGGTGGGATTTCTATTGCAAGAAAGCCTCGTAAACGTGCAGCAGTGAAATCTACAAGATTTCACTGAGTCACATTTACGACGACTCTGCGTCAAAACCTTACGCACACTTGAAGCAGGCGTAATGAGTGATGCAGCATGTTAGGTATAGGCCACCCCTGAGCATTGCTGGAGTTGCATCACGCTTCCGACACAACTTCAGCAAAAAGCTCGCCCTTACAACAAAAGGTGTGACACACATCTGTCTATCCTTGCGTTACAGTGCACAGCATTGTAAATGCGGCGCATCAGTGGTGGCGCAAGGGTATTTTTGTGTGTCGCATCTTTACTGGAGCATCCCTGCTAATATGCAGAGATGCACCAGGTTTTGTAAATCTGCCCCTCAGTATTTATAATTAGTGTTTGGAAAATTATTAGTGCTAATTGATATTGCATTTGGAAAATTGTCTTTAAAAGGAAATAGTTTATATATTTTTTGTGTACATTGCATCAGATGTAATGAGAGACTGCATTTTGGCAAATTTTTTTTACAAAAATAATAGAGTTAATGTAGATGAAGGTAGTAATTAACAAAGTGTACATAGAAAAACACATAGCTACACATATTCAAATTTATTCTCTACAATGATGTATTTTTTCTACAATCAATTTGATTGTTTTTTTCCCTGCTGTTCAAAGATAATACTACATTGGAATCACTGTGTGCGATGAGGTTAAGTGAAAGCGGAGAACAGCAAAAAAGGGAAAATTAAAATGTTATGTAATTGTAAATTTATGTTCTTAAAAATATAATGTTATAATTTCTGTAATACATTACATTAAATAACAGTTTTTCTTCTTCTTGTTTATAGTAGCTACTGGTGAAGTTTGAAAACAGTTTTAATGCTGTTTAGGATAATACTTCCCTAAAATACTTTTACTGAATAATGTATGTAAAGTACTTAAAAGGTAAGAATATATAAAATAATATGGATTATAATGTGAATTTTTTTTTAAAGTTTATGTATGTGTTATTTGTTTCAAATTTAAATAATGTTGATCCTTTAAATTATTTGGAAACTAACATCAATTCAATTAAATTATTTCACTTTATTTCAACTTTAGAAACAAATGGCATAAAAGGTTTACAGTATACAATAAAAAAAAATTCGAAATATAAAATAGATGCAATTCTATGCAAGCACACATCATAACAATACCGTTGATTGCAAAACACATTGAAATTATAATTGCATCATTAAAAAAGAAAACAACTCTTTCAAAACATATCAGGGGATAAAGTTTTGATGGAATTATTTAAAAAAAGAAACTATCATCATGTTTTTGTATTGAGCCAGGCAGTCATTCTTTCACTCAAACATTACCTGTGCTGTCATTTATTCTCTCTAGCATAACTCTTGCACTAATAGGATAACCCAGTCAATATCCTTGCATTCTTCCTTTCATACAGGCACAACTCATGCACTCATCCAATCACCCAGGCACTAGCCTCAATCAATCAATCAGGAGTTTGTTAAAGCGCAACTACTCACCCGTAAGGGTCTCAAGGCGCTAGGGGTGGGGGGGGGTGCAGGTTCCATTCCATCAAGGAGGGGGTCTGTCGAAGAGCCAGGTTTTGAGGTTTCTTGCGAAGATGGGGAGCGATGTTGTCTGTCTGAGGTGGAGCGGAAGGGCGTTCCATGCTTTGGCCGCGAGGAAGGAGAAGGAGCGGCCTCCCGATCTGGTCTTTCTGGTGCAGGGGACCTTTGTGTAGGAGAGCTGGGCTGATCGTAGGGTCCTTTCGGGTGCGTGGAATTTGAGCCGGCTGTTCAGGTATGCTGGTCCGGTGCCGTGGAGGGCCTTGTGTGCGTCGGTGAGCATCTTTTTAAGTTTGAAAAGCTTTATTGAGTTGAAGAGAACAATGTAAAACATCAGTACAATAGCACAAATAAAGAGCAATAGGAATTAAAATCATTGTGGAGAATAATGTGCCAATAAACAAGAAAGGCCCCAAAAGGGGAAAACACTATACAAAGAAAAAATACTTTTATAACTTTTCATTTTATGGGGAAGGAAGAGAGAAAGAAAGAGGGAAGAAAGGGAAAAAAGGGGGGATGGAAGGGGAACAGCAATAGAAAAATTTATGGTAAGTGTATTAAAGAGGTATGAAATACAGAGAAGTACATAGTAATAATAATAATAATAATAATAATAATAATAATAATAATAATAATAAAGGGGCTTGTAAAGTGCATGGTGACGCCATCACGGCGTGTCCCCGCGCTGTGGAGAAAGAGTCAGGGCCAGTAGAGGGGTTTACAGGGAAAACAGATGGGTTTTTAAACTTTTCCTGAAGGTGGACTCAGAGTCAGCTAGTCTGATACCCATAGGGAGAGCATTCCATTCCCTGGCGGCCATTACCCGGAAGGAACGACCACCCATTCTGGCTTTCCTAATACGGGTAATTTTGAGCAGGCCAGTTCCCCCAGAGCGAAGGGTTCTGTTGGGCTCATAGGGAATGGCTAGGTCATTCATGTAGGGAGGAGCTTTTTGGGAAATGATCCTATAGCACATTAAGAGTGCTTTAAAAATAACTCTTTTTTTTATAGGTAGCCAGTGAAGAATGTCCAGAGCTGGTTTGGAGGGAGCTCTCTTGGGAAGTCTGGGGACCAGGCGTGCTGCTGTATTTTGGAGTACTTGAAGCCTCCTGATGTTGTTTTGCGTTGTTCCGAGCAGACAGAAGCACATTGCCATAATCTATTCTCGAGGTCACTAGAGCTTGTGTCATAGTGCGCCTGGCTTCAAGAGGAAGGAGATCAAGGGTGCGGTTCAGGGTCTTCATGACCCCAAAGCATTTTCCGACCACTTTGTTTACGTGGCAGTCATATGAGAGTTTGGGATCAACCCAGATCCCCAGGTTCTTGGCCGCTTTACAGGGGGTAGGTAACGTACCCAGACAAGAAGGCCACCACTCCTTGGTCCAGCTTGTGTCCCTGCCTCCAATTACCAGAACCTCAGTTTTTGAGCCATTGAGCTTCATGCAGTGCTGGGTCATCCAACCTGCCAGAGCCTGCATGCAAGATTTAAAGTTATTTGCAGAAATGGAGGGGGCTTGGGATAGGGAGATGAGAAGTTGGGTATCGTCGGCATATGAAACTAATTCAATGCCGAACGATTGGACCACTTCCGCCAAGGGGGCCATGTACAGATTGAACAGGGTAGGGCTCAGGGCCGAGCCCTGACGTACCCCCTGTTCGAAGGCAATGCTTTCAGAGAGATAAGTACCTCTCTGAACCTGGAAGCAACGGTTAGTGAGGAAGGCCTTCAACCAGCCCAATGCTTCCTGGGTGACCCCGGCTTTGTCCAGACACTGTAGCAAGATGGAATGTGCCACAGTGTCGAACGCAGCACTAAGGTCCAGCATTATTAGTGCCATGGTCTGTCCTTCATCTGCACCTGCCCGTAGGGTTTCGGTCGCTCTCAGAAGGGCGGTTTCGGTGGAATAACCTGACCTAAACCCTGATTGGGAGTTGTGGAAGGCATTGTTGGACTCTAAGTGGGCCATGAGTTGGCTGTTAGCTATTTTCTCAGCCACCTTCGCCAGATAGGGTAGTAGCGAAATGGGCCGTAGGTTTTCCAAGATGTCTTGACTGATGTTAGATTTTTTCTTTATTGGTAATACAATGGCCTTCTTCCATTCCATAGGGAGGGTAGCTGTGGAAAAGGACAGTTGGAGGATGTGTCTGAAGTGTCGTTCTAGGACCTTCAGGCTAGCTGCTGGTATCTTGGGGGGGGCAGGGTCCCGGGGCGAACCAGATTTTATGTTTTTACAGATACTAGTTAAAGTTGTAGTGTGGGGAACAGAGAAACTGGTAAGGCATTTCTTATCATGAATAAGCTCCAGATTTTCAGTGAAGTCAGAGCCCGATGGCAACTCAGTGGAGAAATTAGAGTAGATAGTAGTGATTTTACTGGCAAAGTATTTGGCAATATTATTACATGTTTCAACAGAATCATTGTGGGCATTGCTCACGTTGGTAGCCACCGAGATTTCTTTAAAAAATTTAAAAAGCTCCTTAGAGGAGTTTTCTGCTTCACCAATACGGGTCTTGTAGTGTAGTGCTTTAGCGGAGCGGATAAGTTTGTAATATCTCGCTTGCTCTTTCTTATAGTGTTCTTTAGCTGTGGGGCAGAAATTGACACGCCATTCGCGTTCCAATTTTTTACAAGCAGATTTAACATCTTGCAGTTCAGGTGTAAACCATGGGGATGGTTTTCTCAATCTCTTATTGGCCACTGACCTACGGATGGGAGCGGTTTCGTCAAGGGCAGTTAGGACACAATTTTTTAGGCAAGTATAGGCGATCTCACAGTCGGAACCTCTAGGAGGTCCAGCCGTTTCAAGCTTGTCGATAAAGGCGTCTAGGTTAAAATTTTTCCACTTGCGAATTTGGTAGGTCTGCATGTTATCGTTCTTAGTTTCAGTCTCAGACACTAGTATATGTAGAGGAATTACATAGTGGTCAGACCAGGGAACGGGAATTGGAGGAAGCACTTCTACTCCATTCCAGTTGCCAAATACGGGGTCGAGCAGGTGACCTTGTCTGTGAGTAGGGTTCTGATTTTTAAGATCTAGCTGCAAGGAAAGTAACTCTGCTTTTATGCAGGTGGCGTCTTTGTCCCCGGCGTCGTCGAAATGTATGTTCATGTCGCCAAGTACCAGGAGTCTAGATTTCCTTAAGGCGAGATGTGCTGTAGCCTCTATTAGGCTAGCGGTAAAGTCAAACAGTCTGCCCGGGGGTCTATATAAGAGAATGCCAGATAGGGAGTGTTTAGGAACCAGTGCGATAGTGAAAGAAGCAGCTTCGCAGTGATCAATAGTCAGGGGAGATAAGGAGCATTTCAGTGGGGCTCTAACAGCAATGGCTATTCCTCCGCCCCTACCATCCTGCCTATCGAGCCTGGCGAGGGAGTAACCTGGAGGCAACGCCTCGATGATGTCAGGGTCAGAGTGTTCACCAAGCCAGGTTTCGGTTAGTAGTAGGATCTCAAGTGCTTCATCCTCAAGAAGGTGATATATTTGGATGCAGTGTTTGCTTAGAGAACGGCAGTTAAGCAGTGCCGCTTTTAACACGCTTTTGTGGGGGATTTCGGAAGAGCTGGTACTAGGAGTGAAATAGCACATAGAGCAATTGTGTAAAGATAGCGCCTTCATAGAGTGTAGGCAGGGTGAGGTGAGGGCAGGGCGGAGATTCAGCAGAGTTTGTTTATCATACCGTAAATGAGGGGGCTTCGGTTGACCAGGGTTTGTGGCCCCGCGCCCCGTCCGGCCGCTGACGGGCGCAGACGGATAATAACAGTAATACTAAATATATCAATAACATGTGATCAAGAGGCACTTTTAGATAAAAAGTCTGTTAAAGGGGACCAAAGTAAATCACGTTTTATCAACAATGGAATAGATCTAATCTATGATGATGGCAGAGCAAATTCCACCAAGCATTATAAACCACGTTTGTAGTGTCTTTCCAATTAGTTGTTACAATTGGAAAAGCGATAGCAATGCAAAGATCAATACATTTACGAGTATGGAGCGGGACATCCCAAACTGGGGCCAAACCACCCAGGAATACAGAAGAAATAACAAAGGGAACATTAGTAGATAAAATCTTATTAAGTGTAGACCAAATGTGGGACCACATAAGTTGGACCTTAGGACAAAGAAAGAACATGTGAACAAAGTCACCAGGAGTGCATGAACAGGACCAACACTTCTTAGTGTCTAACAATTTAAATTTAAACAAATCACAGGGAGTATAAAATAATCTATTATAAAAAAAATAAAGGGTTTGTGTGGTCCTAGCGGAACGAGAGGTGGAATGAAGTTTGGACCAAATAGAGTCCCAGGTAAGTGAGGGGAAAGTTTGATTGAGGTCCGATTCCCAGATAAGTTCAAGATTAATTTTAGGCCTGTCAACAAGTGAGGGAGAAAGTAATTTATAAATAGCAGAGGCCTTAAGGGGAACCTGAAAGTTAGGTGGAGAAGCAAGGAGGGGAGGTGAAGAGGATGAAGGGGTATTGTGTAGGATAATAGTGGATAGTTTGGGCAGAAGTTCGTGAAAGTGTGCGCAGTATTTGTTAGAGATACCGAAGGAATCACGAAGTGCTGGAAAGGTTAATAAGGAATTGTCAGAAATAAGATGTTGGTAAGTGAGAATTCCTTTGTCAATCCATTCCTTCCAAAAAATGTGCACGATTGCGTAATTTAAGAGATTTATTATACCAAAGTGGGGTATTCATATGAAGAGTAGATGGTACAGAGAATGATCGAAAAAGGGCAAGTGTTAAAGCTTGGGAGTGTTTAAAAATAGGAGAAAGTAGCTTAGGAGGTGGTTGAGTGAAATTGGAGGCAATAAGAAAGGAGAAGGGGTGAAGTTGAGCCAATTCCAGAGAGCTCCAAGCCGTAGTAAGAGGAGACGAGGTTTCAAGAAGAAAAGGCCAAATTTGCTTGAGAGTAAAAGCAGAATGAAAGCTTGAGATATTGGGGAAGATAACATCACCAAGATGTTTAGGTTGTTGAAGACGGAGGAGAGAGACTCTTGCCTTACGCTTATTCCACAGGAATTTGGAAAAAAGACTATTGATAGACTTAAAAAAGAAATGGGGGAGAGAGATAGGAAGCATGGAGAGACAGAAGTTCACAATAGGAAGGAGCATTATTTTAATAGTGGGGAGACAAACCCACCAGGAAAGAAAAAGAGGGGACCAACGTTCTATAAGAGAAGAAAGCTTTTTAAGGATATCGGAGTGATTAATTTTGATAGTTTCTCTAATGGTGTTAGCATATAAAACGGCAAGACATTTGATAGAACCAGAGTTCCATTGGAAACCAGAACCCTGAAACATGTGAGGAAGGCAAAATTTATTGAGGGGAAGGCTTCAATTTTATCAATATTTAATTTATAACCAGAAACAGAGGAATAATCATGTAATAAAGAAAAGAAAGCGGGAAGAGCAACAACAGGGTTAGAAATATAAAGCAAAATATTGTCTGCATAAGCAGTAAACTTAATCTCCACATCTTTATAAAGAAAGCCAGAATAGGAAGGGGATTGTCGAATTTTCTCAAGGAAAGGTTTGAGTGCCAGAATAAAGAGAAGGGGGGAAAGTGGACAGCCTTGTCTGGTTCCTCTATGAAGGGGAAAATAATCGGATTGCATACCATTAATCCATATAGAAGTGGAAGGAGCAGAATAATGCAACTGTACAAATTTAAGAAAAGTGGGACTGAAACCGTGCCAACGAAGGGCGCAATGCCTTCTCGGCGTCTAGAGTAATGGCCACCAAGGGACTGTCCATTTTAGCAGAAAGATGAATGATATTAAGAAGGGTTCTAGAATTGTCTGTAATGGATCTTCCCTTAACAAAGCCAGATTGATGAATGTTAACCAAATCAGGGACAATGGAATTAATCCGTAAAGCCAGAATTTTCGCATACAATTTACAATCAGTATTAATGAGGGAGATGGGTCGGTAATTTTTACATAGGGAAGGGTCCTTATCTTTCTTGGGGAGAAGAACAAGCATAGCGTGCGAAAAAGAACCTTTAGATTCACCAGAGGAGAAAACATGGTTAATTAACTGAAGAAAATGAGTAATCAAGATAGATTTAAATCGGCGAAAGAAACGAACAGTAAAGCCATCAGGGCCAGGTGTCTTATCTTTGGGGAGAAGAGAGAGAGCAGCAAGAATTTCCTTTTCTGAAATGGGGCATCAAGAGAAGAGAACTCCAACAAAGGAGATGGAGATTTAGGGACAGAATTAAAGAAAGAATCTAATTGCTCTGCAGAGGGGGAAGACTCAGGAGTGTAAAGAGAAGAATAAAATTGAACAATGCAATCCAGAATTTGGGCATCAGAAGACTGGGGCGAGCCATGTGAATCTTTAATGGAGTCTATTTTCGATTTCTGTTTTTTAATTTTGAGATAATTTGCCAGAGCCCTACCAGCTCTTTTGCGACCACCATATATCTTCGCATTACATTGAAGAAGCTGATTGGAGGCCGATTCACAGGAATGTTTATTAAATTGCAGTTTAGCGGAAATGAGAGAGGACAGAGAATCAGGAGAGTTGGAAGTGTAATAAAGATGCTCAAGTTCTTTAATGCGTTTTAGATAGGAGGAAGCCTGGGATAGCTCTTTCTTTTTTTTACGTGAAACAAAGTCAATAATACAACCCCAAGCAGTGGCCTTGAAAGCATCCCAAAGAAAGTGAAAGTCAGAGGTGGAGTGTAAGTTAGTAGTGAAAAAGTCATCCATGAAATGAGTGAAGTGTTCAATGAAAGTGGGATCAAGTAAAAGGGAGTTGTTAAAGCACCATCTGCGGGCCTGAGGCGTGGGAGAGGGGTAATCCATATCTAAAATAACTGGGGCATGATCTGAGATGAGGATAGAGCCTATTTCTGAGTTGGTCATAAATTGGAAAGCATGGTGAGAGAGAAAAATATAATCAATACAAGAGAGGGAATTATGCACAGGAGAAAAAAAGGAAAATTCCTGAGAGTCAGGGTGGGAACAACCTCCATGAATCTATAAGGCCTCTGGAGGAGATGGATCTGTGGAAGGACTTTTGCATTTTGTTGGGAATGTAACAAGCTTGTGATTTGCGGTCCAAAAAAGGGTCCATCAATTGATTACAATCTCCCCTACAATCAAATCTTCATTAGCATTAGAAGAGAGAAGGGAGAAGAAATCATTCCAAAAGGAAGAATCAATGCCATTCATGCCATAGACATTACAAAGAGAGAGATGAACATCATTAACAATGCAATCAAGGAGCAGCCACCTGCCATTAGTATCAATAGTTTCATTTAGAATTTGAGCAGACAATGCTTTATGAAATAAAATAACAACACCATTTTTGTGATTAATAGAAAAAGAGCAAAAAAACATCCCCAACCCATTGTCTACGTAACATCGATAACTCTTGAGTAGAAAGATGTGTTTCTTGTAAAAAGGCAATTTGACATTTTAAACGAGCAAGATGAGATAAAACACGTTGTTTCTTGATAGGGTTACGAAGACCCTTAACATTCCAGGAAATGAGTCGGAAACTTTTCATATGAGGAGATTAAAGGAAAAGTAAAAAGAGAGAGTAATACAGGTAAAAAGAGAGAATATATAGAGAAAATGGCAAGGAGAGATGGAAACTAGGTAGGTGAAGTAAAAAGAAGAACAATTGAAGTAGTAAAGAAGCCCAAGTAGAGAGAGCAAAAGGAAAAAGGAGCAAGTCCATCATAGGACGGTGAAATGAGAAGAAGTGAAGAGATAAAAATGGAGGAGAAAGGGAAGGAATGAGTAATATCACAGTGCCAAAAGAAAGGTGGAGAGGAGCAAAGTAAGGTGGATAAAGTCGAAAAAGCCAAATAGGGTAAAAAAGGAAAGGGAAGGAGAAGAAAGTGAAGCAAGAAGGAGGAAAGAGGGAGCCTAAAGCAACCCAAAAGAAGACAGCGACAAGAAGGACGGCAAAAAGAACCAAGGTGGTTCTAGCCATATAGAACATGTAACAGAGAAAAACAATGAGGTGAGAACGGGAGCAGCAATAAAAGACGACCGAATAGAAGGGAATAAGTCGAAAACACAGTCCAAGGAACGAAAGAGAAAAAACCAAAGGAGAGAGGAAAAATGCACGGAGAACCTGGGACTGAGCACGACATAGGAACAAATGAAGGAGACTTACCAAACAGATATGCAGGTAAAAACAGCATACTGGGATGACGGGGACGTACGATAAAACAAAACAATGCAGAGGAGGACTATCGAAACATCAGGAAACGCACCTAAGAAATAAAGGAGAACAAAAAAGTGAGGTGATGTGAGGAGAAACAACAAGCCATAACAGACAATAAAAGAAACACAGAAAGGAAACAACAAACGAAAAAAAAAGTAGGAGCTGCTTTGTTCCATGGAGTCCTCTCTGTGGGAGTGGATGAATCTGCGGAGAACAGCCGGATCTTCGAATCTGTAGGACCGTTCCTTGTATGTAACCTTAAAAAAGCAAGGATGAATCAAGCCGTATCTAGCGTTCATGGTTCGAATTGTAGGCCGCAGATCCAGGAATTCCTTACGACGCGCCGCTGTCTGTTTGGAGACATCCTGAGAGAAAAAAGGTTTATGGCCGGACCATATCAGTTGCTTGTGTTGTTTGGCTGAGTGAAGTATAGTCATAAGGTCAGAGTAGAGGAGAAAATAGGCGATGATACCACGAGGTTTCGATGAAGTGGAAGATGTTTTGGGACCCAGACGGTGCGCTCATTGAATATTGGCATCCACATGTTTCGGCATGCCAAGTATCGGTAAAACTTGTGTCTTCAGGAATAAGATGATGTCCGACCCTTCCGGAACACCATAAATACGAAGGTTGTTGCGTCTATTACGATTTTCCAAATCCTCAGACGTCTTCTTGAGGACTTGAATCTCTTTGGTGAGGGTATCCACCTTGGCAACAACATCTTGTGCGTCACTGATTTTCTGTTCAACTTCGGTGACACGTTTATCAAGGTTGGACCACTTATCGTCCAGCCTTTGCAATGTAGCAGTGGTATCCGCTATAAAAGGGCGGATTAATTTGAGTTCCTCCATTAAATCCTCCTGGGTAACGGGAAGAGGAGATTTGGAGGGAGATGGTGAGTCCTTCTTGAGGCGTTTGCCCGCAGGAACAGAGTCTTTGCGTGAAGCGGTAGCCACATTAGAGGCCTTAGAAGCGTATCCGTGCTCCATGATGTAAAGGCCTGAGAGAGGAACAGCTTGAGGTAAAAAAGGAGCGACGGAATATGGTGAAAGGCTGCAAAGTCCTCTGAAGAAAATCACTGAAACCGTGAAAAATGGAGACCACCGTCAAGGAGAATCAAACGGGATATCAACAGAGCGCAAAAATGAAGAAATGATGCGTGCGGAGGAAGCAGAAAAGCAACAGCGCACAGACAAGTCAAAAGTTGAGGAGAGAAAAAACGGAAGCGGAGGTCCAGCAATCCAAGGAGAAGCAAAAAGGACTCAGAACGACATATTAAATGTCAAATAACCGTGGAAGCACTGCAAATTTGAAGAAGCACAGCCAGGAGACAAGAAGCATCAGGCAGGTAGAAAAATAGAATCATTGGAGAAAAAAATCACCAAAAAACGATGAAGAGAAAAAAACAAAATGGCGGCCGTTTCCGAGGAGAAAGCATTTGTGCAAATTCTAGCCTCAAAAAACGAAGAAGGCGTACAGAAACATACCCGGTTGTAGAGGGGCAGTTCCGACGCACAAATCAGCCGTTTTCGGCAAGAAACGCAGCCCAGAAGCGGTCCCTTCGTTTGGAAAGCGCCGCCAAAATCGCGGAGCTCAGGGGGGAGCGGCCATCTTGTTTGCCGCGTCGCGCGGCCTCCTCCGTGGGTGAGCATCTTAAAGGTGATTCTCGCCTCGACGGGGAGCCAGTGGAGTGTGCGCAGGTGCTGGGAGATGTGGCAGTGTTTTGGCAGGTTGAGGACCAGTCTTGCGGCGGCATTCTGGATGTTCTGTAGCTTGCGGATGAGGTTTTTGTTTATTCCGGCATAGAGTGCGTTGCCGTAGTCGAGTCTGCTGGTGACCAGGGCGTGAGTGACTGTCTTTCGGTGTTCGAGGGGGATCCATTTGAAGGTCTTACGAAGGAGGCGGAGGGTGTGGAAGCAGGAAGATGAGACAGAGTTGATCTGGCGGTCCATTTTGAGCTCGGAGTCCAGGATGATTCCCAGGTTGCGTGCGTGGTCTGTGGGGGTTGGCGGGTTTCCGAGGGCGGTGGGCCACCAGGTGTCGCTCAAGGTGTCGGGGTTTGGGCCCATGATGAGTACTTCCGTTTTGTTGGTGTTTAGTTGTAGGCAGCTGTTTTTCATCCATTTGGCGACGGCTTCCATGCCTTCTCGAAAGTTGCGTCTGGCGGTGTTGGGCTCGTTGGATAGGGAGAGGATGAGCTGGGTGTCATCTGCGTATGACACGATGTTGAGTCTGTAGGTTCTGACGATGGGGGCAAGTGGAGTCATGTAGACGTTGAAGAGCGTCGGGTTGAGGGAGGAGCCCTGGGGGACTCCGCAAGTGGTAGGTGTGGGGTCTGAGAGGAAAGGGGGGAGTCTGACCCATTGCGTCCTGCCGGAGAGGAAGGAGCAGATCCAGTCGAGGGCCTTGTCCTGGATTCCTGCATCGTAGAGTCTGCGTATTAGGGTGAGGTGGGAGACTGCGTGGAACGCCGCTGATAGGTCTAGGAGGATGAGGACTACTGTTTCTCCTTTGTCCAGTAGGGTGCGGATGTCGTCTGTTGCAGCGAGGAGGGCGGTTTCCGTACTGTGGTTTTTTCTGAAGCCGGATTGGGAGGAGTCGAGGATGTTATGTTCTTCAATGAATGTGGCGAGTTGGCTGTTGATGGCTTTCTCGATGACTTTCGCTGGGAAAGGGAGCAGCGAGATGGGTCTGTAGTTTTTGAGGGCGGTGGGGTCCGCTGAGGGTTTGTTTAGGAGGGGGTTGACCTCGGCGTGTTTCCAGTCGTCGGGGAACGAGGCGGTCGCCAGGGAGCGGTTGATGGTGTGGCAGAGCATGGGTGCGATGGTGTCAGCGGATCTATTGAAGATGTGGTGGGGGCAGGGGTCCGTGGGGGCCCCTGAGTGGATTGACTTCATTGTCTTCAGTGTGTCTTTGGTGGTGAGGGCTGTCCAGTCATCAATAGCTAGTTTCCGGGTGTCGGGGGTGGTTGGTGAGGGTTCAGTGTGTTGGTTGTCTTCGTCGAAGTTGTCGTAGATGCTCTTGATTTTGTGGTGGAAAAAGGTGCTGAGTTTGTCGCAGATGTCTTGTGAGGGAGGGATGTCGGTAGACTCGCTGGTGAGTTGGGCGTACTCCTTGATGATGCTGAAGAGTTCCTTGCTGTTGTGTGCGTGGGTGGAGATTCTGTCTTTAATCGCTTTTTTCCTCGTTTCTCTGATGAGTTGATTGTGAGCGTCGGTGGCGGCTCTGAAGTTGTTGTGGGCTTCTGTGGATTTGGTGTTTCTCCAGGCCTTTTCGAGGCGGCAGCATGTGCGCCTGGACTCTCGAAGTTCGGTGGTAAACCATCTGGCTTTCTTGGCACGGGTATTGTTGTTTTTCTTGAGGGGGGCTATGGTGTTGATGCTGTCCGTGATCCATCTATGCAGGGTTCGGGCTGCAGTGTTGGGGTCGTTGTTTTCCGCGATGGTTGGGGTGGAGTTGTTGAGTGAGGAGATGAGCTGGTCATCGGTGATTTTGGTCCAGTTTCTTTGTGGAAGCAGGTGCTGGTGTCTGTGGTTGGTGGGTGTTCTGAAGGTGAAGTGGACGCAACAATGATCGGTCCATGGGAGTTCGGTGGTGTGGCTGAAGGTGATGGAGTTTCCTGTAGTGAAGAGGGGGTCGAGGGTATGTCCTGCTGAGTGCATGGGCTCGGTTACGATCTGGCAGAGTCCATTGTTGAGGAGGTTGTCCAGGAGTCATGTGGTGTTGGGGTCCAGTTGATTGTCGAGGTGGAAGTTGAGTTGAGCCTGTACTCATAGAATCCCTCAGACACTGCTCTTGCACTCAACCATCCCCTCAGGTACTACACATGCACTCATGTAATCACCCAGCAGGACTCTTGCATTGAATTATTCACTCAGGCACTACCCATACACGTATCCGTTGTCTCTGGCACTACCCATGCACTCATCCAATGACCCAGCCATTACTCTTACAGTAATAATTTTACACAGGCACTACCCATGTACTCATACAAATAAGGAACAACTACCTATACACACATGCAATCAGTCAAGCATTACCTACACAATCATTCAATCACCCAGGCACTAGTCTTGCACTGAACCATCCACTCAGGTACTAACTGTGCACTCAGCCATACCTTCAAGGACTATCCATGCACTTATCAAATGGCTCAGGCACTAGCATGCACTCATCCTATGACTCAGGCATTACTCCTGCAGTCATCCTTTTACAGAGGCACCACCTATGCACTGATCTAAGCACCCAGTCATTATCCTTCCACTCTTTAAGTTACTCAGGCGCTACTCATAGACTCATCCAATCACCCAGACAGTACCCCTGCAGTTATGAAATCACAGAGGCTCTGCACATGCAGTGATGCGATCACTCAGGCACTACCCATGCACTAATCCATTTACTCAGGCACTACCTATGCACTCATCGAATGTACAATGCATTTCCCTTGCACTGATACTTTCACTCAGGTACTTGCCGTACACTCATCCAATCACCCAGGTATATCCCTGCACTTATGCAATCAACTCTAACATTGATCACACACACATTCATACAATTAAACACTTTCACTACATACAATTTTTCTATTTTTAACCTGCTTAGGTGGTTCCATTAGAACCTTTTTTTGTATTTTCAGATTAAAAAAAAGTTAAAGAGTCCAACTCTGGTGATTCCTTTCAACGAAGAAACACAAGTAACTTTGTGACAAATTGTACATGTCAAATTACGTGCGTTCACTTTCTTTTCACCTTCAGGCACAGTGAAGAAAGCCCACACAATGCTTTCCCTCTTCTTCTTCACTGGCTCCTCCACCTCTTTCATTTCCTCCTCCTGCTCTTCAGGGAATGCTGATGCCATTTTATGGGGGGAAATGAAAAACACCCCAAAAAATACAAAATTAACAGAGCCTACAAAACAGGTAGTCTTCAAGCCAGAAAAACCCAAAATGCAAGGACTGTAATAGGTCTTGGTTCCACCCACCAACAAAATGAAAACCTCTTTAACCAATAGGAAGCTTTCTTTCTATGTGACATGTAGTCATGAAGGGGTCGCGCACCCATCGGGCATACATTGTGCACCGGTCGCACATGTTGGGCACCCATAAAATGTACTAACTGTAATATGAAATTGAAAATTACTATTAGGATATTGTGTTTCAAAGTATTTCAATGAAAAGTGTTTATGCAAAACAGATATTTAAACTTGAAACATTGATATTTCATACTTTTGAAAATTGTGCTGGAGTTACGTCCCCCACGTGATCCCGGAAATACGTGATGGAAGGATTCGCGGCCCATACATGTCCGGTGCCCGATTGTGCTGCGTACATAACATTTGATTTAAACATCTTGAAAATATTGTGATGTCACTGACCATGTCACGAGTGATGTAATATGTGACGTCATCAGCAGTGCATTGCAGGCGCGCAAGTTATAGTGAGTCCAACTAACTATAACGTGGGAATTTCAATGGTTTTATGTCAGTAAAATTTCCAACTAACTATAACTGGTGTGAAACCTATGGTTTTTTCAGTGAATATAATAGGTTTTTTAAATGCTAATTCCTAACTATAACTGGTGTGAAACCTATGGGTGTTTCATTGAATTTCATAGGTTTTTTAAATGCTAATTCCTAAATATATATAGGGCCTCAAACCTATGTTTTTTTCAGTGAATTTCAAAGGTTTTTTATTAGCAAATTTCTATACCTATGTAATGTAATATTTTTTAAAATGAGTCTGATATTATATATTTATGTAATACAATCTTTGTAATGTATATATATATTTTTTTTTTGTTGCCCTGGAGCACTCCCGGTGCGCGTACCGGTGAGCGCACCAGAGAGCGCAGTATTCCGGCGCGCGTACCGAGCGCGTCCCGTTAGCGCACCCAAAAAAAAGAAAAAAAAAATAATGAAAAAGTGAGCATAAAGAAAGGGGACAGAAAGAGTGGTGTAAAGAGAAAGAGAGCTAGAGGGAGGAACACAAAGGGACTGTGTAATAGATAGTAAGACAGAGAAAAGGTGTTAGAGGAAGTAACTGAGAAAAGGAAAGACATGGGGAGTGACAGAGACAAAGGACAGAGAGAGAAAAGGAAGGAGTGACAGAAAGGGACTGAGTGAACCAGAAAAGAAAGGAAAGTGAGGGAGTGTGGGTGAGCAGGAGGACTGAAAGAAGTTGAATGTGGTAGGAAAGTAAGGAAAAGAGAAGTAAACATGGAGGATAAGAATAAGTGAGGGATGCAGAGTAAGGAAATAGGGGTGAGGTAGGGTGAGAGAAAAGTAGTGAGGTTAAAGCAAAGGATGATGACAAACTACATTTTTTGTGTCATACTTACCATATAATTAATGTAAACTTAATTACATTTTTTTTCTACACTTTGTATCTATGAAAGAGAGAAGAAAAAATAAGTTATAATTAGTAGAATATATATATTAAAATAAAAGAGACAGGTGAAGAGGTTAAAAATCATAAAAGTCTACTAAGAAATAAAGCAAGAGTGAAGGATACAGAAAGGGAAATAAAGTAATGTAGAAGGACAAAAAGAGGGAAAAAGAAATAGAAGAAGAGCAAATTACTAAGAGTAAGTCAGATAAATTCAGTGACAGAGAGGAAGACAAGATGAGAGAAATGAAGTGAAGGTAAGTAAGAGACTAAAAGAATGTGAGTTAGCAAAACTAAATCAAGAAAGAAGAGTAAGTAAAAGGGGAATGAGTGAGAGGGAAAGGAGTCTGATTGAGAATTCATTTACAAGAAAGACGAATGGAAGATGACTGAGAGTGAGTGAAGGGGAGTCACAGAATGAAGGGATGAAGGGAGTGACGATAATATAGAAGGATTGAGAGAAAAGGAGTGAGGAAGTAAGTACACAGAGGGACTAAGGGAAGGAGTGAGTGAAGTGGAGTACAATGAGTAAGGAAAGGAAAATGTGTAAAGGAGCAAAACAAGGAAAGAGAGGGGAAGAGGACTAAAGCAATTGTACTGAGAGAATGTGATTCGGTAATGAAACTAAAGAGAAGGATACTGAAAGATAGGAAATGCGGGGTAGTAACGGAACCGGAGTAAAAGAACTGGGGTGAAGAATGATGAGAGAGGAACAGTGAAGTTGTTGTAAGACAAAAGATAGAAGGTAGATAAACACAAATTAGCATAACACAAGGAGAGTGTGAGACTGAGGACATAGAGATAGTAAACGAAAAAAGAGGATAAAAGTAAGAAGCAAAGAAAGATAAGTGAGAGAGAATGGGTAAGTTATAGTGACAGAGTACGAAAAAAGAGATGAGTGAGTAAAGAGGAATTAGTAAAAAAACAAAGGAGGAAAAGACGGAAAAGGGAAGTAAAGCAGAGAGACTGAAAGCTGAAAAGTGGTGCAAAGGACAGAGGGGATGCAGACAGTTGAAATAGGATTGAGGGGTTGTGAAAGAAGTGGAGTAAAGGAACAGGGATGAAACAGAGTGAGAGAAAGGCAGTGTGAGTGAGTAAAGAGAGCTGAAAAAGGGTGGAAAAAGGAAAGTGAGTGTGAGACAATGGGAATACAATATAAATTACACAAAATAAACTAAAGAATAACTTCTACAACATGTTACATAGTTTATTTTTGCTGTTCTCAGAATGTATTGAATTTCACTAAAAACAGTGAGTTCAAACTATTCATCATATAACAGCGGGAAAAAAAAACACAATCTAAAAGATTGCGTTTAAAAAAACCCATATAAACTTACAAATCACATATTTACACTAATCTTTCATTCACTTACTTTTCCTTGAGGCCAAATAGTAGCTCGTGAAGGTCCTTTTCGTAGGAAAATACTCTGCTGTTCTCTGAAACTTCCATTTCATCGACTTCCTATAAAAAAAACTCTAAGAACATCTGAAATATGTCTCAATTATTTCATTTGCTCCTTGTGTTAAGTTATGACTCTTTGCTCATTCTAACACTATTCCTTACGGCCAAATAGTGTCAGATTTATCAGTCTATTTTCAAACTCTGAAATTACCGTTTACCCGATGTTTTCAAAGAAAAGCTCATACAACATTTTCACAATGTTTAACTATTCATATTCCCATCTCTGGATCACTCATGTTCAACATTTCCTATAATACTGATATCACTTACTATAAGATCCACTTACAGTACCTATATGAGAACTAGATTTTTTATATTATGTTCATCACTTTTACTCACAATATAATTTTAAATAGCAGAGTAACTTTTATTAACTGCTCTTGTCTTCATAGGCCAATTACCTTCAGTTAAATTTTGGTTCTAAAAACACTAGGTAAGAATTGTTTAAGTCAAAAGGCAAACGTTGTTTGAAAGTCAAATGAGTATCATTACAGAAAGACCAACCTTTTCGACATTTTAAATAAGCTGTATAATGTCCTGATGTTGTTGAAGGACTGTCATAATAAATAATAGCTACAGTTACAAAGGTTCTTCCCGAAATTGATAACTGAGAAGCCACAACATTTTTAATAGAAGTTGTCAATTTAGTTCCATCAGGTCTACATCGTTGAAACATTAAAATGACATACTGTCCATAAGTTTGTATAAATATTGTGGACAGCATTAGACACTTACATTGGGTACACACCATATTATGATCAGCTGCTTTCACTAGATTATTAAAAGACACTGATTTGCAGTCTGGTAAAGTCAAATATATAAATCTTTCAGTGTCTATTCTAGTACTACTTGATAAACTACAATTGTCGCAGTCATGCTGCCATTGATAAGAAAGGCTAAAGAGATTTTCTACATCTACACCTTCTTCTTTCAATACACCAAACATATACATTAAAAATTCCTGACAACCCTGCTGAATATTTTGTGAAAAATGTTTTTGACCTGAACATATGTCTAAAAGATTTCTAATTTCTGAAGCACTTTTGTTTTTGCTCTATCACTGCTACATTTCTGAAACACAGAATTCAATAAACCACAGAATCTTTGATCTTGATTTTCAACAATCTGTTCTTGTAAAGTTTTAAGGAAAAAAAAAACATTAACCACTACATTAGCATAGCAGTTGACCCCAGAACTGTTTTCAAACTGAAATCCAACATCTTCAACAGAATCCTTTTTCTTTCTGCTTACAATTACAGTTTCATCTACTTTTTATCTTTTTGCTACTACCTCACTGCAATTATTCAAATCTCTTCTTTTTCGGCCTACCACACGTTTTTCAAACAGAGGATATTGAGGCAAATGTGGAGCATACTCTCTTCTTAACCTATTGTATTCTTTAACACAATCTAAATCTGCACAAATCTTTGTCTCATCACACTCAATCAAGTACAATCCTGATAAAGTTCTGACTCGTGATAATGCCACATATGCCATACCCTCTTTAAACACAGAACTTCCAATGTTCACCAAAGCACTATCTACACTTAAACCTTGAGATTTATGAATTGTCACGCATATGCCAAACAAACAGGACACTGTTTTCGGCAAACATATAAGTCTTTTACAAGCAAAAATCTAGCAGAACAACGACTGATTTGTTGTACTTGCTCAATGCCATCAAACTTAATTTTAAAAAATTCAATTCCATCTCTATTTCTGTAATTCACAAAATCAACAACATGACCCATAGCTCCATTTACCAGACCTCTTTCAACATTTAAATTTCTTCTCAAAATGATACGACAATTTAAACACACATTTAGTCGTTTCAAAACCAGCTGTTTTAGATATACTCTTCTCTAATGAATCCAATTTTGTTTTTAAATTTTCTGACAAAATAATTGTTGCACCCATATGCTCTATTTTATCTATTGCTTCCAGTTTCACAATCTCTTCATTTTCTAACTTTAACATTTTGTTGTTGAAGATGTAACATTCTTGTAGAGTTGGCATCAAACATATCCCAGATTTCTTCTCAGTAATTTTCTTAAAAATATTCTCTGGAAGAATGTTTTCATTAGGATACAAATTTGAAATTAATCGAGCATGTAAAGCTTCTTTCCCATGCTCACTTACTTTTCCGATTCTTACATCTTGTAGAATATTTTTATAATCTTCATCCTTTGCCTGTCGCATATTTTGAAGCAGTTCTGCATATTTGAAATGTAACCATATATTAACGTTTCCAATGCTTCCAAGGGACTTCCTGGTATCTTCATGCGTGAGCATTTTAAACACTGGTTGTCCTTTTACTGGAATCAACTGCAGTAGATCTCCAAAAACAATAATGTGTTTTCCTCCAAATAACACATCATACTCTGTTCTAAGAATTTCTTGCATTCTAGAATGCACAAAAGCAAGCATTAGATTTGAGACCATGCTTACTTCATCAATGATAAGAAGTATCATTTTCTTCAAGACTCTGGAAACTTCAGAACACGCATCTCCAGATAGCTTGTTATAATGCAATTTATTATCATGCTCAACTGGCAGCATCAGTAAACGATGTAGAGTAATCTCTTTAATGTTATGTGCTGCCAGTCCAGTTGGAGCGGTTACAACACAAGACAGCGGTGATTCAGTCCTTTTCTGCAGATAAGTTGAAATGGCTTTAATCAGAAAACGTTTTCCTGTTCCCGCTTCTCCACTTACGTACAGTTGGACAGGCTTAAATGATGTACATGAGCACTCTTTTTTCTCATGTCTGAATCCATGTTCTATCTGTTCTGTGACTTTGTCATATATCTTTTTCTGCTCAACGTTTAGTTGCTTTACCAAATCTTTTAAGTTAACTACATCCTCTTGAGCTTGTTCCATAGCTCTTTCCTCCTCATCCATGGCAGTGGCAGCTTCATTTTAAATAATTGGTCCTTCTAGTGGATCCTGACTCAATGAAGTAGAACTCTGACTGTCTTGAGAACTGTCTCTTGCAATCTCTTCAGCAATTGTGGCTTCTTGCTCTATTTCTTCGTTCAACATTTGCAGATAATTTGGAAAAACAGGACATTCTATGGTATCCTTGGTTGCATTAAAAGAGTCTTCGTAACAGAGAAAATCTCCAAGTAGTTCCTCTTCTGTACGCCATGGTTTAAAGAGTTGCAAAAGAGTTAAATAGTAAAATTCTTTTTTGTCTGGAGATTCGCAACTCAATTTCTGATGATTAATCAAATGGCCTTTTCTCTGCTTCACTAGACATACTTCATACCCAATGACAGCATATTTTCCATTATTGATATCTTCTGTGATGTTCCTCTTATAACTATAGTTTTGCAGAACTTCATACAAACAAGTGTTCTCAAGGTGAATACTTCTATTTGGATAGTATGTATCCAACATGTTTGTCTTCAAAATATCTGTACTGTTTGGTTCTTTCTCCGCCAAATACTCAATTTCTTGTACAGATTTCAATACTCGGTTTCGTGTTGCAGCAAGACCTAGACTCACCCAAATGATTGATCTAGATTTGGCATAGAGACTTGCTGATGATAACCGATCAGAACATTCATATGCTCCAATTTCTCGATGCGACAACATCTTCAGACTGAAACTGTTTAATTTTTTACTTATACTCTTTTCATGTGAAATGTCCTCCCACATTTCCTTCAGTTCTGTCTTTTCTTTTTTTGTGATGTAAGACGTCACATATCGAGCCACAGCAATAGAGTTGTCAGCAACGAACTGAATATCCATGTTAGCATTCCACATGGACAAAATTACTGGGTTGTAGTCGTTAATATACTTGGACTCTTCGTTTCTTTTTAAATTGTATGTATTTTTTGGTGATTTCCTCATCACAGTATGTCGCAGAGAAGACATCAAATTATTTACTCTTCCTTTAGAAATCACAGGTCGTGGAAATGCAAAACAACATTTTGTGTAGAACTTATCCTTGTTTCTAAATTTTCGACGACAGTACTTTCCACAACGATGGGATTGAAAGCGTAAAACTTGTTGCCTTAAACTATTTTCTTCAGTAGTTTTCGGAACAGCACATGTTGAATACTCTTCAATGAAACTCATCACTGTGTCATCCGAATCAGTTCCAAATTTGGGTGCATCTTTAATCCATAACAACATATGTATGTGAGGAGCACCTCTTGCTTGATACTCCTTCCTCCAAAAGAAATCCAAAACCTCTACAAGGGGAGGATTTTTTTGTTGGTAATAAAAGACATCATAGCTTCAAATCTATGATTACAATATCTGCATACATTCACTGGATCCAAAGAAACCAGTTCTCCAGGTGTTTTGAATTCTAGATTTTGTATGGTTCCATTTGCCTCTCGTAGAAATTGAATTAAGTCATCCCATGCATACTCAGCACAGCTAAGAGTGAGGAACCATGTAGAAGTTCCTAGGTTTCTTAGCATACATTTCAATTCCCCATGACGACGGAACCAATACTCGTTTGTTCCACGCTGACATGCCATGAGATTGATTAGCTGAGATTCCAAAATACTGTCTTGCAGATTGACTTTCTCCATAAAGTCCCTCGCCGAAACATTTTGCAGATTAGCTCCACTTTTCAGTATATGATTAACTGCATAAGAAAGCACAGACAAGTCTCTTTCATACAGTAGATGGAACAAATACGGAATGCATTGACGAAACCTTGGATCTTCAGCATATAATCTTAAAGTCCGGTATTCAGCTGCAGGAATTTGAACTGGTCGATCGTCATATCGTCCACCTCGACCTGTTGGAAATAACTGTGGAAAACAACGAGCTTCCAAACTTTCTTCCCATACACTAATAGAACTTCCTTTTGCTGCTTTCATTTGAAACAAGTCAATTGCATTCCCCATTACTTCTTTGGAATGCAAAAGATGAACAGTATAAGGTTCATATATTTCTTCACTTCTAGACACATCAACTTTTTCAATTTGGCCAGCTGAACAATCACTGTCTTCTTCTGTAGCTGTTTCCTCTACTCCAACACATATACATGTTTGTAGTACTCATTGTTTTTGACCAAATACAACATTGCCTTTTTGACTTTCCTAACATCCACTAAATCTTGCCAGATTTTCTTACTCTTTGTCGGAACCCCATTAACTAGAATAACCAGAGGTTCCTCTTCTACTCTTTCTACACCAATTGTATCAATATTTCTCTTGACATCTAGAGGCAAATAAACAACTCTTCCCTTTAATCCTCTCTGTAAATCTATAGGAGGCAATTTCCCTATCTTAGACTCCATGCGAACAATAGCCTGAAAAGGATGGACACATTGAATCAAAATAGATTCATAAGTATTTAAATCCATCAATTCAGAAGGAATATCTATCAACTGAAGATTATTATGAACAGCTCTAGCAGGCATTCTGTTTTCATTTAATTTTTTAAAACAATAATTACAAATACGCTGATCAAAACTCAAATTAAAAGAATTCTCCACCAACAAATAAGTTACAAAATCCTTCCATTCACTATTGTTTTCCATTTCACTTTTTGCATATAAATCAACTAACCTAGTCTGAATCTTATAATGAGTCCGTCGACAACACACACAAGTTAAATTAGGCCTTTCACTTGATTTCACCTTAAACTTGGTAATTTCCTCGTCAAACTTTTCTATACTTGAAATCTGTACATTGTCTTCCAAATTACCATCTATTAGTATATTCATTTCTACACTGTCCTCTTTGTCCCCAAAATAACAAAACTCAATTTCTTCACAAATCCTCTTCACATCTAATTCAGATCCATGCAAAAGAGCACTGTTTAACTGTTTAAGCTTAAGTGCTGGACTTTTTGCATAATACAACCTTCTCACTAATTTCCTCACTTTATTATGATGCACTGCTAACATCCTAAAATGATGAAAAACACTCTGACATACTTTTCTAGAAAGACAAGCCAATGAATGCCCATGCAAACCTGTGTTTTCTCTCACTCTGCAAGGATCTAACTCTTGCAAAATCTTAATTTTCTGCTTTACACTTTTCTTACTATATGTACGTAAGAAATTACGAAGCAAATCGATTGAATCCTGTCGCACACTACAAATACTACTACACTTTCATGTGTATACTTTACCCTTAGTACGTCTCCCTAAAACTTCATCAGCTAACACCTCTTCTACATCTCTAGACCCAATTTTCTCTTTTTCCATTGGACAACCGTCTTTCACCTCATATGCTCGGCCACTGGTGTCAACTGCGTGCACCAAATCATTTTCCTGGAAGTAACTCTCCTCATTAAAAAATGGCTAAGAACTTGAACTATGCATCCATTCTCCAGAAAATACTTCACAAAAATTAGTCCGATTAATTATTCTTTTCCATCTACTGTTCAATTTGAAAACATCAATTGCCTTGTTAAGTATCCTAATTCTATTGATTACTAAAATAATTTTTTTTTTCTTAACTTCAAAAGCCTGATCAACAATCTTCTATACACTTTTCTTTTTTTTGTAAAATGCAGCTCTCTGTTTACCTTTCTTAACATTTTTTAACAAATTTAAAACTACCCTATTGCGAAACATTCGTCTACGAATGTCCCTAAATTGATTTTGCCATCTATTGCTATCCATACTCTTCTCTCCTGCTCCAGTATTAACATTTTTGAGGGGCCTCTCCTTCCTTTTCAAATTTGCTCTTTCCTTTGGTATATTAACATTCTCTTTAACATTTTTGTTCCTCTACATATGTTCCGAAAAAAAGACTTAGTTGTCTTACCAGGAGCTTTTTTTGTGTTTTTTGAAGTACTTGTTGTAGGTGAGTCCTTCAATTCCGTTGCAGTTTTTGTTTTTTTCCGTATGGCAGCTTTCCTTCTCCTTTGCCTTGACGGCATATTTGCTTACTTTTGAAATGTTAATTTGAATCTGTGGTAAAGAAAAAAATAACACATTATAGACCAATATTAGCAAACAACAAAGCAATGACAATAAGCGAACGATATAAACACTAATTTACAACATATCTAAGTTTATTCTACAGCAACTATATAACTAGGAGTAAGACAGAGAAAAACAGCTAGAGGGAGTAACACAAAGACACAGAGAGACTCAGACAAAGAAACAGGTAGAGGAAGTAAAACATAGAGAAGGACTAAGACAGAGAGAGTGTATAATATGTTGTAAGACAGAAAAAGGATGTAATAGGGAGAAGGAGTAAGTAAAAAAAAGGGAGTAAGTCAGAAAAATGATGTAACAGGGTGTAAAACAGAGAGAGGATGAAAGAGGATGTAAGACAGAGAGAGGGTGTTAGAAGGGAAAAGGTTGTAAAAGAGACTAAAACAAAGAGAGCCTGTAAAAGGAGAGACAGAGAGTAAGTTTGAGAGAGGGTGTAAGAGGAACTAAATCAGAGAGAGGATGTTACAAGAAGTAGGTCACACAGAGGGTGTAACAGGAAGAGAGAAAAAAAGTCAGAAAGAGGGAGAGAAGGTGTAAAACAAACAAGAGGTGTAATAGGGAGTAACTCAAAAAGAGACTATTACAAAAAAAAGGTTGATTAGATAGTATCTGCATGTTTCAAAAAATATATTAGCACATTTCACAATCATGTCACCTGTGTTTCCTCAGATTAGTAAACAGATTGAGCAGATGAGGTGAGGCCTATCCAGGGGTACAAAGGAGGTGAGGCCTGTGGCCAATAGTGCAATAGACAAGACTCACCTCCTCTGACTCTTGGGCAAGCATTACCTCCTCTGTGCCCCCTTTCACAGACCTCAATGTATTAGGTATAATTAATGGTGACAGGGTGCAGATGTGGTGAGAAGGAATTATTAGTGTTTGCCTCATGTAATAAATATATATGAACCTTTTACAATGATGTCACCTGCATTACCTCAGATTAGAATGCAGATTGAGCTTCTTTCTTGTTGGTTTAAGTCATGGTTTTTTTTGTTATTGTTTTATTAAAAGTGAGGTTTCAGTAGTGTAATGAAATGTTTCTATATATGACCTGTGCACTCTTTTTAAAAGTTATGTAAAAATTATTTTACAGCACATGAATTGGTTTTACATTATTCACAAGATTTAAATACTGTGTACATGAATGCACGTTTCACCTGTGTTTCCTCAGATTAGGAAGCAGATTGTGCAGATGAGGTGAGGCCTGTCCAAAAGCACAAATGAGGTGAGGCCTGTCCAGGGGAGCAGAGGTGATGAGGCCTGTGTCTAAGAATGCAGTGGACTGGACTTCATGAAGCCTCTCCCCCACTGCATTCTTAGACACAGACCTCACCTCCTTTGCACCCCTAGACACACTTCTCTCCCAATACACTTTTGAACATAGGCCTCAACTCCTCTGCACCCCTGTACAAGCCTCACCTTATCTACAACCCTGAACAGGCTTTACCTCATCTGCACCCCTGAACAGGCCTCACCTCATCTACACCCCTGGACAGGCCTCACCTCATCTACACTATTTATTCCTTCTCAAAAAAGTAAAAACAATTCATTTGCCCCAAAATCGTTTTTTGCATCACATTTTAGAACCACAGCACAGGTCCTATGTACAAGCATTCCATGTCACTAGAGAAACCTCTCAATTTTACATAATGCAATTCCCCTATGCTGCAAAATATATTTACCAAGCATTATCCAAAAACATAACACAAACCAACCAGAAAGAAGCTCAATCTGCATCCTAATCTGAGGTAATGCAGGTGACATCATTGTAAAAGGTTCAAATATATTTATTTAATGAGGCAAACACTAATAATTCCTTCTCAAAAATATAAAAGGCATTCATTTACCCCAAAATCGTTTTTTAAATAACATTTTAGAAACACAGCACAGGTCCTATGTACAAGCACTCCATGTCACTAGAGAAACTTCTCAATTTTACATAATGCAATTCCTCTATGCTGCAAAACATATTTACCAAGCATTATCCAAAAACATGACACAAACCAACCAGAAAGAAACTCAATCTGCATGCTAATCTGAGGTAATGCAGGTGACATCATTTTAAAAGGTTCAAATATATTTATTTAATGAGGCAAACACTAATAATTTCTTCTCAAAAATATAAAAGGCATTCATTTACCCCAAAATTGTTTTTTAAATAACACTTTAGAAACACAAAACAGGTCCTATGTACAAGCATTCAATTTAACTACTGAAACTTCACTATTTCACAAAATACAATTCCTCTATGCAGTAAAATGTTTTAACCAAGCATTATCTAAAAACATGACACAAAACAACATTAAAAAAACAATCTGCTTCCAAATCTTCTCCAAAGAGCATACAAGTCTCTATCTAAATTAAATGAATCATTTCATACCTTTACAAATGCTTTGGGAGATAGAGAACAATGTCAGACACACACACCATTTTTTTATTAGCAGAGCAAAAGGTATGCACTCCACACACTGCAACCATGACTGGCACAGAAAACCTCTAATTTTACACAGATATGCCTAATTTCAAACAATCAAAACTCTTCCCTCACTATTTTCAAACCAACACCCTTCCCCCCTCAGCCCTTTCTATCTGTTACCATAGCAACTCCCTCCTTACTGAACTCTCAGGTTCAAAAGTTTATTCTACAATGTTGCAAATGAACTAAGCAAGGATGTTTGACCTCTCAATACACCAGCTTATCCGATGAAATGTTCCTTTAATTGACTTTTTCTGAACCATTCAAATTGCTTCTTTCACAAAACACAACCATGCACCCTAACATTTAGTTGTCAACTATCTGAAACCACCAATCATTGCCTGTGATTCAAGACCAGTGAAACTCCACAATTACTAAACTCCTACTGTTCCAACTGACATTTCATTCCCACATTTCATCTGACTGCACCAGAACCTTCTCTCACCCTGTATTCAGTCTGGATTATTGGACATAGCTACATCCACTGGGCTCAAAGGTATGCAGCTAGCAGAAATTTTCACAACCTTGATTTACCAAATGTGGACATCAAATGGATTGGCCAGAGAGGATTGAGATGTCACCAATTGATACCATTGGTGAAAACCTTTTTGCATCTGCCAAACCCTGACCTCTTAATAGTGCACTGTGGGGGAAATGACTTGGGCACTGTGACTGGGGTAGGTCTGGAAATGCTTTTAAAGGACACCTTTGATCAATTGATGGCACTTTTTCCACAAACTACCTTGGTATATTCCAATATATGTCAAAGACAGAAATGGAACTGGTCCAACCAAATTTGTCCACAATTTGAGAAAGCACGGAAACATGTGAATAAATCTGTTTCTGCTTACATGAGAGACTTTGGAATGGGTTCAATATACAACAATAACTTGCATTTCAACATGCAAGATATCTACAGAGGAGATGGTGTGCACTTCTCAGATGTGGGGAATAGAATATTCCTCCTGAATTTAAGACTGTGCATTGGAACCTACTTGTAGGTACCTAAATCAGCCACAGAACCCAAAAGCTCTTTTCAGAGCTACTCTACCTCTGATCACTCAAAATTATTATCTTTCTCTAACTTTTTCTCTATTTTTCACCAAAGTACGCTCCCCGGTACGCTCCCCGGTGCGCGTACCGGGCGCTCCCCCCGCAATTTTTTTTTTTTTTTTTTTTTTTTACTTTGGCCTATATGGACCTCCTAAACTCCCCTCAGAAAACCTAGAGGGTCAGGGGCTGTCTACCGTGCCCCCTTCTACCCATTCCCAACATTGTTTGTCCTCCATCTTGTGTTTCAATTGCACCGAAACACAAGATGGCGGACTCCCGTAGCGCTCCCGGTGCGCGTACCGGACGCGCACCGGTGAGCGCTCCCCGAAAAAATGTGGGAAGTTAATTTACATAAAAATCACTGGAGACACTTACACCAAATATAGAATAGGCCCTACTACATAGCAGTCCCTACCATTTTCCCAAATTTGGTGGTATTCCATTGAGCCATTTAGGCTGTAGCCCTGTCTAAATATCCTGAGGTAAATTACATGACAAAAACACATATGAAGAGTTACAATTTACAACCAATTAAAATGTTACTTTAATTTTCTACTTTTTTTTCCTGACATTTGATTGGTTATGTACAAGAATATAAATGAAAAATGAGAGGGAAACACAGCCATTTTGACTACAACTACCTGAGATACATCTTTAAAGGATTTTCTCATTTATCTTCATCACCTTTCTATAAGGTAAGTTATACATTTGTAAGGGGCACTTTAAGATCATTTGTAAAAACTTTTTCTGACAGTTATTTACTGTCCCTCTGTTATAGTTACACATTGAGATAGGCTTCTCTGTTATAATTATGGATTGACTTAGGCTTCTCTGGTATAATTATGGATTGACTTAGGCTTCTCTGGTATAATTATGAATTAGGCTTCTTCACATCCACTTTTTTATATTTCTACTGTTAAACTGTTAAAAACTCACAAGTACCTGTCTGAACTTAAACCCAACAGTGCCCTATCTCTACTGATATATTTATTTTTTATGCAATTTACAGCAAGAAAATGGAAGGAGAACAAAACAAATTTAATATTTCAATCGAAATTGATCTGGAGAACAATCCTAAGGAAGAGATTGATGATTTAGACTTTTTGGATCAGTCTCTGGACCAAGAGTTACTTAATTGTGTGGAAGAAATGGAATCATCGAATCAAAATGAGGACATACCTGACGATATAATGTTGGAAATTCTTTTAAATTATGAAAAATCACAGCAATAAATTTTGATTTAATAATTAAAAATTGTTCGAGACACTATTCTTTTTTATATGTAAATCATGAAATAGTACCAAAATGAATATAATATAAAGTGAAACTTATATTATACTGTGCAACTTTTTTGTGTTACATAGTAATTTTGCTCATAGTTACTTCCTTTCTCCCACTATATTATCTCCAATGTGTATTTTACATCTCTTTTTCATCTCCTGCCTCCATGTTGTTTCTGCTTTCCTGACAGACTATAGTATAGATTCCATATACCACAATACCTTCTGTAACAACATGCAAATTATCTCCAGAGGAGACAGTCTACATTGAATTTAAGACTCTGCATTGGTACTTACATGCTGGTACTTATATCACCCACACAACACAACAACTCTATTCAGAGCTACCCTACCTCTAAGCACTTTACATTATTATTTTACTATTTCACTGGGTTTTCCCTTAATACGCTCTCGGTACGCTCCCCGGTGCGCGTACCGGGCGCTCCCCCCGTGGATATCGAAAAAAAAACAGGGGAGGTCTACTCTGCCCCCTTATGGTCATTTCCCCCTTTGTTTTTGCCTCCTCTTGTGTCTCGATCTTACCGAGACACAAGATGGCTGCCGCTCCGGACTGTTTCGAATGTTTACCGACACCCAAGAGGCAATCATGCTTTCCGCCCGCAAGTCGCGTAACGCGCCCGGTGCGCTCCCCGGTGCGCGTACCGGGACGCGGCCAGAGATATATATATTTTTTTTAACCTAAATTACTCAAAATTCACTGGAGCACATATCTTGAGACACAGCAAAGGCACATTGGGCTACCAGTCTCTACAATTTTGCCAAGTTTGGTGGAAATCCATTCAGCCGTTCGGGCTAAAAGTGAGGTCGACCACCCTATGGAAATTAACATGGGGAAAACACGTTTTGGGACCCCCCTTTTATCTCGGCCCCCACTTGACAAATCCCCCCCAAACTTTCAGGGAAGGACCGGGGCGCCGCGAGGCAAATTTGAGGAACTTTTCAGGCAGATTCCTCAACCGCCGCGAAAGTTATTCAAAATAGAATGTTGAGATTTTGCATTGAAAATAATCCTAACTATAACTACCTACTGGCGACCGCCAGTAGGTAATATCTTTTATATATTTATATTTATACATATACATACATATATATATATATATATATATATATATATATATATATATATATATATATATATATATATATATATATATATATATATATACATATAAGCAATCATCCAAAATGTCATTTAGCAAACAAAATGTAAAACAATATGCTAAACAATGTTAATTCAAATAAATAACACTATACATTTTTGATCAGCTATGTTATATATATTTTTAAAAACTGATTAATATTACTTTAAAGCATTTTAATAATACTTTAAAAAACATAGAGAAAAAATAAAAAAATACTTACAAACATCTTTTTTCATAAATAAAATGGTTTAAAAAATAGCTAGGAATTAGCAGGGAGGTCACGTGCCCCATCGCTACCCCAGGGACCACCACCTCCTTGAGCCGTAAATGGACCTGGGCACTACCAATCTTCTGTACCAACGTTTTGGCAGAGGGGGCAAACAGCCCCAAAAAATGTACTACCATGACCATCTGTGCAATTCCACATAACAAAATACCTGTCTGTAGGCTTTAATACAGAATACTAACAATCTACCCTTAACTGTCTATTTAATTTAACATATGATTTTTACAATCACTATGTCAGGCCCACTGTGTTTACCGTAAAATTTTATCATGAACATTCAAACCTATAACCTTTATCATTGACTTGTCCCCATAAGTAACTCAAATCTACTGTGTTGGTTTATAAGCCTTCCCACAATGCAACCATCAGGTATACTGTATTAAAATTACAAATTTGTACAAAATACAGTTGTCAAAACAATGAAAGATACCTACTAATAGAGCCCCCCAAGGATTAACAATGTGCAACGTATCTATTCCCATGGTTTGCTCAAATGGGTCAGGGGCACCAACACTCTTGCCTACTTATTAATCTACAAGGTTTCATGTAGCAAAATGCCTACCTCTACATTTTAGCAATAACAATCCACCCTTAAAAGTATTTTGTCTTTAGCACCTATATTTTACAGTAAGTAAGTAAGGCCTGTCTGCTTTTTTATAACTTTTCATTATAAGCAGATCACACCTTCGGAATCTGACATAACTTTTCCCAGTGAACTGACAAGGCCTCTATCCTTTACCAATGGCTTAATACTATATGCAACCCACATATACAGAAGTGCGCAAAAGATGGCACTCATCAGGCATGCATTTACAAAATTACAAATATGTTAAAAATCCAGTTGGCAATACAATATTCAGACCCTCTCAAAGGGATCATCACAGTGAAATTCTACTCCCAGTGTTTGTCAGAGTGGGTGACCAACAACATAACGATTGCCAACAAGGGCTATATGTGAGATCATATGTTACCATGTATCCAAATTCATAGGCCTGTAACATAAAGAGACAACAATCCATCATCAGAAGCCTACAGGCTAAACTATATGCTTTTCCCTATAAATACGGTACAAAAGGGGGGCATACGGCATTTGTAATAACGTTTAATATTTACCATTTAAATGCGGATCAATCACGCCTACAGCTGTTATCATTGGCGAGTGACCATAACTAACTCAGGCCTACTGTACTAAAAATAAGCTTTCCCCAAAACAACCATCAGTCATGGAGTCATAAAATTGACAATATATTTAAAAATATAGTTAGCAAAGCAAAATATGATGATGATGAAAATAGATTATCTCCTGACAGGATTTAAGAAGGATTCACATAGTATAAATCTCATATACTCTTGGTTTGTTACAGAGGGTAACCAACACCAAAACCTAGGCTAATAATGTAATCTACGAAATTCAATGTAACAAAAAACGTATTTGTAGACTTTTAATCTGAGTAACAACAGAGGAGTGTGGCTCACTGATTAGAGCGGCAGACCCTGATGCAGAGGTCTGGCCCGGGACCAGCGTTCAATTCCCGACGCGGCAGGGTCCTGAGCCCAAAATGTCCACGGACTCGATAATTCTCGCCTCGGTGCCGATTCTAATCATGGGGTCCCACGCTGCAACTCTGGGCAATAGTTGCTTAATCTCCACTACGGCGGCCCACCCGCTGCGGGATGCCTAGCTTTCACCGTGGGGATGCCCAGTAGGGGTTATCTCACAGGGAAAAAGCCAGGACGGGTTCCCAAGGCAAGCGCCTTGATGCCTTCGGGTGATACATGCGCTATATAAATCGCAATACACACGTAAATGCCCATTGTCTTTAAAATTATGCTTTTTACAATGAATATGTCAGGACTATTGCTTGTATCATACATTTTCATAATAAACAGTAAGGCATAGAGCTTTTATCATTGACTTGTATAGAAAATAAAAGTTGTCAAAGCAAAATACTACCTCTCCTAACAGATTCTTATAAGGACTATTGTAGTGCATAGCCTCTATCTCCATAGTTTGTTCGGGTAGATCACCAGCACCAAATCTGTTGCCTACTGCAGTAATACAGTGATGAAACTCCACGTAGATCAACCTCTCCCACTATATTAAGGCAGATTTTTTAAACTACCTTTTAGCACTAATCTACTATCCATTGCTGCCCTGTAGGCAGGTATAATTTGAATCCAACAGGAGGAGAGTTTCACGGGGGCTGATATTCGATCACAGTGGTTACAAGACCAATTTTTTTTAACCAAATCTTTTCCACACTCAAAGGTTCTGCAGAGGTATTATGCACATTGTCTAGGAGGAACGTTTACCACATGGTATTTGACTTTAATGTTACTCAACAAACACTGTGAATTTAGTTCAACTCAATAAAATGCAAATAGCCTCAAGCCGATACCCACCACATGTTTACAATTTGTCCTAAATTGGAAGAATTTTGGATCACAATTTTCGAAACATTTTGCGGGATTATGAGATAAACCAACCCTAACACCATACTCTTGGCCATCTATGCAGGCAATCTGACATTTTTTATGCTATGGAGTGGTCACAGAGCTCCAAGCCCCCTCAGGGAGGGTGGCAATCACTCATTGTTCAAAAGGGAACGGCAGACCGCTTTTAACAAAAACACTACAGGCCGATTTAATTACAAAGGGTTTCTGTTTGGTGTAGTTTGCTTAAAAGTGGCCCTGGAATATGTTTCATCCATTTTGTTTGATCTTTTGTGTTGCATAATTAAAAAAAGTATGCAGAATACTATTCATCACTAAGATTGTCTCTTTTTTATACCGTAATATTTATCTACTTATATCATTTTCACTTGCTTAACATGTTTGAATAATAAAGAATAGTGTGTATGTTAACTACACAGAATTCCACCTAATTGCTGACTAGATGTGTCTATTTAGGTATTTAAATACATACAAAATGTTAAATATGATTTCATTATTGAACACCTACCAATTGAACCACTAGTTTTCACGCATAGAAGTCTGTGGAATGAGAAGAGAGAAACAAATCAGAACAAATTGTTGTGATGAAAATTAAAACAAGCATTTATAATGCAATGGTTTCGCCTTTGGAAAAGTTAGAGCTATTGGCATTGTAAATGACAAACTTTGTATTTATGTGTTGGTTTTGTCATTTACATTGCCATTAGCTTAATCTCTCGCAATGTGAGACCTATTTTACCCTACGGACGAGCTCAGCAGACAGCAATTACTACCACACACACACACCCCGAGCCACACACACACACAGAGCCACACACACACAGAGCCACACACACACAGAGCCACACACACACAGCCACACACACACACAGAGCCACACACACACACAGAGACACACACACACCCAGAGACACACACACACACACACACACACACACACACACACACCCAGAGCCCCCCCCACACACACACCCATCCAGAGCCACACACACACACACACCCAGAGCCACACACACACACACACACACCCAGAGCCCCCCACACACACACACACACCCAGAGCCCCACACACACACACACACACACACACACACACACACCCAGAGCCCCACACACACACACACCCAGAGCCCCACACACACACACCCACCCAGAGCCCCACACACACACACCCACCCAGAGGCAGGGCAGCCCGCATCTCACTTCTTGCTGTTTGAACAATATATTTGGGGACTAAGAGTGTATTGCTACGTTCTCCCTACCTCTCTTCACAGAAAAATCTAGGACTAACACAAAAACACACAAAATCTTTCACTCTGAGGAAAGGCAAGTAACCATATACATTGCTAATCCACGGTTTCTGAGGAAAAAGCAACGGCCAGTCACCCCGTTATTGTCATCTACCACGCACTGAAAAATACTTAGCCAACAATTGCTTTTCCATCAAAACCTGAACAGGAATGAGACTTATAGGCAAAGACACAGAAACTCGATCCATAAAGAATGGAAGAATACCTTGGCTGGCACCATTTTCTTGCAGGAAAATCAGTGATTACACAGAGAATACAAGGGTGTGGAAATGCAGGAAGCTTTGGGTGGTGTGACCTATTTACAATCAAGGATAAGGGGGAAGGTGAGCACATTGTAGATGGTCCCTAAAACCTCAATTTGCTCTACACACTGTGGGACAAATAGATGCTGCAATCCACATGCGAGGAAAAGACAGCCTGGTTTCTGACCTATCCACCAGACAACTTTGCAGTTCACATTTTTTTTCTATCAAAGGGCAGCGCAAATTTACATTGTCTGCTAGCTGCAGTTACATCATGCTGCTGGCTTCACGACAGCTTAGCCCAACAAGAGGCGCAAGTTTGGCAAACTGTATTTAAAACTTTGTTCTAAATGTCATACACTGCTTACTGCAAGGCACCGCATTAGGGAAAGGGGTACTACTTTTTATTAGCCTATGCAGAGCATGTGCTCTACTTTTAAACATCTAGGGGTATACCCAAATCACCCTACAACACCTGGGCTTCGAACATTCAAAATACACTCAAGAGATGCAGTTTTCCTTTGCATTATAGGACATATGGTCCTTGAAAAGATGTAAATAAGTATCAGCGCTTGTTGTCTCTACTCACACCTAACTAGTGATGTCCAATGTTAGACAGTCTGCATCAGTCGAGTGGCCGGGTATGGCATAATAAACAGTACCTTGACCAGTATTGGAAATCTTTGCAAAAACAATAGAAGAGGGCCCATCGGACAGCAGCAGGCGCTCCGCGCTTCGAAAGAACAGCTCCAGGCATCGCAAGAACGGCAGACCTCCACAGAGATTTAGGCTTTGAGATATAAGATGGCCATCTCCCCAACCTCAACGAGACACTCTACAAAGGACTTGCTCAAAAGGAAAACCCACTGAGCAAAAAACTTGCTGATATTTCTACAAACCGTTTTGACCGGTATTCTTGACCCATCACAGTGTTGACCCTGCGCACCAGTTGACCTGTGGCAAAGTGTCACAGATCAACAAGAAAACAAAACTGTGCCTTTTAAAAAATAAACGTGAGACTGGACTAATGCGGCTAAAGTCACTGTCAGTTCAAATCTTACAGACAGAGAATGACAGACCTGCCTGTACTTACAGCCCTGTTATCAGAATCTACTTTGTATCCCTAGGGCGCATTGGTAAGGACCCTTTGCATCTGAAGAACCGAGACTGTGCAGGGGACGGGGCAGGCCAGCTCGGGTTTGCTATGTGCGTGACAACTGGGCTTTGAAAAGGAAACTGGGATTGACCCCTTTTGATTCCCCATGCCAGCTCTTCCTCGGCCAGGATGAGCCTCGCCACGCCGCAGCGTGTGATGTCACGCGGTGCTGCTTTTACTCCATTACATGTCACGTTCAGTATATATATCACCACATCTGTCCCAACGAGACGGCGAGAGGAGGAAAGCGACGGAGCAAGTCGCTTTTCTGCTCATCTCTTCGGGGTGCAGTGATGCCCGAGCTCTCACCCCTTTCAAGCAATTCTGAAGGACATTTTGGGGCAAATTGTGATACTGAACGTATTTGTGGACTATATAACGTGGGGCCTTAGAAATAAATAAGGACAGAGCAGACAAAATATACAGTCACCAAAAATGAAGCCTGACCCTCTTAAATCAGGGTACGCATGTGACATTTCGGTGCGGCCCCGGTGCCTGCGTCCTCGCGCCCCCGCACCCCCTTGTACTCGGCCCCCAGAGAGGCATTGGAGCGCTCTGCAGCAGTGAAGGTTACACCGAGCACAGTGGACCATGCGGGACTGCAGCATCCCCTCCCCCATGCCAAAGGGAGGGGGCTTCTTCTCCGCCTGGCCCCGGAGGAGAGGGGCTACCGCACGAGCCAGGGGCTATATGGGGTGACCATACAGCCTGCTACCCACCACCCCCCAGGCGCAGGCACCCGCACCGCCCGCCCGCAGCGCGTGCAGCCAGTACTTGCCTTGACTTTGCCTGCTGTGCGCCCGCCGCTGCATGCTGCACCTCCTCTGCACCGCACCGCGCTGCACACTGCCCGGCAGCTGAAGTTCCCTGACGGGTGGGCGCACGGGGGGGGGCGGGGGAGGGGCAGGGCGCTCCCTCCGACCTGCTGTAAATGCCAACTTGGCCGGTCCTCTTCTCGAAGCAGAGAGGCTCGCTGCGCCTGGAAGAAGTGCACGAGGGAGACTCCTAGAGCCGGCCACCTCCGGCGCTGGCAGTCTGTCCTGCCGGGCTGAGGGAGAGTGGTATAAAGGAGGGAGGGTGAGTGGGAAGAAGGGAGAGCAGAAGAAAGGGTGACAGGGACAGGAGGGGTGGAAGGTGTAGTCTGGGGTGGGATATGAGGTGTGGAGACCGGGGAGAGTATGTGGGGAGGAGAGGGAGGAAGGTGGGATGGCCCGAGGGGCAGAGGTGAAGAGAGGTGGAAACCGAGACACAAAGGGGACAGAGGAGGAGGAAATGGCACTGGAGAGGCAGAAAGTGGAATACCAGAAGCGTGCGGAGAGGGGTAAAGAGTCTGCACGAGGCATAGGGGAGTAGAAGCGAGGCCGTGTGGCATTGGAGAGAGAGAAGGGCGGTATCACCTGGGTGAGGTAGTGTCTGAGAACGGAGATGCTGATAAAACACTACGGGGAAGTTAGAAGGGCCGAAGAGAGGGCGCTGCGGAGGACAGCCGGGTGGGGAAGGATGGGAGCGAGAGCACGAGACGGGGCAGGCAAGGTAGGACAGGAGAGATGAGAGAGAGGGACAGGGAAAGCCAGAGAGGCGGGAGAAGCGAAGAGGTCCCGGGTTGCGCTGTGATTGGCTGACGTCACAGGGGTGTCCCGGGCCAGCAGCCAATCACAGCGCGGCCCGAGAATGACGTCACGGGGGTGTCCCGGGCCGGCAGCCAATCGCAGCGCGGCCCGGGACAAAGGGGCGGGGCTTAAAAAAAGCACCAGAAACGCCCCCGAATCGCGTTTTCAAGAGAAAGCGCGATTGACAGCCTCTGTCTCCCAATGGCTAGCCTCCATTTATGGAGCTAGCCAATTGGAAACAGAGGCGGTCTGAACATCCCTACTGAAAACAAAAGTTTTCAAACTGGGAGGGGCACTTCGTGCCCCTCGCCAGGTCGAAACCTAAAAACATGAACAACCCGTAATACAAATGCCTCTCTGTGAATTAAACACACTGGAAGGGAAAAATAGCCTGAGCGGGGAAGGTGAACATGTTGTATTAACCAGCTGCCACCATTATTACTTAAATAAATGAGAAATTTGACATGCAGATAAACAATTAAAAATCAATTATTCTTCGCCCTAGACCTCAGCTTGAAAAGGGTTTCATGCTGAACAGTTAGATCTTTGCACCGAAGCTGCGGTAAACAATTATGTTAGGAAAAAAGAAACATTAATAGGGTGATTACACATAAAGGGACAAGGAATATTTGAGAATTGTCACAGTTTTCCATTGATTGTCAAAATGGTCAAATTAAAGACATGTTGGCAATGCAGAATCACACACCACATTAAAAACTTCGAAATGCTGGGTTTCTGTTTCTGTTTATAACCTCAAAAGATGAAAGTAATTCAAGACCCTGAAAGCTGCCCTGAAAATGTGTCTGTGGTGGCATTGAGATTGATGACTGGTGGGACAAGAATCTATTGCTGATGCCAAAGAAGCACAAGCGAGGATGGAATGGTTTGGTATTCTCTCATGTTAGCAGAGCTCGAATATCCCATGGTAGCATCGCAGATCGTGTCCTGTATGGCATTTCAAAAAAGACATGTAACACAAATTTCAACAATGAATGTCTCCCCTTGGTATAAGTCAGGCATGTTGCCAAACCAGAAGCGCAATCGTTTTCTTAGATTTATAGCCTACCGCCTGTAAAGATAGTTCTTTAAACACCATAATTAACTGCTAAGAAAAAGAAAAGTCCTTCGTTACTAAAAAATCCAATTCTCAAAATGCAGTGTCCAATAGTATAACTATTTGCATCATGTATCAATTTGACCTTCTTTTTAAAGCTGCTGGTTTTAACAGACCAATAATAAAACTGAGGGTTGCTGCAAATAAGACCCACTGGACTCAATGAACAATTAATTTCTTCTTAGGTTCATCGGTGCAACTCTGCTTTTTGGTGCCTGAGCAGATCATTGACACAATATCAAAAACTGAAAAATAGCGATACAAAATGATTGTGTCAAAAATATTGAATACAAAATATTGCTTCCCTAGACTCATAATGGTAAGTACAAAAATATTGAGACAATACTATATTGGTTCACACTATTATCTTTTTTTAATACATATAATAAATCTGAAATATTTTAGTATATAACAGTAATATACTATAAATTAAATAGATGTAAATAATATTTAATTCTATATAGAAATCGAAATAAAGTTCCCTGAAGACCCAAGAAGGACGAGATGCACTCACAGACTGGCAGCAATCTTCTTTTATTGGATAAAAACACGGAGCAGTGTGCGCCTGTCTAACGCCTTTCAGTGCTTTCCACCTTGCTCACAGATACAATCGGGTAGTCATGCTCCATAAATGCCAGAGTAGTCACATCTGATTATTATGAGCCTCCATGATAGAATTATAAATAGTACATTATGGTCCTTGTAGCTTCGGTTAATAGTCTTTAGCCGTTCAGTATGCCTTTACAAATTGTCCGTGTTTAAATGTATAATAAGGAAGTTCAGTGGTCCTGATATCAACCCTACATTAAAGACTGAACAGGCCTTCAAAAAACACAGAAACCCATGGTAGCGTGCAGCTCCTTCTTCCAATTCTCACTTTCATTTGTGCTCCTTAGGAGGTGCAACACGGTTTAAGAGGGGTTTCAATCTCAATCAGCATTGGGCTATGCCATGAACATCAAAACAAACTTCTCTTGTTTTGATGTTTGTGGCATAGCCGAATGCTACTCAGGTCGACAGTAGGGGAAGTATTGGTCTTCGGAGGGGTAACATTTACTATTCCTCCTCCAGTCTGTGCAACAGTAAGGAAAGCATTGGACTTCGGAGGGGTAAGATTTGCTATTCTCACTCCAGTCTGTGCAACAGTTGGGAAAGTGTTGGACTTTGGAGGGATTGCATTTACTGATCGCACTCCAGTCTGTGCAATAGTAGTAAAAGCGTTGGACTTCGAAAGGGTTACATTTACTATTCCCACTCAGGTCTATGCAACAGTAGGGAAAGCATTGGGCTTCGGAGGGGTAAGATTTGCTATTCTCACTCCAGTCTGTGCAACAGTTGGGAAAGCATTGGACTTTGGAGGGATTGCATTTACTGATCGCACTCCATTCTGTGCAATAGTAGTGAAAGCGTTGGACTTCGAAAGGGTTACAAATACTATTCCCACTAAGGTCTATGCAACAGTAGGGAAAGCATTAGACTTCGGAGGGGTAAGATGTTCTATTCTCATAATAGTTTGTTCAACAGAAGGAAAAGCGTTGGACTTCAGCGGGGTATGATTTACTATTCCTACTTCAATCTGTTCAACAGTAGGGAAAGCGTTGTACATCTCGAAGTAAGATTTATTATTCCCACTCCAGTCTGTGCAACACTGAGGAAAATACTCCACTTTAAACACATTACATATTTAAATACCCTATTCCTTTAGAACAAATAAAAATCCTAATATGAACATTATTAATTAACCAAATATATATACATATATATAAATATACATATATTAATTACACCATCTTTTCTCCACGATCCCTTGCCCCTGGAATCAGAAAGGAACGGAGTCTTCTTATTTCGTGCAGGTAATTTTCTTTATTTTCCAAACGTGCTCTGCCGCCATGACATGTTTCAGCCCCTAGAGGCCTTGATCACATGACGTGCTACCAGTTCCCATAAAATTTAAAGTGCCCAGTGCCAAAAAGAGGGAAAACAGACTGCCTATCTGCTGTCTCTACAGCAATCACAGTAACTCTCAACTTAATGTGCAGATTGACCATTACATGTGCAAAATATGCAATAAGACCTGTATAAATACAATAAAGGTAATATACTTAGTAAAAATCATTATTGGAAAGTGAAATGTTGACAACTCAATATCGTTATTCACATATGGCATATGGCAACCATTTGTTTCTGTATAAATACGTTTTGGCAATGTGACCATAGACTAATATCTAGTTCCAAGCCTAATGCACGGCAACCAGCTAATGCTTTAATTTTACTTATAACACCATGTACAAAATACATGTATAAATACCCCTTGGTAAACTAGCACATAGTTAAAAAATCAGTCTATGTACATTGATGACGGAAAAAAAAAATTCCAAGCCTAATGCTGTTTATTCAAGTCAAGAATAACTTAATTTGGTTTAAATAAACCATAAAATCATAACATTCATACAGGATATAAAAAAATACATATCATATCGAATCAATACAAATGTCACTTGACTCAAATACTCTGTGGTTTAACTCAGAAATTTAAAGTACATGAATCTTAAATTCTGAAGTTATAAAATTCTAAAAGAGAGACGCCAGTTTTAATTACATTTCATACCGTTTTCTTATTAAAAAAGCAATCCTGATAACATTTACCCCCACATGCATCAATCTAGGATTTTGCATTTCTTAAATAGCGAAAATTAAGGAATCGCTATTTAGGAAATGCAAAATGCTATGCATCAAGAAATCCTAAAAGTTTTTAGGATTTCTTAATTTTCGGAAATTGCGATTCCTTAATTGCGAAGTGCAATTAAGGAATGGCATTACATTGATTCCTATGGGCCTAGAGGCCCATAGGAATCAATGTAGTCAATTGGAAGGCAGTAGCAAATTGCGAGTGGCACTTAGAAAATTTCATGGGTGCAGGGGGGGGTCCAAAGGACCCCCCCCTGCACCCCTGAAATGCATTTGAAAGAGCATGTTTCACACACACATGTCCTAAGGACATGTGTGTCTGTAACTGGACAGTTTAAAAAATGCATTTTTAAGCATTTTTAAACAATTTCGCAAATTACCACGAGGTTGAACCTCGTGGTAATTTGCACTTCCAATTTGAATAATCGCAATTTTTTTTTAAATGATGCATAGCTTTTAAGGAATCGCAAATTTGCAATTCCTTAAAAGCAATCGCATTTTTGGAATTCGGTAAAAATACCGAATTACTCAAAAATGCTTGATGCATCCCAAACACATATTTAGGAAGTGCAAACGGCCGAATTTACCGATTCGCACCGTTTGCACTTCCTAAATAGGTTGATGCATGTGCCCCTTAGTACTTCCGTACAGATTGCCTCAGTAGACCAGGATAATAATAGATTGAAACCTTCCTGGTAATTTCGAGGGTGAGTTTTTCTTAAAAAAGGAATGAGGAACCGGACCCTAGGTTCCTTATACAGTACACAGAATAAGGTAAAGTGCAAAGTGCTTTATTGTGCTGTATTGTCACAAGGGCAAGGAGTGAGATTATTGCACCTTCCGGCCTGTTTAGGAAAGGCCACTGAAAAGTGCAATGTGCAAAGCCGGAATCTAGTCAGGAGAAATCTAAACTGCACGTTTGTGGTAAATATAAGTAAAATTGGGGATGTAAGAATGGGTGATCGACAAAAGGTTTCAACACCGCTAGCCGCTGGCAATTATCACGTTCCCCACAATATACGTTTGTTATGGTTGATTTCATATTTGTGTCTATACTAGTTGGATTGTCGTAATAATGCCCAAGACCTATTTCATGAAATTTTCTTTTTACATAGCTTAGCCCTGGGATGGCCTCGAAATTGTCCAGTATCATACAATCCTTTAGAATTTCTCTTGTTAGCTTTACGTCCTCTCACAACCAAACTTTGGCCCAGAGGATCAGTGGGGAAACATTAATCTGATCAGCTATAAAGTCCACCCCTACCGCAGAGTGACAGAATGCTGTAGGCGCACTATTTGGAATCATTAGCAATCTTTTTAGAAACATATTTTCTAACATTTGTAGTTGCGTGCTTTTGTATTGTCCCCATACTCCTGCCCCATAAGTGGCAGTAGACAAACATTATGATCTATATAGGATTAACAATTTCCCTACTGGCTTATGGCCCAACTTGCACTCAAAGTGGAAGAGACCTTCCGCTGCACTGCTGGTATTCTGAACTCTGGTTGTGATAAGATTTTCCCAGTTCAATTTATTATTAAAAACATTCCCCAGGTAGTTAGAATTTGAGACCTTGTCAATTGTCTTGCCATTTACCGTAAACATTCTTGATGTGGTGTTATTGGGTCCCCAAACCATGATATAAGATTTGGTGAAATTAACCTTTAGATCTAGGGCTTACATAAAATTTGTAAAAACATTTAAGTAAGCTGTTAGCAGTTAAAGCCATTAAGACCGTGTCATCTGCATATGACAACAACAGGATTGGCTTTCCCCCAATTCTTGGAAAATCTAGCTCCTGGTCTTTCAGGGCAGATTCAAGACCATTTATATGAAGGAGGAAGAGAAAGGGGGCCAGTATGCACCCCTGGCGGACTCCTTCTGATGTCACGATTGGCACGTCCTTTCTCCACCAGGGCCAAAGGGTATGGCTACCGTGGTGGATGCGTGCAACCTATGCAATAGAGTCACAAAAGGTTCCTCAACGCCCATTTCCCCCATCATGGTCCACAACTTGCCTCTAATAACCCTATCGAAAGCACTGGACAAGTCCATGAAGGCAAGGTGTATCGACCCCTTCCTTGCCCTCATGTCCTTACCCATAATCAATGCCAAGTTTAGGCACTGTTTGTTTTTTTCCATGCCTCTTTGAAAGCCGTATTGGGTGTGGGATATCAGCCCTTTAGAGTCTTCTCAGGTGATAAGGCGCGCTAAGATCATCCTCCCCAGAACCTTGACCATTGTGTCAATTAGGGAAATGGGCATATAACAGGCCGGATGTTACTTTCCTTTTTGTACACAGTGACCACTATGGCCTCTTTTCATGACGTTGATATGGGGGTCAATTAGTACTGCTCTGAAGACATTCGTCAGAAGGGGTGCCCAGAGTTGGAGGTTACTTTTAAATAGGTCAAGGGGTACCCCATCCGGCCCTGCAGCTTTTAGGTGTATCCCTTTTTTGAGGGCCTCCTCCACCTGAATCACTGAGAGGGAATTGCTCAAGTGAAGTGTGGATGTTAAGTTTAGTGGCACCTCCAGGTTTGTTTCATGGATAGTGATACCTTTTGGGTTTAATATCTTGGAGTAGTGGGATTCCCACACATCCCCTGGTATTAGTAAGTTCATGCCCCTAAAGTCCTTTGACATCAATTGGTGGTTTAATACCTCCCAAAAGCTTTTAGAATCTTTGAGTGCACTTGCTCTCTCAAGATCCTCCCAGATCACTTTCTCAGATCCTGTTTCCTCTGTGCAACTATGGTCTTATAGCACATCCTTGCACTCATAATTTAGGCTTCATCTCATGGGTTTGTGTGTACTGACTTCTTTAAATCCTTTTGGGACCTTGTTCACTCAGGGCTAAACCATTTGGTACCCCTGGATTCCCTTGGTGGAGAGGTATTAGTTATTTTTGTAGATACGTCCCTACAAATTCCCTGAAATCCTTCTATAACTATTTCAGAAGGAGAGTCATGATCAAGGTATTCCAGAATATCAATTAGTTCGCTTTGACTGTATTCTCCTCAAATTGTGGGGGATTGATCTTATTTCATTTCATTCTCACCCCATGATTTATATTTTACTGCAGGGAGCAACCATCACCTTCATTCTCCTGGGCGGCTACGTGTAGGGACACAGAAAAGGGGTTATGGTTGCTGGCGTTGTTTGGCTCCACCATGGAACTGTCTACCAAAAAGGCAACATTTCTAGTTGTTAGCATAGCATCAATATACTTTCCCAACCTCTACCCAAGTAGGTGGGATATTGGTGTTCTGGGTTACTGACCCGGTTATCGACAATAGATAAGTCATTCACAACAATTTTATCATTTAGGGCGTCTCCCTGAGGAGTATGTATAAAATGTGCTAGGTGTTGACCCTCAGTATCTGTTATCCCACAAATCTTATCAGTGCTATACTTACATAAAGTGCAGTTAAAGTCTCCGACCCAGTAGATACACAGGGGCTGCCACTTCCCTGCGATCTTATCAAATTCCTCCTTAAGGTTTACCATATTTTCACTTCTACTTGGGTCGAAAAACATTATAGTACCAGTTAATTAAAAGGGTCTTGACCTGAAACAAATTAGAAATCAAAATCAATTGATATCAAGGTGAATTAAAAACAGACTTAACATTTATACACCCATATTTAAGAGAGATTATGGTCAAGAGTCACCCATTCGCTCTCCCTGCAGGGGAGGAAATAGCATGCACATTAAAAGAACAATAACCATCCAATTCAATATTCTCCCTTGACCATGTCTCCTGAGTACAGATAATTTCGAAGGCCTTTGCATACTTCAGCCACATTTCATCCTCTAGTTTAGAACAGATACCTGCTATATTCCAGGAAACCAGTTTAAGGGGTCTGGTTGTGCGTGGCCTTCTAACTATGTCCTCCCTACTACTAGCAATCGTGAAATCTGAGCTGGATCCCCACTACCTGGGTCAAGTGATGTAGGGGGGGGGCAAAGGGTCATTCCCACTCAACCGTTTCTCAGTTCTGGTATGGGTATCTGATGGTGTATGTATATTATGATCTGGGTGGTTTGGCCCCCGCCGATTCCCTTCTATTCTGTTCACTGGGCAGTAGTTTTCCCTGGATAATCCTCCTGCCCTCATTAGCTTACATGAACTATGTGGGCTCATTGGTAGTGAGTCACTATCCGTTAATCCAGACAATACTTCAAACAATAAGGGTGAGCCATGTGGGTGGATGAGGAGGGGAGACTCTGTTCAGAAGAGGCGTGCGGAGCATAATGCCCCTTTAATGTGGCGGGAAGAAGAAGCCCACTGGATAGGCCTGTATGTACTCCGCAGGGGAATCTCTAAGATGGCATAAGGCACGTTCCACCCATCTTTTGTTATAAAAATTCAAGACCACACAATCACTTCAATATTTCTTTGCGTTTTCCCCAACCAGCTCACTCGTCTAGCCTTGATAATATGTTTGCTCCAGTTCACCTGTGGCTGTATTCTACTAGTGCACCAAAAAGCAGATTTGTTGATAAGGCTCTGACAACTTTCATGGTGACCTGGGTGAGGATGTGGGACCCGTGTCAGGATCAACGTGTAAGGAGTACATTCTGGCGGGAGGTCTAGAACCATGTTTTCGTGTTGTTGGGTTTGTTCAAAGCATTCATTGGGCCCTTTCTCGATCCCATTGGTCTCGCTATGATCCCTTTCAGGATTCAGTGAATTAAGTTCTCTATGAGTACTGTTGGTCCCCCTGTCTTGACCCCCTGCCTGTATTTGCAGCCCTGCTTGGGAGAATGTCTGATTTTCGCTGCCCTGTTGGGGACGCAATATACTACCATCTACACTTGTGGCTACTGGCCTATCTATAGCTGACCTTTTCCTTCCAGTTGCATTAAAGGTGTTATTTTCACCCCTATCTATCTGGCATTTGTGCAGAAAGCCACTTACATTAGGCCCAATTCACTTCATAGAACAACCTAGAGAGGACAAAAGTTGTCCACGCTGCTCTTCTATACCGGCCAGTTGCAATAGTATAGGCTCTAGTGAATCTGCCAATACTTTCCCACATTGAGCATCATGTCCAATTCGGGAAAAGTTTTTTGCTTTCCATCCCCTCCTCCCTGCCCCCTCAAGGTTTTCCTGCAGAAACCTTTGGCCTCTTAACCCTGGGTAATTGGCCCTGTGACCGTTGTTCAAACCCCTTCGGGTCGGTGTGTTTTCTTTTTCCCCCAGCTGAATTTAGGTCCCCTGTGGTTGACGATGTTGCAGTGTCCACATCTTTTGGCTCTCCGCCCGGTGGGACCCTGGCTCAAGATGATGACTGTTGTTGAAAGTGCAATTGGTGGGTCCTCTTGACTAATGGGGGGATGCAGATGTTGTTTGTTTATGGACCTCTGCTGATGTTAAGGGGGCAGCCTGTGCAGAATGTATGTCCATGTTTCCAGTTATAATGATAGTCTATGCTCTGCCAATTCGATTTCTTTGTTGAGTGCCCCCACAGATTTTTGCAAGAACCCATCTAGTGTTGTGTCTGTGCATTTGGGGGCGGGCATTGGTTTCTTTCTCCCCATTTTCCCACGCTGGCTCAGAGTAAGTATACAGACTTTTTATATTTTTCACAGGCCTTTCAACCCCCACTCCTTACTTCTGTATCTCCTCAGGTGAAACCAAGAGATGTGGCCCAGCCAGGCCTCCTCTGGTCCCTAGTGGGCACAGACAGGCCCGCCCTTGGACCGGGCTTTGCCCTGGAGTGGCCCGGGCATGCCCACGTGTGTCCACGCTCGATTGTGAAGCGCCTCCTGGCACTCTGATTGGTGGAATGTGGAGTGCGGTGTCAGCAGCTCTGGCCTTGAGAGAAACCCAATTATTAACAACAGGGGGTACCCGATAAACCAAGAGGCATCTGCGTTAATTTAACTAAATAAAGACAAGTGATGTCAACGATCTTCTACTTCCAAAAAGGTTATTTATTGAGACAGATACTGCTAATTATCTATCTCAAAACATTACAGATTGTACAGAATCAATCTCACACTATTATAACGTTCATCTAGTGGCTATTAAACCAACTAAAAAAGAAAACACACAAAAGATTGTTATGATTTGTAACTTTTCTTTTAAAAGTCCTTTTTCATTTTTTTACATCATATATACAAATCAACTGGTCAAAATGTTTTTTAATCTTGTATGAAACAATCTCCAACATTCAAGAACCGAAAATTCTGCTTTTAATAACCCTTAATCCATGTGATATATATGAAGCGCAATTAATTATCTCCAAGGAAAATACTGGCAATATCTTTACTGGCCTAATTTCCTTTTTTGAACACCCAAGTATCAAGGAGCATAAGAAGCAAAAATCAATGTCTTTGTAGCTTCTATACAAATAGTACTCCTAAGGCTTATATCCATGAAATTTCAAATATCAAAAAAGGTGTCGAATTCGATGGTAACTGTCGACGCGTTTCGGCCTGTCAAGCAGTTTCAGGCCTCATCAGGACAATGGGCAACAAAACTCATAATAATTAACCGCAGCATAGTTTCAATTATCTCCTAGCCCAAATCCGGCTAAGGTATCCAGGGGTTATAGTTTTTGTCAAAAAAGTAAATTTCTCCTAGCAACCAGCAGGTTGGAATTCTTTAGGTACGCACAGCTTGTCCAAGTCTGTATATCATAGTGATCGCCAAACTGGGAATCCGAAACCCTTGCTCCTTACTCATTTTAAACTGCAAGCTCTCGTAGAGTTCGCCAGAACATTAAGACAAATCCACGTATTCCCAAAGGCGCCCGAGTCTTCTACTACTCGGCGTTCGAAAAACACGTGGTAAATGTGTTTTCGAGAGAAACCCAGCAGGAAGCAGTTGCTAGCGGGACCTGCGCCGTGGGAACCCACTTCCGATTTTGAAGCGCCTTCTGGAGCTCTGATTGGCGGAATGCAGAGTGCGGTGTCAGCGGCTCCAGCCACAAGAGAAACCCAGCAGGAAGCAGTTGCCAGGGCTGTGGGAGCTCGTGCCCTATTTTGAAGTGCCTCCTGGTGCTCTAATTGGCAGATTGCGGAGTGTGGGGTCCGCAGCTCTGGCCACGAGAGAAACCCAGCAGGAAGCAGTTGCCAGCGGGACCCACGCTGCAGGAGCCCCTGCCAATTTTGAAGCGCCTCCTGGCGCTCTGATTGGCAGAATGCAGAGTGCGGTGTCAGCTGCACCGGCAGCGAGACAAACCCAGCAGGAAGCAGTTGCAGTTTGTTACCTAACACATGTAAATGGGCATATTGCTGCTATGGGAGTGTAATCTGCTGTTTTATGCCCTGTTTCGTGATTGTGCAAAAAGTGCATAGATACTGTAAACATATTTACAGTTATGCAGTATCTTTTTCTAGATCTCACAGATACCCCATATAAAGTGATGGTGTGCATGTATAATTACTTGGCATACCAAAGCCGGCCTTATCGGAACGACCTTACTAGCATAAAAGGACAAAGAAACAGGGTAATAAGAAGAAAAAGCGAAAGAGATATATCAGAGTGATATACATACATACATACATATTTATATATACACACACACACACATATATATATATATATATCACAAATCCTGTATTGGAAGCCTTGTCTTCAATCACGGGCAGGAGCCAAACAGGACACGGACCCAAGATTATCGTGCTGCTTATTTCTTTATTTTAGCCAGATGTCAGAGACGCGTTTCGCGGCGCGAACGCCGCTGGTTCACTCGACAAATTCATTTACACATGAAGGCTTTTTACAGTGACAGTGCTTTCAAAAAATGTGAATCACGTGATAACAGTTTGCCATGGACATGGAAAACATACTACAATCATCGTATAATACTTGGATTGTACCATCGGTTAAGGCTGTCAGTTGCTGTGCAAAATATACGTAAAATACGCCTTAAAGATTTACATGCAACTTTACATCAAATTATAAAATGCAATTCATTTGGCATTTTAGGTTTGTTGTTATTTGAAATTTCTGTAAAATACATTCACCCTTTAACCTGATACTTTGACTATATTGTTTATCTTCAATTACCATGACAACATTCATCAATAAAGTGCTTATAAGTGATAGTGCTATTAAAAGAAATTCATTTCATTTACTGTTCTCATATTGTACAATCCAAATTGTCACCAGTTACTTTGACTTTAATCTTTACGTTCCGTATATCCTTACCACATACATGATTTAGTGTTGCTCATTATTCACATTTATGATTAATGGATTCATTGCACTTGTTATTATCTATGAACATTATTCCTTGGCTTGTATCGTTATATATCTGTATTTTTTGTGTCCCACATGTACATTACCGCTGTCTATACCGATCTTTCTTGGTATCCCTTTGAGCATCAAACAATCACCTTTATAAACATTTGTAAACTCTGTTTAAAAAACATTCATAAGATATTTACAGTTTTTAAAATCTTTTCTACCCATTTTGGTCATAAAAATGCATATATACATTATTTACAACTTAAAACACCTTGTTGATCTTCATGTATATCTGGTGATTTGATTTAAATGTATTTTTCTATGGGATATCAAATTCATCTTATAATCTGAAAGATCAGGTGACTGGTTGTCTTGTCCCTATTTCAAAGCTATTTCTCCTCATATTTAGCTAAGATAGACAAGTATATAGATCTTCTGTAAGATTCAGTCCATTCGGATGTTTTGAATCCAGCAGCAGAATGTACCTCGTCTCTAACTTCCTTAGTTTGTTCTCACGGTCCCCTCCTCGTCTATTGGGGGGAATTGCGTCTATAAGGTAATATGTTAACCCTTTATTGTTCGACCCGTGGAATGTTTTAAAATGCCGAGCCACCGGGTAGGTGTTATCCATATTAGTGATGGCTCGAAGATGTTGAAGTATTCGGACGTGTGCTTGTAGTTTACTTGAGCCCACGTAGTTTAACCCACATGGGCACGTTAACACGTATACAGAAAATTCTGTTTTACAATTCAGCATTTTGTTGATCATATAAGGTTTGGCTTTGAAGGGACTGAGGTATGTTTTTGTGTTTGTACCATGTGTGCAGGCTTTGCATGTGGGACATCTTTTAAAACCTTTCAGGCTTTGATACCAAGTAGGTTTGCCAATAATTTCTGGGTCTGAAACAACTAGACAATCTCTCATTGAAGGACATCTACTATAGGTAATGGACACCCTCTGCGGGAGCTGGGGTCCTAATACCGGGTCACTCAACACTGTAGGCCATTCATCTTGAATGATTTTCTGTATTGTCTTATGTTGTTTACTATATCCTAGGATCAAGCGAAAATTCTTTCCCTCCAAATTTAGCTGGCTCATTATCTTGTTTATCGCGCTTATCTGTTTTACTGACCAGTAGAGTCTCCCTCTCAACTAACATTGTTTTCGCTATGGCTCTATTTATAGTTTGGTATAGCCTCTGGCTAGGAATCTTTCTTTGCTCTGTTTCTGGGCTAGTTGTAGTTCCTCGTGTGTGCTGCATATCCTATTTATCCTAAGCATTTCCCCGTAGGGAATGCTGTTCACTAGGTGATGTGGGTGTGAACTTGAGGCGTGCAATAGTGAGTTTCCTGCCGTTTTTTTCCGGTGTAGTGTCGTTTGTAAAGTGTTGTTATCTACAAATACTTCTGTGTCCAAAAAACTCACCCTTGATTTGCTTATTTCTGCAGTAAATCTTAAATTAAGATCGTTATTGTTCAATTCACACAATACATTTTCAGCTTCCCCCATCGTTCCATGCCAGATTACGAATAAATCGTCTATAAATCTTAGCCACACTTTAACTTTCGCTGTCATAGTGTCACCATGTATTCCACCTAGGACTAGCTTCTCCCATTTGCCCATATGTAGGCATGAATAGCTTAGGGAGAAGCTAGCCCCCATGGCTACTCCTTGTGTTTGGCAATATAGTAGATGATTAAACATGAATACATTGTTATGTAGGCAGAATTTGATCATCGCCACAAGCATCTCACTGTGTTGATGAAAAATAGGCTCTCTGTCTTTCAAAAAATATTCCACAGCTTTGATGCCGTCTTCATGTTTTATGCTAGTATATAATGATGATACATCTATTGCCATCATGATGTATTCACAGTTCCATTGAAAGTTCCTTAGTTTGTTTAAAAAGTCACTTGTGTCCCTAACGTAGGATGCTAATGATTTGACATAATCTTGAAGGAAAAAGTCTACATAGACTGATGTTTTTTCTAGAAGGCTATTCCTGGCACTGATAATAGGACGCCCCAGTGGTTTCTTGCTTTCCTTATATATTTTGGGTATAAAGTATATTGTTGGTACAGTAGGATTATCATTCTTTAAATACTTGTACTCATTCTCACTGTGGAGTTTTTTATTTCGCCAACTTGATAATTTTTTATAGTAGGCTTGGTACATTTCTTTCAGTTTGCCAACGTCTGTTCGAGAATAGCATTGTCTATCATTTAATTGGCTCATGGCCTCTTTCATATATTCGTCATGTGGCCATAATACTATATTTCCTCCTTTGTCACTGTTACGGATTATGACTTCCTTGTTGTTAGTCAGTTTTTTCATTAGCTGGAAATACATATGGGGCCTCATTTATGACTTTTTGCCGCAGGGAAGCGCAGCAGGCCTTTCTGCTGCGCTTCCCTACGGCAAAAGAAAAGGGCAGAAATGCGCCGTATCTATAAGATACGGCGCATTCCTGTCCTTTTCCCTTCCGCTGGCGCACAATGGGCTGCCTGCGCCAGCGCAGGCACCCTTGCACAATGGTGCAAGGGTGCCTGCCTTGCGGGGAAGATTATTTTTGTACAGGAAGGGAAACCTTTCTGTACAAAAATAATCACAAGAGGCTTTTCCTCCTTCTATGTGTGCTGTAGAATGCAGCACATATAGAAACAGGAAATATGAGGAGAAATAAAGACATTTCTCACTGTTGCGCCTCCCTTACCCCTCCCCTGGGGAGGCGTAAGCTTTTGGCACTGCTTCAGAGTTACGATTTCTCGTAAATCTGGGGCAGTGTCAAAAGGCCATGGATGTTGCTGGGAACGCCCCCAGCAACACCCATTGCACGCCCCTTTAACGCAGTACACTGCGTTAAAGGGACTGATATTTATCAGGCAGCAGTACGCCACAAAAACTGGCGTACTGCTGCCTGATAAATACCACGCTGGTTTCTGCGCCACGGAACTTCATGAAAAGTGAAGTTCCGATGGCGCAAGGGGCCTCATAAATGAGGCCCTTGGTCTTGATTGCGATGTTTCTGAATGCTTGTGCTGGTTCCAATTTTTTTGTTTAAATTTTTGATTTTTTGAGTGATAACTTCATGGAACGTATCTATGGCATCATGCAGCATGATAGGGCAGTATTTTGATTTTGGTTTAAAGTTAGTTAGACCTGCTCCTTTATTTGAAATATTTGCACCTAGCACATTTGACGTTCCGACTTGATCATTGTCTTGATTCCACAATTCTTCTAGTTCCCATTCCATATCTGCTTCTAGATGTGGCATTGTCATTTGAGGAGTTTCAGGGTTTTCTTGTGTTGGACTTATTTTTTTCATAGCATATCATTTTTTAAGTTTCAACTTCTCACACCCTTATATACATCCATCCGGGTATTTGGGTAGTCAAAGTTATTTGGTGGACAGTAAGATAATCCCAAACTTAAGGTGTTTTCTTCTTTTTGGGTAAATTTTAAGTTGGATAAATTGACTATTGTTCGTTTTGCTTCTTTTTCCAGTAATTTTGTTTCTTTCGGGGCTGATTTGGGATTTTGCCTGTGTTTTGCTGCATTGCGCCTCTGCTTCCGCTTGATGTTTGCCAGCCTCCGTGTGTTTGTGAGCAGGTCATTGGCCTCAAAGTTGCCATTCTTTGGGCGGCTAAAATTTTCATCTCTTCCCACGGTGATGGTCTGGCCCCCGCTAAGGCTGTAGGGGCATTTCTCAAATCAGAGTCATCCTCACTGTTGGAAGTATACTGTTCGCTCGATGTAGTAGCAGCAGCATCCTCTACTCGCCTCTGACGATTACTGGGAATACTTGGTATACCTTGCCCTTGTTTTTGTTGGTTTTTGCGTACAATGTCAAGTTTTCGGGCAAAGGTAAAGATCTGTCCTACCTCATAATCAACTTTGTCTAGTTGGAATTTGTGAGTTTTTCTATCCTTTATTTTTTCTTCCTCTTTCTTTAGTCGGTTTGTGACCTCTTTCCTGAGACGGGCAATTTCTTCATCTTGGCCCATACTCGCTAGTTCTTCATTGAGAGCGTCTATTTCTGTTAGCAGGCGTGCCCTATCTATGTCTGCATATTTAATCAATAGTAAAGTGAGTCTGTGGGATGAGTCAAGGTTCACTTTTGCCCATTCGCGCATCAGTTCCGGATGAGGTTCTTCATATGTTGGTGCAGTTAAGATGCGGAGCCCCCGTGGGATTCTACCCACCTCTATATAGCTCTGTAGGGACCTCGACTCCCACCATTTTGACATTTCCAATTGCATTTTCCTTTCTAATAATTTCATTTTGTATGCCATAGAGTCTGGTGGGTGTGTTGTTACGTTATTGTTCGATTTTGTACCGCTGCTCACTGTGGGGATGTCTTTGAACATCCCTGGGGCAGCCGCCTCCCTTTCTCTTACTATGTCGCTCGACATCTTGGCTTATTTGTTTATTTCAGTTTGACTCGTTGGTACACAAGCGTGGGTCTTCTATCAGTTCGTTTTTTACGCGCTTACTCAACAGTCATGCATACTTTTCCACCCCGCAATGCCGCTTTAAACTGTACCTTTCGGTCCTGACTTAGGAACTCCTTGCTTTTTGCGAGTGCGTAAACTCTCGCAGCCAGCCGGTGTCCTCGTGTCGGTTCCAATACAGGTACACAATCGTCGTTCTCGGTGCTGGGGGGGCCGCGGTAATTCCTTTCCAGGATCTCAATCGTCCCCCGGGGGTAATCCGGAAGACCGTTCCGTCTCTTCACCGCTGGCCCAACGTCGGAAGAGGGGTCCTGTGTTAAACTGGTACTTCGGAACAACCAGTTAATATATCACAAATCCTGTATTAGAAGCCATGTCTTCAATCACGCGCAGGAGCCAAACAGGACACGGACCCAAGATTATCGTGCTGCTTATTTCTTTATTTTAGCCAGATGTCAGAGACGCGTTTTGCGGCGCGAACGCCGCTTCTTCACTTGACAAATTCATTTACACATGAAGGCTTTTTAAAGTGACAGTGCTTTCAAAAAATGTGAATCACGTGATAACAGTTTGCCATGGACATGGAAAACATACTACAATCATCGTATAATACTTGGATTGTACCATCGGTTAATGCTGTCAGTTGCTGTGCAAAATATACGTAAAATACGCCTTAAAGATTTACATGCAACTTTACAGCAAATTATAAAATGCAATTCATTTGGCATTTTAGGTTTGTTGTTATTTGAAAAAGGTCAGTTTTCATAATTTTCCTGCAAGTGGATTCTGTTGTGGTGATTTCCTTTGGATATATATATATATATCAAAATACCAAATGCCCTGTAGCATCTGAGAGAGCACACGACCAGTCCTCTGCCATCCAGCAGTGTCACGCAGCCCTCCTACTTCTCCGCTTGCATTCAAAAAGCCAACGCGTTTCGGGGCTGCTCCCCTTCTTCATGGGCGCAAAACATCACACGTAACTGCCTGCAAGGGTGTTTCCGGTTTTATTGTGCATTCACCAAAACCCCATTTCCTGTGGGCGTGTGTAGGTTCACAGTCCCACGGTGGTTTGTGGGATATGAAGTCCGTGATGCAGGCAGTGCACTCGTGCATGGTTTTGTAATTAGAGTTCATTAAAGTCCTTTAGTAGGTTGCAGAGTTGAAGGATAGCTTAATCCGCGTATGGAGAACTGTGCCGATTTTGCCCCGCTACGTGCAGAGCTACGACCTCGCCCAGCCAGTGATTGTCGTATTCTCCAGCTGGTGACGGTGCCTCTCTCCACGACCAGGCTGCCGTGTAGCAATGTCAAAATACCAAATGCCCTGTAGCATCTGAGAGAGCACACGACCAGTCCTCTGCCATCCAGCAGTGTCACGCAGCCCTCCTACTTCTCCGCTTGCATTCAAAAAGCCAACGCGTTTCGGGGCTGCTCCCCTTCTTCATGGGCGCAAAACATCACACGTAACTGCCTGCAAGGGTGTTTCCGGTTTTATTGTGCATTCACCAAAACCCCATTTCCTGTGGGCGTGTGTAGGTTCACAGTCCCACGGTGGTTTGTGGGATATGAAGTCCGTGATGCAGGCAGTGCACTCGTGCATGGTTTTGTAATTAGAGTTCATTAAAGTCCTTTAGTAGGTTGCAGAGTTGAAGGATAGCTTAATCCGCGTATGGAGAACTGTGCCGATTTTGCCCCGCTACGTGCAGAGCTACGACCTCGCCCAGCCAGTGATTGTCGTATTCTCCAGCTGGTGACGGTGCCTCTCTCCACGACCAGGCTGCCGTGTAGCAATGTCAAAATACCAAATGCCCTGTAGCATCTGAGAGAGCACACGACCAGTCCTCTGCCATCCAGCAGTGTCACGCAGCCCTCCTACTTCTCCGCTTGCATTCAAAAAGCCAACGCGTTTCGGGGCTGCTCCCCTTCTTCATGGGCGCAAAACATCACACGTAACTGCCTGCAAGGGTGTTTCCGGTTTTATTGTGCATTCACCAAAACCCCATTTCCTGTGGGCGTGTGTAGGTTCACAGTCCCACGGTGGTTTGTGGGATATGAAGTCCGTGATGCAGGCAGTGCACTCGTGCATGGTTTTGTAATTAGAGTTCATTAAAGTCCTTTAGTAGGTTGCAGAGTTGAAGGATAGCTTAATCCGCGTATGGAGAACTGTGCCGATTTTGCCCCGCTACGTGCAGAGCTACGACCTCGCCCAGCCAGTGATTGTCGTATTCTCCAGCTGGTGACGGTGCCTCTCTCCACGACCAGGCTGCCGTGTAGCAATGTCAAAATACCAAATGCCCTGTAGCATCTGAGAGAGCACACGACCAGTCCTCTGCCATCCAGCAGTGTCACGCAGCCCTCCTACTTCTCCGCTTGCATTCAAAAAGCCAACGCGTTTCGGGGCTGCTCCCCTTCTTCATGGCGGTATATATATATATATATATATATATATATATATATATATATGGCGGTAGCCAGTAGGTATATATAGTTAGGACCTAGTTTCCATAGGAAATCACCAACATTCTATTGGGAATAACTTTGGCACTGGTTGATGAATCTTCGCAAATTTCTCAAAGATGGCTCGCTACGCTCCTCTCCTTCCCTGAAAGTTTGGGGGGATTAGTCTAGTGGGGGCTGAGAAAAAAGGGGGGTCCCAAAACGTGTTTTCCCCATGTTCATTTCCATAGGACCTTTAGACTCGGCTACAGCTTGAACCACTGAAGGGAATTACACCAAACTTGTCAAAATGGTAGTGTCTGGTACGCAGATCACGCTTTTGGTTAAATAGTGTAAATCCCTCCAGTAGTTCCTGAGAAAATCAGAAGAGAATCAAATTATATATCTGGGCGGAGACTAACCACATATCGCTGATCGTGAGATCTGATTGGCCGTCAGCATCTCATCGTGAGATCTGATTGGCTGTCAGCAGTTCATCGAAGAAGTGTTGGCACCCCGCGATTTTTCGCTAAATTTTTTTTGGGGGGGGGCGGGCTTGGGTTGCTTCTGTCTTTTATTTTATAATGTTTTTATTTTAATTTCAAGGGTGCCCACCCCTCGTTTTACCCCCGAGATCACCGCCGCGGCCCAAGCCGCCTCAAGATGGCCACTGCCTGGTTGTGGGCGGGGCCCGGGAGGCTCGCCGTGATTGGCTGCCCAAAGCAGGACGTGTGTGTGTGTTGTGTACAACTGTTACCAGCAGTATGCTATTTGACTTGATCTGGTTGTAGTATAATAGTGGGCCGCCTACGAACTTGACAACCGCGGGCTCAGAAAATCCCCCTTAATGCTTTCGAAAGTGTTCCTTGTTCAAAGCTAAATCGCGCATTAGAGGCCTGCCTCTGCGACCTGCGCGGGTTGGCTGTCTGAGGCTTTCCCCTCGGTGTCAGAAACCGATGAATTACTGAAGATATGATAATGCCCCAACGAAGGCTGGCTTCATGCATGATAGAGGAACTGCGCCTCGGGAGAAGCCGCAGCAACTGCCGCGTTCAGGCGCCTATGAATAGGGCAGGGCGAAGCAGGCAGCTGCAGGGAGCATAGGAAGAGCGTGAGTTGTGCGGCCTTGTTCTTTTTGTGCTGAAGTGACCACGGAGCAGTCTTTGCTCCCCAGGGGCTCAGTAAGGTAAATTTTCGAAATTTTGAAGCTCTGCTTAGGGCTATTAGCACCACATCTGAAAATGGGTGAGCTGGCTTTCTTTGCTCTCTGAGCACATGCTAGCCCTCGCGGACAGTAGCAGGGAGCAGCATCACAGTGCAGCCTCTCTTTCAGACAATTTCCTGCTGCTAGGCAGCAACTGTTGCAACCGCTCTGGCGGACTTGATTGATTTAGATCGGCGCTCTGCCCTCTTCAATACTGTATTTTTTTTTACAAACAGTTGCAAAGAGCGCCGCTGCTATCAATGAGCGTGGACCTTATTTAGAGAACAAGAACCCTTAACATTGTAATGAATGACCGAGAGTTTAACGACTGGGCACGAAACACGCTTCAGCAAACTTCATCTGTTCTCATTCAGAGCCCAGACAATGATCGTAAAATCGCCAGGTCCTCTGAGGGATTTGTTACAGTGAGAGATCGGGATAACATAGAATAGTTGTCCTTCCTGAAATCTTGAATGGGGTCGGCAAAAAAAGAAAGACTTGAATATTTAAATCGCCCGTGATTGTGCAGGCGCCATTTAAACAATGAAAACAAAATTAGGTTCCAACCTGCACTCCAGGTTAAGAAATGTTATCACTGATTTGGGTCTTCCGTATCTGTGTTCGCCTCTCGTAGGTAATTGACAGTTGAGCATACCTTATTTCGATGGTTACAATGTGTGTGCACATTAAGCACTCCACTAATCACTCACTGCTCACTGCTCTTTATTTTAAGTATCAGCTGCACTTTTTTTAAAGTCACAAGTGGCTTCGGGGGTCACTTCCACCCCCGGACTGGCATGTGGATCATTTTATCCACTTGAGCACAATAAGACACATCCACAGCTCTTTACGTCAGTTTGGCATGTATCGGATCACCTCTGTAGCACGTCCCGTCACATTTACATTTTGGCACAGTGAATGCTAACACAGATACTTAGAGTTTGACGGTGTATTATTCTTCATACATTTTCTTTTCTCTTTCTTTACTGTTCTGGCAGGAGGCCACAGTTCACAGATTATTGAAGATTCACTTGCCCCTGATGACGTGTGTCACAACCCGAAATCTATTGGGTCTGCCATAATTGAATCACAAAAAAGGTTTTGAGGACAAATATCTTGTATATCTGAATGCATTTAAGACTTGTATCTTTGTACACTTCATGGAATGAAGATGTTCTGTTTGCTTATAATATTCTTTTGAAACAAAAAAGATCATCAATGAAATGTTTCTTTAAACTCACAGGAACATTCTGATTAATGATGGATGTAATGATTTAACATGTTTACAATTTAAATTAAAACCTCAGGGACAATTCGCAGTGCGCTGTGCGTAGGAACAGCGTTTGGATTGATACACGATGTTCTCAGCTACGAGGGGCTATTACAAGACTCCCAATACTGTCACTACTGTGGTATTACACAGAGTCTGCCATCTATGGTACACAGTCTTAGAGCTGCCTCCCAGGTCATTTTGTCGTCCATTTGTAGCCCTGGACCTCTCGGTTTGTGCTGTGTGCTCCTGGGAGCATTGTCTGGTTACATTCATGTTTAGGCTTTCCAACCTGCATTTATTTTCCTTCCTGGTTTTTTTTGTTTCCAAACCTTTTTCTTTGTGTGCAAGTTGTTGAGTGTTTTTGTCTGCCTGCGAGGGTTTCTGCATTTGTTTTGCGTGTTTTTTCACAGCTGTGTGTGAGTTTAAAGCCAGTTGTATTTGAAACATCTAGCAGGGCAGACATGGTTTCAGTTACTTGTACTTTCAAACCGGTTTTACCACTCAAACAATTTCCCCTTCCTGAACGGATTTTTGCATAACTCATATCCAGCAAGGCAGCAGGTGGACTTTGAGCATGGTTGAAAGGGTTGGCAGTGTGTGCACCCGCCCTTTTTGTGCCGTAAATCACTGGGGCATGTGTCAATGTGTGCATGATTATATTCTTGTTTCAGGTACAAACCTAACCTTGCTTACACCCAGTTTTGCCAGTCACTCTCTTTGTTAGAACAGGATCACAATTGCTTTATTACCCTTCCTGCTTCCTCAAATTTGCTTGAAAATGCACCAACCCTCCGATAGGTGGTTCGGGCTCGCTCGTTGTGCTGGTTCGCATTACCGTGTCACAAGATGAATATTGTCGAAAAGGTGTGTCACCAACATTAAAAGTTTGGAAAGCTGTGGGTTAGGGAGTGGAGAGAGAGCGCGCTGGGTGAAAGGGGGAGAGGTTGAAGAGAGCGGGTGAAGGAGAGAGCGCACATGAAGTAGGGAGAGAAAGGAGGAGGAGAATGGGATAAAAAGGGAAAGCAGGAGAGACAGAGACAAGGAAAGACAAGGAAAACATAGGAGGAATAGAGAGGAAGAACAAGGGTGAAAGTGATGTATAGAAAGTGTGAAAGGATGGAAACAAGGGAGAGGGCGAGAGAGACGAATGGGAGAGTGATGCAGATAACGAGTGGAAGAGAAATAGAGATGGGAGTGAGAAGAAATAAATCAGAGCTAAAATGTAGAGTTGAAGAGAGGGGTGGAGAGGGAAAGATGGAGCAGAGTAAGAAGGAGTTCGACAGAGAGAGAGAATGGGCAGTGGGTCTTTCAAGGGAGAGTCCGTAAGAAAGAGAAAGAGAGAGAAGTGAAAAGATATATATATATATATATATATATATATATATATATATATATATATATATATATATATATATATATATATATATATATATATATATATATATAAGCTTCCAGGGGCCGGTTTCTGGCATTTCAGCCCACCCCCTTTTCTGAATCATTTTTGTCCATCATAAGCGTGGAAGGGTATACTCAGATGTGAGTCCCTAGTTCATTACACCATCAGGATTCAAGCAAGCCGGGCCGAAGACGGCTGAAATGCCAGAAACCGGTCCCCGGTAGCTTGTTTCCTTCCCAGTATAAGAATTGGCTTGGTAGTTTGGTCTGCCCTGTTCCCATGATGCACTGGGCCAGGGTCAGACTAATTTGCATATAGCCAAGTTCTGAGCTGGGATGGTGCAGTGAGCTAAAAAACGATGATGGATCAAGCCCTGATCTTTGGACTGGGTAAGAGTGGTCTGCTTAATTCAGACACTCTGTTCATCACCACCCCCTTTTCTGAATCACAATTCCCACAAAGCAATGCACAGGCTCATCATGAGAAGCCCATCAGAGGTCGTGTTATCAAGCTAGAAAAGGGACTATGATTGGATACTGCATGTTGCTTTCCTTCACCATCAGCCTCTGAGGAAGAAAGTATTCGAAGCGCGTAAGGCTCCGATGGTAGCAGGACTGTGAAAAGGGAACAGCAGGCTGGTGCCTTTTTACCTGTTTATTAGAGCTGAAGTTTGAAGCTCTTCACCTCTCCTTGAGTGCACCTCGCACGACGACACCAAGCTGGGAGCAGTAATATATATATATATATATATATATATATATATATATATATATATATATATATATATATATATATATTTCCTACCGGCGGTCGCCAGTAGGTAGTTATAGTAAGGACCTAGTTTCCATAGGAAATCCGCAACATTCTATTTGGAATAACTTTGGCGCTGGTGGACAGATCTTTGCGAATTTCTCCAAGAAAATGGCCGGCTCCGCTCCGCTCCTTCCCTGAAAGTTTGGGGGTGATTCGTGAAGCAGGGGCCGAGAAAAAAGGAGGTTCCCAAAATGTGTTTGCCCCATGCAATTTTCCATAGGACATTTAGACAGGGCTACAGCCCCAATGGCTGAACGGAATTACACCAAATTTGGTTCGCAGATCACACCTTTTGTTAAATTGTGTAAATCCGTTCAGTAGTTCCTGAGAAAATTATAAGTAAAATCATAAGTATATCTATAGGAGCTTATTGTAAGCTTACTGTACTCTGTACCTTCCCGAGCACAAGCTGAATGCTAATTGGCTGTCAACACTCCAAACCAGGAAGTGTTGGCAGCTATCTTGTGCCTCGGTAGAACCGAGGCACAAGAAAGCAGAGAAATAAACGTGGAAAACGCAAAAAGGGGGCAGGGTAGAAACACCCTGACCCCCTAGGCCTGCTCAAGGGGTCCCACAAGGACCCCCAAGGCCCCCAAAATTATTATTATTGTTTTTTAAATTGCGGGGTCTGCGTAAGTACGCGAACTCCGTGAAAAAAACATAAACACCTGGTCTGCTTTATAAACATTAGCCGCCGGGGGGACCAAATCCTAGGGGCAAAATGAGAAAAAAGTGTGGGGGGGTCCCAATCCCCCCCACACTGCCCCGGGGACCGCCACCCCCAGGGCAAAGTAATTATGATAGCGGGAGGGCATACAGCCCCCTGCAGCTCCGGGGACCGCCACCCCCGGGGCTTTGATATCAGTGATGGAGGCCCTCTAAGGCCCCCTGAGCCCCGGGGACTGCCACCCCCCAGGGCTTTCTTTCTAAGTATGCAGGGGGCTCACGGCCCCCCTGCAGCCCCGAGGACTGCCACCCCCCGGGGCTTTGATATCAGTGAGAGGGGGCCTCTAGGGCCCCCGAGCCCCTGGGACTGCCACCCCCGGGGCTTTCTTTCTAAGTATGTGGGGGGCTCACGGCCCCCCCACAGCCCCAGGGACTGCTACCCCCGGGGCGGTAATATTATTATTGAATATAGGGGGTCCGTGACGGACCCCCCTAGCCCCGGGGACCACCACCCCCTAGGGCTTTCCAATGTTGGGAGGGGGGCCGCATGGCCCCCCTCCTGGAGCCTTGTGGTGGCCCTGGAGACCGCCAGCACCCCAGGGCTGGCAACTGCAGGATCCCGGGTGCCTCACCCCGGGACACTGCTGTTTGCTATGGTAGGGCGGGAGCCTCGCAGTTCCCACCCTACCATAGCAAACTGCTTTTCATCAGAGAGAGCAGTATGATAACTGCTCTTTCTGACGAAAAGCATGCCAGCTCCCGAAGGACGCGGAGAGCCGGCTGGGACCGTGGGGGCATTGGGGCTCCCCCCACGGTCCCCAACGTTGTATTTTAGCCCTGGGGGATGGGGTCCCTAGGGATTAAAAAAAATTATTAATAGACGCTATGTTTTTTTTACAATAGATTTACTGTACGCGTACCATGCTCATACGTACGACATGCGGTGCAAATTCTGTAAGTCGTCCTGTGAGCGTACCGCAGCAAAAAAAACATTCAATAAAAAACATACTTTACAAATATCTATCAAGTTTATGTGTTTATGTGATTGTTGGTTGTAATTATACCTTTTCTATTTATTGGTACTTATATGTAAGTACTTATGCATTGTCTAAACTTGTTGAGCAGCAGTGTTTTATAGAGTGCTGAACTTTTGACCTCTGTTGACAGTTAACTTTTGCATGATCTGCTGGGGGTAGGGTGGAAAGTTATGTCAGTTGGAAAGGTGTGAAATGTTGAACCAATGGAAATGTGTCTTTGTTTTTGAATTATTGTGTGAAGGAATTTGATTTGGTATTAATGTGTATATATGTGTAAATTGAGAGGGAAAATGTGCCATTTGTTTGGTTCTGCTGCACGCACTGAAGCAGAGAGATTCTGTGTAAGGCTATCTGCTGTGTGAGTCGCATTCTTCTTAATTTTACAATCTGTTTGAAAGGTGAGTTGATTACTTGTAAGGGACTGTATGTGTTGCATTTTATTTTTAGTAAGAGTAATGTGTTTATTCCGGTAAAGTTTGTAGAACCATATTCTGAGTTTTTCTGCATTTGGCTAACTATTGTGATAAAATTATTTCGTATGTTAAAGTGTTTAGTTAGTCACTTTTTGTGCAATTTAAAGTGCAGTACTAAAAAATGTAGAATGTGTGCAGTCACTTTTTTAGATGTAGAATATTTAATAGTGTTGCTCCTGTAGAAATATTTAGGCTTGTGCTCTAAATCTACAATTTTGTAGTCACTATACATAGACTGTTGCATACACTCTTGCACAGATTTACAATCCCCTTGGATCTCTTTCTTGTTCTATTGTGTTTCATTTTTGGATGTAATGTTGCCCAAAAAAAATGGTGCAAATTGGAAATGTATTTGCAAAATGAGTCAGAATTGTCTACTGAAAATAGTGGTCATATACAGGGATTTTATTTAGTCACTAAAATGTTTTAGTGTGGTAAATGTGTTTTGGTGAAATGTATGGTTTAACATTTTTTGTCTAGGATCACACTGAGCATCTGTGAAAATTAAAGATTTACACTTGGATCTTTTTCTATAATCTCCACTGTCTCTCCCACAGTCTATCTCTCTCTGCTTAAAGTGTTCCCTCTGTTCTGATATTTTCCTTTATTTCCTTATTCTAATTTGTCTTTCTTCACAGTGCCTCTTCTTCCCATACTCCCTCTTGTCCTTTTAGTCCTCCTCTGTCCTTATTCTCTCCTTCTGTCTCCTAATAGTCTTCCTTCTTTTTATAGTGTATCCTGTGACCTCTTATTCCTCTCTCTCTCGTTATATGTCTCTCTTAATAACTCTCCAGTCAGTATACATAGACTGCTGCATACATTCTTGGTCAGATTTACAAGCCCCTTGGACCTCTTTCTCGTTCTATTGTGTTTTATTTTTGGATGTAATGTTGTCAAAAAAATAATGGTGCAAATTGAAAATGTATTTGCAAAATGAGTCAGGATTGTCTACTGAAATGTAGTGGTCATATACAGGGACTGTGTTTAGTCACTAAAATGTTTTAGTGTGGTAAATGTGTTTTGGTGAAATGTATGGTTTAACTTTTTTTGTCTAGAAACACACTGAGCGTCTGTGAAAATTAAAGATTTACACTTGCACCTTTTTTTATAATCTCCGTTGTCTCTCTCACAGTCTATCTCTCTCTGCTTATAGTGTTCCCTCTGTTCTGATATTTTTCTTTATTTCCTTATTATAATTTGTCTTTCTTCACAGTGCCACTTCTTCTCAAACTCCCTCCTGATTTTTTAGTCCCTCTTTGTCCTTATTGTCTCCTTCTGTATCCTAATAGTCCCCCTTCTTTTTTTAGTGTATTCTCTGACCTCTTATTCCTCTCTCTCTCGTTATATGTCTCTCTTAATAATTCCCCAGTCAGTATACATAGACTGCTGCATACATTCTTGGGCAGATTTGCAAGCCCCTTGGGCCTCTTTCTGTTCGATTGTGTTTCATTTTTGGATGTAATGTTGGCAAAAAAATAATGGTGGAAATTGGAAATGTATTTGCAAAATGAGTCCGGATTGTCTACTGAAATGTAGTGGTCATATACAGGGATTGTGTTTAGTCACTAAAATGTTTTCATGTGGTAAATGTGTTTTGGTGAAATTAATGGGTGAGAAATTTTTGTCTAGAATCACACTCAGCGTCTCTGAAAATTAAAGATTTACACTTACACCTTTTTCTATCATCTCTGCTGTCTCTCTCACAGTCTATCTCTCTCTGCTTATTGTGTTCCCTCTATTCTGATATTTTTCTTTATTTCCTTATTTTAATTTGTATTTTTTCACAGTGCGAATTCTTCTCATACTCCCTCCTGTCCTTTTAGTCCCCCTTTGCCCTTATTGTCTCCTTCTGTCTCCTAATAGTGCCGCTTCTTTGTTTAGTGTATCCTCTGGCCTCTTATTCCTCTCTCTCTCTTGTTATATGTCTCTCTTAATAATTCTCTGTTCAGTATAAATACACTGCTGCATACATTCTTGGGTAGATTTATTGCCCCCTTGGGCCTCTTTCTTGTTCTATTGTGTTTCATTTTTGGATATAATGTTGGTAAAAAAAATAATGGTGCAAATTGGAAATGTATTTGCAAAATGAGTCAGGATTGTCTACTGAAATGTAATGGTCATATACAGGGATTGTGTTTAGTCACTAAAATGTTTTAGTGTGGTAAATGTGTTTTGGTGAAATGTAAGGTTAACATTGTTTAGTCTAGAATCACACTGAGCGTCTGTGTAATTAAAGATATACAGTATATTTCTTTCTGCTTATAGTGTTCCCTCTGTTCTGATATTTTCATTTATTTCCTTATTTGAATTTGTATTTTTTCACAGTGCCACTTCTTCTCATACTCCCTCCTGTCATTTTAGTCCCCCTCTGTCCTTTTTGGCTTCTTCTGTCTCCTAATAATCCCCCTTCTTTTTATGGTGTATTCTCTGACCTCTTATTACTCTCTGTCTCGTCATATCTCTCTCTTAATAATTTTCCAGTCAGTACACATAGACTGCTGCATACACTGTTGGGCAGATTTACAAGCCCCTTGATAAAAATGCAGCAAATTGGAAATGTATTTGCAAAATGAGTCAGGATTGTCTACTGAAATGTAGTGGTTATATATATAGAATGTTTTCAGTCACTTAAATGTTTCAGTGTGGTAAATGTGTTTTAGTAAAATGTATGGTTTTAAATAATTTTTTAAAATCACACTGAGCATCTGTGTAAATTAAGGAATTATACTTGTACCATTTTACCATAATCTCCACAGTCTTTCCCCATAGTCTACCTCTCTCGGCTTATGCTGTCTCCTCTCTTGTGATATTTTACCTCTTTCTTTATTTTCTCTTGTATTTTCTTACAGTGCTGCTTGTTGGCATAGTCCCTTCTGTACTCTTAGGGGGTCATTAGGATGGTGGGCGGACTTAGTGCGCCTGCCATCCTCATGGTAGTTGAGAGTGCCCACCATAAGTGCGGGGGTCCCCTGGAGGGTATTAGGATGCGCCCGCCACCGTGGTGGGTGCATCCTGCATTTTTAACATTTTGTCGGGCGGTGCTCTCAGGATTGCCCGGCACAATGCTAAAAATGCATTTATGAATTTGCATACACAATGCGGCAGGCACCGCGTGGTGCCTGCTGTTTTGTGTATGCAAATGCTGGTAGATACCACAGGTACCCCCTGTGTGCATCCTCAATTACAACTTCACTCCGTGGGCCTGCAGGGGGCCCTCACAGTAAAGACCGTTTGCTTTTCCATTTGTGGAATTGCTGCTACGGAAAGGCATCCATAAAGGCCCATTATGATATGGCTGGCGGTGTTCATTACACACCACCACCATGTTAAACTATTTCTGCCCCGGTTGCAAGGCGACCGGGGCGGAAAAGCGGTGAACGGTCTTTTCGACTGCTGTGGAGCCCCCAGTCATTCTAACATAGCGAGGGGTCATTCTGGTTGGGTTGGTGGGTGGATTGCCCCCGAGAGGCTGGTGGTGTGTACTGCCAGCCTGGCGGGGGCTATCCACCCGCCATCTTATCGGGCCCCTTAGTGTCTCTCTGTCCTCTTTGTCTCGCCTGTCTCCTATTAGTCCCACTTCTTTTTATACTCCCTTGTCTAACCTCTTTTTATACTTCCCCCCCTGTCTTCTCATACTCTCCCTTCTCTCATACTGCCACATTTCTTTTCATACTGCTCATTATCTCTTCATATTTTCCAGTCTTTTCATACTCTATTTATCCCCTTATACTACAGTGTCTGCTTATATCCTCATTTGTATTTATATTTTCCTACTGTCTCATAGGCCTCTTTCTCTTGTTGTAAGTCCTTCTATTTTCATATTCTTATGTTTGTTGTCATAATATCTCCTCTCTTCTTATAAGTGATATAATAGTGTATTTGATATATTAATATTTCTAAAGTGATATGTATATTTTATAATATATTCTTTTGATCATCACTGAAATAAAATCATCATGCTTTCTAGAATAGAAAAGAATAAAGGACAAAAGAAAGCAGTTTATTTAAAGAAAACTCATCTTCAACTTTTACCTGAACAACAATGTGTAAACAAAAAGAAAAAAAGTCCTGGTAAGAAAACTAAGACTTTTCTGCGAAGATTGTCAACCAGAAACAGTAGTGTGCGCAAAGTAAAGAATACTGTGACTGTTTCTGCAACTAAGGGAAAAGATAAGAATCATGGAAAAACTTGCGAAAAAAATGTATATAGTAAAAGGAAGAAAAACCAATTTCAGGAAATAAGGAAGAAAATGTTTTTTAATAAAATGTTGTTTAATTTGACTAAGTTCATAAAGATTTGTAAGAAGAAAACCACATTTTATAAGAAGAGAAAATGTATTGAAAATGTAGTTGAGAAAGCTTTTGAATTAAAGAAAAAACTTTTTGTTTTAGTAATCAATAGAATTCGATCACTAGATAAGCCAATCCATTTAATGAAGAGCAAAAGTAAGTGGAGAAGAGTAATTAATAGAATTAATTTTTGTGAAGTTTTTTTGGGTGAATGGAAACATAGTTCAAGTTCTGAAGGTTTTTTAATAAGGAGAGTTGTTTTCAGAGTAATGAGTTGTTGCATGTAGTTGACACTACAGGTTGTGCTTATGAGGTTAAAAATGGTTGTCCTATTGAGAAAGAGAAAATTGTTTCTAGAAATGTAGAAGAGGTGTTCGCTGATGAAGTATTAGGGAGAAGGCCTAAAGCTCCAGTGTACACATGGAATTGCAGTAGTAATTGTAATGTACGGCAGGAATCAAATGAATTTTTATGCAACTTCTTACGTAACTATACAAAAAAAAGTGTTAAACAAAAGATTAAGATGTTGCAAGGATTAGACCCTTGCAGAGTGAGAGAAAATACTGGTTTGCAAGGACATTTTTTGGCTTGTCTTTCTTAAAAAGTATGTAGAAGTGTTTTTCACCATTTTAGGATGTTGGCAGTACATCATACTAAAATGAGGAAATTAGTCAGAACGTTGTATTATGCAAAATGTCCAGCTCTAATGTTAAAGAAGTTGAACAGTGCTCTTTTGCATGGATCTGTGTCAGATGTAAAGATTGTTTGTGATGAAATTCAGATTAGTTACTTTTATGCGGAAGAAGATAGTACAGAAATTGATACGTTAGTAGAAGGAAATGTAGAAGGGAATGTACAACATTGCAGTACAGAAAAAATTGAGCAAGAAATTACAAAGTTTAAGGTGATTTTAGGTGAAACACAAAATTATTCTTGTATTTGTTGTCGTCGTACTCATTATAAAAATCAGACTAGGGCTGTTGATTTGTATTTAAAATGTGAAAAGGAAAATAATAAGGAGTGGATGGAATTTGTAACTTATTTGTTGGTAGAGAATACTTTTGAATTGGGTTGCGGTCAGCGTATTTGTAAATATTGTTATAACAAATTAGACGAGAATAAAATGCCTGCTAGAGCTGTGCATAATAATTTTGAGTTGGTAAAAATTCCTTCTGAACTGGTGGATTTAAATACTTATGAGTCTATTCTTATTCAATGTGTGTATTCTTTTCAGGCTTTTGTTCATATGGAGCCTAAGACAGGGAAATTGCCCCCTTCAGATTTACAGAGAGGATTAAAGGGAAGAGTTGTGTATTTGCCATTAGATTTAAAGAAAAATATTGAAACAGTTGGTGTAGAAAATGTAGAAGATGAACCTTTAGTTACTCGTGTTAATGGCATTCCTACTAAGCGTAAGAAAATCTGGCAGGAATTAGTGGATGTTAGGAAAGTGAAAAACGCAACATTGTATCTGATAAAAAATAATCAATATTATAAAGATGTGTTTATGAGTGAAGAAGAAATAACTGTAGAAGAAGATAGTGACTTGCCAACTGGACAAATTGAAAAAGCTGATGTGTCCAGAACTGAAGAAATATACGAACATTACAGTGTTCATCCACTGCATTCCAAAGAAGTGATGGGGAATACTATAGAGTTATTCCAAATGAAAGAAGCAAAGGGAAGTCCCAATAGTGTATGGGAAAAAAGCTTTGAAGCTCGTTGTTTCCCTCATTTGCTTCCTACAGGAAAAGGAGGATGATATGATGACCGACCTGTGCGGATTCCTGCATCTGAATACCGGACATTAGGATTGTATGCAGAAGATCCAAGATTTCGACAACGTATTCCGTATTTGTTTCATCTTTTGTTTGAGAGTGATTTGTCTGGACTTTTTTATCCAGTAAACCATATATTGAAAACAGGTGTACATCTGCAAAAATGTTCCGCAAAGTAATTTATGGATAAAGTACACCAGAAAGATAATGTTTTGGAATCTCAGCTAATTAATCTCATGGCATGTCAGCATGGTACGAATGAGTACTGGTACTGTCATCACGGAGAACTGAAATGTATATTAAGGAACTTAGGAACTCCTACATGGGTCCTTACTCTAAGCAGTGCTGAATATGCTTGGGATGATTTACTTTAATTTCTTCGAGAGGCAAATCCAAATATAATACATATTGAGTACAAGATACCTGGAGAATTGTGCTCTTTGGGTCCAGTTAATGTATGCAGGTATTTCAATCATAGATTTGAAGCTATGATGTCTTTTATCACCAATAAAAAAAAATCCTCCTCTTGGAGAGGTTGTGGACTTCTTTTGGAGAAAGGAGTATCAAGCAAGGGGTGCTCCTCACATACACATGCTACTATGGATCAAAGATGCTCCCAGATTTGGAACAGAGTCAGATGATACTCTGTTGTCTTTTATTGAAGAATATGCTACATGTGATATACCCAAAAGCACACAGGATAAGGAATTAGGACAACAAGTCTTACGATTCTAAAGCTATCATTGTGAGAAATACTGTCGTCGAAAGTACAAATCTAAAGACACATTCTACACCAAATGCTTTTTTAGATTTCCACGTCCAGTAATATCTAAAGGAAGAGTGAATAATTTGATGTCATCTTTGCGACATACTATCACAAAAAAGTCTCCTAAAAATACCTACAACTTAAGAAGAAATGAAGAGTCAAAATACATAAATGACTACAACCCAGTCATTTTGTCTATGTGGAATGCTTACATGGATATTCAATATGTTGCAGACAATTCCATTGCTGTTGCTCGATATGTAACATCGTACAGAACAAAATCAGAAAAGACGGAATTGAAGGAAATGTGGGAAGAGATTTCCCACGAGAAGAGTCTAAGTAAAAAATTATATACTTACAGTTTGAAGATGTTATCTCATCAAGAAATTGGAGCGTATGAATGCTCGGATCGCTTATCATTTGCAAGTCTATACTCCAAATCTAGAAGAATCATTTGGGTGAGTCTAGGTCTTGCTGCAACACAAAACCGAGTACTTAAATCTGTAGAAGAAATTGAATATTTAGCGGAAAAGGAGCCAGAAAGTGACTGGAAAAAGTTACCATTATTGGGGGCAAGATGGCTGCGGATGGGTTGTGCTGAATGGTCGCACCAGACCTCTCTCCCGTTAACACCGAGATGCTGTGTTTTTCATAATATGTTAACGACCCCCGATGGCCCCTGAGTGGTGGTGGCATGCTCGACTAACAACCTACGCCTCGGGGCACCCTGTCAGCGCGGTGCTTAAAAGTAGATTGTTAGCAGAACTCTTGTGGCTAAAGGAAAAGCTCAGTAACTTTATGAGTGCCTTCGGATCTAAGAGAGTACTACATCAGCAGCCGTCCAAAATGCCCCCGCACCCTGCTAAAGTCGACAAGGGGAAGGAAAGGGCAAAAGAGCAAGCGGATGCGGGAAAAAATGCCCCAACTGCAGAGGTAGTGCTTTCAGGGGGGCCTGCGAAGAACCCAGGGGCATTAAGGAAAACGGTGGCCCCGCAGTTAAAGAAGAAGACGGAGCCACGGGGGAAACCCAGTACGATTACCGGTACCAATCAGAACAGCCCCGCCGAGACACGAACTAAGATGCCGGAGAAACTTGCTGGCAGAAGTGAAAAAAGCAAGCTCAGGGAAACCCCCCTCAGGCAGCCTACCTTGTCGGAGGTTTTCACTGTACGATCCGCAGGACTAGGAGACTGAATTCCAAGTAAATCGGCGAAAGCAGCGGTGGAGGTCTCCGTGATGGAGGAGGCGTCCTCGAGGACGCTGCAGACGTGCTGAATGCTAACTCTACCGTCACTAGGCAACAGCTCAGCCAGAGCACCGCCAGCCGCGCAAGCAGCGTTTCTGGGGCCCAGGATGCGGAACGGCTTCAACAAGAGAGTGACTTGGTCGGTCTCAGTATTGGGAGGCACGATGGTGGAACAAGTGGGAAACGCATCCAAAGGTGAGATGGGAAGCATGGACATGATGGGTGCAATCAGGTTGCTGGAAGAGGAGTTGCTCGCTTCAAAAAGTCCCAAGGCCACATGGGGGAGCTCGGTTAGCCTTGCAAACAAAGAAAGGCGTACTGATAGGGGCTCTACAGACCAGGAAGTATTAAAAAAAGGCGATGTGGGCTCTGTTGAAGGAGAGCACTTTTTTTCCCTAAACAAAGACTCTGATTCAGTGCAGCCTAGCGAGGAAACTTCAGAGGAAGAGAAAGACGCTGAGGAGGATTCATTGTCAGGTTCTAGCTCTTCAGGTACCGATACAGGCAACGACACTACCCAGAAGAAAAGACAGTCAAAATTGAGTAGACAGTTGGCGGGGTCCCCGGGGGGCACGGAGAAGCGGTTACATTGGGATTATTCAGCAATCTTCCAGACATATCAGGTATAGGATTTGGCTGGGTCTTCAAAGCACAGTGCTTCATTTGAAATGTTGTTTAATATGTTAAAGCAAATACAAGCTGAGGCTAGGTCAGTGAGCCGGAAAGTAAGGCAGGATTCTAAGAAAATACAATTGATATTGAGGAAGACGAATACGCTCTATGATGAACTTGTTGGTAGAGTCACTGAGGTGGAAGAGCGAATGGGCAAGCTTGAAGATGATCTTGGTAACTGGCAGACCTTCAAGTCGACACAGGAGAAGATGTCAGAACACCTCCAGTGGAAAATGGAGGCTTTTGAAAATCGGCAAAGACGCAACAATGTTAGACTTTTGGGTGTTGCTGAGGGGTTGGAAGGGCAGGATACCAGGCGCTATGTGATTAACTTACTCAAGGGAGCAATCCCGGAGTCCCAGTGGCAGCGGGACAGGGAGATCCAGAGGGCGAATAGGTTCCCCTTCACTCAGAGGAAGGTGCACGGCGCAGAAGGAGGGGTCAGGCGTCCTTTCCCAGAGCTATTCTAGTCTACGTAGGGAACTTTTTGTTACGGCAAGAAATCATCGAAAAAGCTAGGCCTGGCAGTAAGAGATCTTTTGAGGGCACCACTTTCTTTGCTAGGCCGGACTTTTGTCACGTGACGGTCGAGAGAAGGTGGAGGTTGAGGCAGATGATTTCACAATTTCAGGCTCTGGGATCAGAGGCCTATCTATTGTTTCCTGCCTAGCTGAAAGTAATCACGAAAGGGAGAGACAGAATGTTTTTATCAGAGATTAAAGCACAGCAGTTCTTTGAAGAGCTGAAAAAATAGGATGTATAAAGAATAAATTTGAATTGCTGGGTTGGTAGCGCATTAGCAATACCAAGAGTTATGCGGGTCTTATAAGGAACAAGGGGTTTTGAGGGTTTCTGAGGAGGGTATTAGTTGGAGGGTGATGATGGGAGAGGGGTGCGACTGACGCAACCCAAAAACGGTCACGTATAGGTCATTCCTGACCTATTTGCCTGTAGTGGGGGTGTGGGGACTGTAGGGGGGGGAAGGGCAAGGGAGGGGGTAGGGGTTTTAAACACAGTCAACATTTTTGGTCTTCCTGGTTTGATAACGCACATTTTCACTGGGTGCGGGGTACAGTACAGGCAGTACAGACAGCGCATAAAGAACGCAGGATGTTGTTTTCACATTTTTTCTGTTGTAGGATGGTCTATGAGCTGGGATTTATTTGACGTCCTTTAATGCCTTGTAAAATTGCTTCAATTAATGTATGCAGCCTCAATGATTCTAATACGAGATTGAAAGTAGCAGGATTGCTGAGAGCTCTCCAATTAGACCTGGTATGTCTTCAGGAGACTCACATTGAAGCAACACAGGTATGCCTTTTGGATCAGCTGGGGTTTGCAGTATTAGCAGCCAGTAAACAAGGAACTAGGACCAGAGGGGTGGCAATCTTGGGGAGAAGTAGGGATGTAGTGGGTTACAGGAAAAAGGAGGATCAATGGGGTAGGTGGGTCATAGTGTAAATATGTTTTAAAGGGATAAGGTTTACCTTGGTTACAATATATGGCTCCACCGATGATGATCCTGATGTCTGGCAGTTCATGGATACAGAACTTGCTCAGTGGCCAGAGCCCATTATATGTTGCGGGGACTTCAAAATCCATGACCCAAAAAGTTCATTCGCAGAATCGGGGGGGAGATACACAGGGAGAAAGAAGAAGTCATACAGAGCCCTGGCTAGTATGGTTCAGCACAATTTTTTAGTTGACCCTTGGGTGAAGTTTCAAGAAAGAAGAAGAAAATCTAGCTACAGCTATAAGACAGAATGTGTTACTGGAGCCCTTTTTGCTTAAAATCATAGCTCTTAAAGGGGATGCTATAGAAGGTATTACCAGGAAAGCAGCCGAGAACTATCTGACTAAAAAGCAGGATGCGTATGAATTGATTGAGAGAGTTAATCATATCCTGGCAGTGCGAACTAGGCAGCGTACAGCTGTGGCTGATATTAAGGAGATTCTGGATCCACAGGGAGATTCTGTGATAGATCCGGATTTGATAAGAGAAGTTTTCAGGAATTTCTATGAAGAGTTATATTCCTTGGGTGATGTAAGGGGCCTAGCAGAGATAGATAGATATGTTTGCAACATTCTTTCCCCCTCCCTGTCTCCAGAGGAAAGGGAGATATTAGATGCTCCACTGCATTTGGAGGAATTTATTGGGGCTTTGGGTAGCCTGCCCTCAGGGGAGGCGGCTGGGCCAGATCAAATCCCGGTCGAATTTTATAAAGTGTTTCAAAGTGTACTGTTGGTTGACATGTTTGATATTATGCTACACACACAACAGGGTGGTCCACCTCCAGAGTCTTTTGGGGTGGGGCGGATATTATAGTTATTGCAAAAAAAGGAAGCCTCCAACACTCTCCTGGCTCATATAGACCCATTACCCTGATGAATTCAGATGTTTAAATATATTCTAAAATGCTGGCAAAAAGGCTTGCAGGGAGTATTGAGCATCTGGTAAGCCCATCACAACACAGCTTTATACCTGGCAAGGGCACTACTCAGCATGTCAGAATGGTGGTCACTATGTTTGACGCCGCAGGGGTCCTGGGCGATCCTATCGTGGCACTTTTTTTAGACGCCAAAAAGGCCTTTGATAGGGACGCCTGGGAATACCTTTGGGCAGTGTTGAGGTGGAGTGGCATAGGTAAAGGCTTTATAACAGCTATACAAGCCCTGATTAAAGATCCAACAGCGAAGATCAGAATGAATAGGGGGCATTCAGATGCAGTTAAAATTCAAAGGGGGACAAGGCAAGGGTGCCCGTCACCCCACTGCTTTTTGCATTGTATCTTGAGCCATTTCTACGAAGATTAGAAAGAAATGAAGGGATTCCACCAATGATACTGAATGGCTGCATAGTTAAACTCTAGCTTATGCAGACGATGTGGCTATACTGACCCCTGATCCAGACACAGCTTTCATGGGGGTTGAAGCGGAGGCTCATTTGTTTGGACAAGTATCGGGTTATAGTTTAAATAAGTCCAAGACTCAGATAGTTAGGAATGGTTACACTAGGAGTATCGATACCAGGGTGGTTAGTTCAGCCGCATACCTGGGGATATTAATTTCTGCGAACTTGGACACTGTGGTCGAGATCAACATGGCTCCATTACTGGCTAAAGTTAAAAAAGATGTAGAAAGAATGAATAACCTACATCTTTCTTTGGTAGGGTGCACTAATGTTGTGAAAATGGCGATCTTACCAAAGTTTCTTTAATTATTCAGATCGATTCCCCTACTTTTTGAAGCCAAATGGTTTAACACGCTTGAAGGTATTCTAAATAAGTTCATATGGGCTCATGGAAGAACTCGGAGGGCCTATAGATTTATGTCTCTACCAAGAGAAAGAAGGGGCTGGGGTGCTCCAGATTTTAGATTGTACTATCTTGCGGCAGCTCTGCAATATAGGCAGGGATTGATTGGAGGCGGTGGTATCCTACAGAAAATAACAACTATGTCCACGGAAGTATATGCAGTAGTGTTAGGGCAGGAGGCACAACATTGTTTCTTATACCACACTGAGCTAGGATACTTTAGAAGGAAACCGTTTAAGACTCTAAGTGCGGCCCTTTAAAATATGAAATGCCTTTCTGAAAAAGTCGGGCATGGGTAGATACAACAGATATGTTAAATGATATAATAGTAAATCCTTTCCTCCAGAAATATTTCCTGATTCAGTAATGGCTGTCTGGGAGGATAAAGGAATCACTCAGATTGGTGATCTAAGGAATTCTGAGGAAGTAGTACAGTTTGGAGACCTTGTAAATAGATATAACGTAGACAGAAGGTATTTTTTTAAGTATCTACAGGTTAGGAGCTCTCTGAGTAATAAACAGGGGGGCCCAGCAGGGTACAATTGAATTGATTTTATGGAGAGTATAATTACTGGTGGGGAGCCTACGATTAGATCAGCATATGCGTTTTTAGCAAGAGGCAAACCGGACGATATGGATAAACATAGGGATAAGTGGACAGATAAATTAGGGGTAGAACCTGAAGCTTTCCAGGAGTCATTGGACTTTGGCCGCACTATCCTGTGTTCAGCTCCCTTGCAATCCCAGCACTATAAAACCTTATATTCACTTTATCATACGCCAGCTAGGATCGCTAAATGGGGGAGCACTGAGGGGACGACTTACCCTAGATGTAATTCCCCTGAAGCAGATATTGTCCACATTTTTGCTACCTGTCCACAACTACACACTTTAATTAAAGATATAGAGGGCTTTTTGGATAGGTCATTAGGGATACAGATAATCCTAACTCCCATTTGGATTCTGCTGGGAATTGGACCAGACGGAAGCAATATTATACAGAATGAATTAATGTTTATGGTAATGGCAGTCTATAGATGAACTTTAGCCAGGGCTTGGCTTGATAAGACTCCCCCGCTTATGCAAATTTGGTTGGCGAATCTAATAGCTGTATATAATTTGGAGAAGCCTATATATGCTAGGAAGGGTAGGGTAGGGAGAGCTCGGGGTGTAAGAATATGGGAGCCTTTAGCTCGATGGAGGGATGGGATAGGGTAATAGGAGAGTTTGTTTGTGATTTGGATTTTGTTTAATTTGATTTTGGTTTAATATTGTGGGGTGTCAGAATAATCAAATTACAACATAGTGGTAATAATCCAGGACTTGTTTAAAGCTGGAAAATGCATGTACTGTATTGATACAAGGATGTTTGTGGAGCAAACAAACTATTGAATCTATAATGTGCGTGATGAAAAATAAATGAAAATAGATTTTAAAAAAAAAAGTGAAAAGGAGCCAGAAAGTACAGATATTGTGAAAAAAATATGTTGGATATATATTATCCAAACAGAAGTCATCATCTGGAGGACTTTTGTCTCTATGAAGTGCTGCAAAACTATATTTTTAAACGGAATATTACAGAAAACATCAATAATGGTATATATGCCGTGATTGGTTCTGAAGGATGTCTGGCGAAACAAAGAAAAGGACATTTGATTAATCACCGTAAACTGAGTTGCGAAACACCTAACAATAGCTCTTTTGCAACTTTTCAAGCCATGGCGTTCAGAATTAGAATTACTTGGAGATTTTGACAGTTATGAAGATTATTTCAATGCAACTAAAGATAGTATAGAATGTCCTGTTTTTGCTAACAACATGTGGGATACGCCCAAGGGGATAGAAGTCACCCTTCAAGGCAGCCAATTCTCCTCCCCTAGGGAAATGGATGTAGCGATTCCGATGCAGCATCATGGCAGCAAGAACATCCCTCAGCACCATGCTGAACATGGGCTGTGACATTCCTCCAGTTCTAGCCACGGTCTCTTGGAAGGAACCTGTCACAAAAAAGTGGAGTGCTGCCATCACCTTGTATGTGGGTGTGAATGCCGTAGGATAGTGACGGCGAGGCTGCAGGTGGGGCTCCAATATATCACACAGGATCTTCAGTGTTTGTCTGTCCAGGCATAATTTCCTAATTATTGCAATATTCTCCATGTCCTCCAGCACTGTCAGGTGACGTAGGAGATTTGGCCTCCTCCTAGTTGAGAAGTAAAATTGAAAATGTCAGTGACAACCATTATGAGATGGCCACAGCACATACCATCAATAATGTAATGGAAAAACATTGACTGCCTGAGAGATGCATGGCATACCAGGTTACATGGCTGGCCTCTTAGTACACACAGAGGGCACACCTCTCCACTGTCAATACACAAGTGCCACAAACACATCGGAGAATGTGAAAGCGCACATACTGGAGATCACAATTCACATGTGCAGGCAAGGTGCAGCAACATCGGCCAATGTTTTTGAAATGACCATGTCTGTATCACACCCATCTGCTGTACCTGTCACACTTCAATGCATCATCTAAACACTGCACACATCCATCAACACAAGGATCACAGTATCAGGAAAACGTTCAGTTGTGTGCATGAGCTGTTGTGAATGCACCAGTCTGATATGATACAATGCAGTGACACAAGCCTTGTCAAGCTCATCACTGACCCACAACAAATGGATTTGTACCACATCATGAACAATAGCTCAAGAGTGTCAAGCATCATCAGCAATGAAATGCATAAGTAACATGGCAGGGACCACAGACCAAAGTGTGTGACACTGAACGTGCGCTCACCTGTGGATGACATGGAAGTATGGCATTGTGTGTACAATGATGTGCCCTTCACCATGTTGCTGCTGTGTACTGATACAGTGTTCAGGATTGACATAGCCATTAATGGTCATGAAAATAGCGGTACCAACCGCCTGTCCCCGGCGGTGTGACACCAGCACCACCCCTTCACAAGTGCGGAAGCCATTGGCATATGGACATGTGTACATGGTGGTGGGCATGCTCCGCCACATGAATCGCGGTACCTACCGCCTGTCCCCGGCGGTGTGACACCAGCACCACCCCCTTCACAAGTGCGGAAGCCATTGGCATATGGACATGTGTACATGGCGGTGGGCATGCTCTGCCGCATGAATCGCGGTACCTACCGCCTGACCCCGGTGGTGTGACACCAGCATCACCCCCTTCACAAGTGCGGAAGCCATTGGCATATGGACATGTGGTATAAAAAAGCAATTCCCTTGAACAAAGTCATATACATAAACACTATAAATGAGAATTTTTTTTTTAAGGAACTATGACAATTAGATCTGGAGTAAAAAATGTAGCAAAATTTATTGTATACAGTAAAGTTAAAAAAGCAGAAAATATAATAAACTGCTTAACACAGGTTAAAATAGGAATTATAAAAAAACAGTACATAAACAATATTGACCCGCAATATTGCTAGGAACAGACAGAAAAACAGTAAGACATATGATTTTTACAATACAAGGCGTGTGTTCTGATTCTCTTTTGGGACAACGTAATGTACATATGTGGTAATACTGTATCAACAACGATGTTTGAGCCACGAATCACACTGTATTAAGGCGTCGACGCGTTTCGGTGGTCTTTTGGAATTCTATCCACCTTTATCAAGACAAAAAATCAATTTCTGTCGTGGTGTACATATGGTCCTAAAAAATGGATACACAGTGCAATTAATTACATAGCAGTGTACTTGTTGTTAAGTTTAACTTGTTTACGTTTACATAGAAACTGTTATTCATGTTATTTAACTAAAGATACATACAGTACATGTCTAGGTACAGAATTTCATAATGTCATACAGGGCTAAACAATTTTAACACATTGTGCTTATTCAGATTTAACTCACATATCATATCATATGCACAGTGTTGCTCTGGGTACTGAGTTTCAGAGTGGATTAAGCAAGTTCTTATCCAACACAGCTATTAATTCACATATATCCTGTATTGGCACATAAGGGTATCTTGCCTATGTGGTGAAGGAATAGCTGTTACATGCACATCTAGGGCCAGTTTCTCAGGGTCCAAAGGGACAGGGAAAGCTACTAGAATCTAATCTATAGTGCTGTTTATTGCCTATCTCTTGACTTAGCCCATCTGGTAATCAGAATTTGTTGTTCCATATTGAATAAATCGACTATATCTCAAAAGGTGATTGTTACCTAGATCTAAGTGCATAGATGCACTGTTTAAAGCATCAAAGGCACATTAATTTCTATTTGTTTAACGATGATGCAGAGGGATAACTTTCATATGCCAAAAACTAGAATTTGCTTAGGATTTTACCTCTTTGGTATGAGAGACTGATCTGTATGGTTAGAATGATCTTCCTCTGTGGTGGCGTGGTTGATTGGGCCGAGAGTGTCTTAGAGCAACGTTCGGGCTTTGTCTTTGTAATTGTCCCTGATGTGTAAATTACATAGTAATGTACAAGAGAGAGTGTATTCCATTGTTACGATGTAAAGATTAACGTAACCTGTATTGATACTTGAATTATAAATATTAGATTTGAATTTACCTTATCCGTAACGTGTTGAAAGTTTATGGTAAGGTGATTCAGGTCTGGACACAAAAATGATTCCTTGTATAATAGCTTTTATTCTGGCCTTGTGGTTCAGAGTACCTGCGATCTGTAATCATGAAATGAATTTATTATACCCAAAACTACTTTCTATAGTTCCTAACTTATCCCTAGTGCAGACTCTGGTATCATACCTGTTAGGTTGGATGGCAGTGTACCGTCAAATTAATTTTGTTGCACAGCGTTTTAATTTTCAAATGCGCTGCGTTAGACCAGAGGCGCATAGTCTTGCCCCAGTAGCGTGAGTCTTTGTTCCCTATCAAAGACAAGATACCGATAGAAAAAGAAAACAAAGAGGGCGTTTTAGTGAGCGTCCTCAAGGATACTGAATTAAGCAGTAAAGTTTAACGTGGAAACCTCTGCCCCAACTGCTTACCTCTACGTCTGCTGGCGGCTGCACGCTTCTCTGGTCCTAGTTCTCCAATGTGAGCCAGAGAGCGGCTCGCCTTGGTTATAACCTATGCCTTCATTCTTCATTGGTTGATTTGTTGACCAATGGGAACTTAAGGGAACAAGCTATAAGATTAGCATAACAGGGCATGTGTACATGGCGGTGGGCATGCTCCGCCAGCGCGTAGACAGTCATTAGATGATTTTGAATGATACACCATCGCGGTAGCGCACCCCGGGCACCCGTGGTGCTTCACCGCCTTGGAGCATTGCCTACAGCCAATGGGAGCGATGATCCCGGTGGCATGATGCACATTTGAAAAACGCAGAAGGTGTGCTCCGCCAGCGAGTAGACGGTCATTGGATTATTTTGAATGATGCACCATCGCGGTAGCGCACCCCAGGCACTGGCGGTGCATCAAGGCCATGGAGCATTGCCTACAGCCAATGGGAGCGATGATCACGGTGGCATGATGCACATTTGAAAAACGGGGAAGGTGTGCTCCGCCAGCGCGTAGGCGGTCATTGGATGATTTTGAAAGAGGCAGACCTGGACAACCAATTGATGCTGCTTTGCAGCTTACAGACGATCCCAGGGGGCTATAAGTTTGTGGGAGTGAGCCTCACATTTCCACTGCTCACAGAGCCTGCTGCCTGGGACCCTCTCCTGCTGCTGCCTCCTGAGCCTGCTGGCTGGGACCCTCTCCTGCTGCTGCCTCCTGAGCCTGCTGGCTGGGACCCTCTCCTGCTGCTGCCTCCTGAGTCTGCTGGCTGGGACCCTCTCCTGCTGCTGCCTCCTGAGCCTGCTGGCTGGGACCCTCTCCTGCTGCTGGCTCCAGAGTCTCCGGGCTGGGACCCTCTCCTGCTGCTGCCTCCTGAGCCTGCTGCATGGGACCCCTCACCATTCACTTCCACCACAGGTGTTCCATGTCCACTGGGATGGCAAGGACAGGGAATATCCGTGCCAGTCCATTCACCAGCGAGGAGCTAGAGGTCCTTGTGGACGAGGTGCCGGCACAGTACCCAAGGCTGTTTGGTGGTCCCAATGTTGTGGTAAGCCACCATGAAGGTAGCTGTCGGGCAGGGGGGTGTCAGACGTGTAGTTGTGCTGCTGCAGTATATGCCTGAGGGTGTGGGGTTGTGTCACACACTGACAGACAAGCTGTCTCCAGGGTGAGGGAGTGTGTGTGTCACAATGTCACTCTTTGACATGCCTGCTCCTGTATGTGTTAGTGGGGAGTGTCACATTGTCAGCCATACAGAGCCACCAAATGTTTGCCATGTAGGTGCCAGGACAGTAATTGCTTGTGTGAGTATTTCTGTGTGCCCCTGTTGTGTGACTCAGTGTAATTGCAGACTTACACACTTCTGTCGATGCATAATATGTTAATGCATCTTGCATTTGTGAGAATATCCTGGACCCTCTACGCCCCAATGTGTGCATGCAATCACATCTGTGTGGGCCATGCTAAGTGACCTTGTGAGGAGTCCCCCAGTTTGGGAGGGAGGGAGGTTACAATAGGTCCTGATTCTGGGCCTTTCTACTGTACTGATTGATGTTGGTACCTGACATTGTGGAACTGGTCATGAACCCTTCTTTTCTCTCAATAATGCAGCTCAAGGTAAACCAGAGTAAGGCCGTGTGGAGGGCTATTGCACGAAAGGTGCGAGCCCTGCCACAAGAGGTGGGACGACATCAGTCGGCTTGCAAAAAACGTGGCTGAGATGACATTGGGGATGCTACCACGCACAGGGCGTTTGGCATGGCGCAGCATGACTCCAGTGATGGCATGCATCTTGGCAGTCTGAAGGAGCATGGCAAGCAAGGCAGGGCTGGTGAGTATCTGGGGAGCGTGAATTTGGCTTGGAGTGGATGCATGTGCACAGGGCCTGTGGCAGTGGTGAGCCATGTGATGTGCGTGTGTTGCTGTGCTGTGCTGTGTCACGTGAGTGGCTGCTGTGATGTGTGCTTGTATCAGGTATTGTGCCCCCCTGGCCAAACTGAGTAGATCCTCCCTGCTGTACTTTCCCATTGCCAGATGTTTTGGGCTCCACATGGTCATTCAGCGTTGGGATGGTGTGGGAGATCTATTATGGGGTGAACAGCAGTGTCCACTTGCTGAGTGTGAATTAATGTATGTCAACTTTGCCTGCACCATGATCGTTGGTGCCCCAACATCTGCAAATCATGTGCCCCAGATTACCACATGGTGCTTGCTATGGCCTATGTGGCATTGGGAACTGTGATGTCCTAATAGGTGTGTGTGTTGTCCCCTCCTGTTCCCTGAAGGTCTGTTAGTGGTAACACATGTTGTAATGTACCCTCATCATTCCCAAGGTATGGGCAGGCCAAGTTGTGTTTGTGGTACACTTCATCTACAGGCAGGGTGTAGTGCTGTGTGGCATCAACATGGCTCACTCATGGCAGATATTCAGCGTTGCAGGCACTGTTGTGCTCTATGTTGTGTGTTGCTGCACAGTGATTGCAGGGGGTGGTGGTTACCATGTAGATTTGGGCCTCTCCTGTGGCGCATTGTCTTGAATTCATGTGACCAGATGATGACACTTACACAACCCTGTATCTCTCTCTCATGCAGATTTGCAAGAGACCACGGAGGAACATGAGCCTGAACCCAGTGGTGCCGAGAGTAGCACTACAGCTGCAGTGGAGGCCAGTGATACAGAGCCCACCAGCGCATCTGAGGGGGACAGAAGTATGCAGGAGGAATCCGTGGCTGAGACACAGAGTACCACTTCATCTGATGCCAGCGGGGATGCATCCATGCTGGCAGGCACAGGGGATGGGGGTCTGCCTCATCATCCACCACCCAGCGGCCAGTGCCCAGCCTCCCATCCACTTCTTCTGGTGCTGCCCATATCCGTGTCACTAAGAGGGGACGGGTCACATTCACACCTGGCACAGCTGCCCCTGCACCTGTCCCCCCTGCTGTCCTCACTGCAGAGTGTGTAGAGCTCCTGCGCCAGCTCTGTATGGGCCAGACTGCCCTGCTCAATGCCTTTAGTGACCATAACAAGAAATTAGGCCAGGTGCTTGCATACATGGAGGGCATACTCTCTGACGTGGGTGGGCTACACCGTACAGTCCAGGCGTTGTCTTCCACAGTGACGTCAGCCCTTCAACAGGCACATGTACCCACTGCAGCTCAGGTGCCTTTGCCCACCCCCCCAGTAAGTGGCCAGATCAGGTGACAGTGACCACGGTTCGCCTGTGTCAGCAAAAAGATACAGCACAAGGAGCACATAACAGACACAACTCAGGCACTCCCGCCCACAGACACCATCCCCACTGAAGAGCAGGGCCACCCCACAATGCACAGACAAGAGCCAGTCAGGGAAGATCAAGGCCAGGTGAAAGACTCTCTTGTCACTGAAAATTCACACAGACCTACACAGTGTCTGCGTCTATTGAAGAGGTGTTGCATATCAGGGGTACACCTAGGAAGAGCACAGGGACACATCGACACACCACATCTACCAGAATTCCGAGTCCACTGAAGCAGGTGGAGGAGGGCACTGTAGAGACCACCCCTGGCACAAAGTCAAAGCAGGGCACTGTAGACACCACCCCTGGCAAAATGGCAAAGCAGGGCACTGTAGACACCACCCCTGGCAAAAAGGCAAAGCAGGGCACTGTAGACACCACCCCTGGCATAAAAACAAAGCAGGGCACTGTAGACACCACCCCTGGCACAAAAGCAAAGCAGGGAACTGTAGATACCACACCTGGCACAAAGGCAAAGCAGGGCACTGTCGACACCCCCCCTGGCACAAAGGCAAAGCAGGGCACTGTCGACACCACCCCTGTCAAAAAGGCAAAGCAGGGCACTGTAGGGGGTACAACAGGCAAAGAGGGGAAGGAGGTCCTGAGGAGTAGCCAGACCAAGCGTTCCACAGGATCCAGCACATCACCAGAGGTAGTGCCAGTGTCTGCACCTGATGTGGGACAATTGGTGTGTGTGTCTGTTGGGTCATCAACACTTCCCATCAACCCCAAGACAGGGAAGCCAATTCATATTCCCAAAAAGTGGAAGGGCACCCCTCCAACCTCTCCCACCCACACTGTGTCAGAAGTCTGCATGACTCCACCTCCACATGCCACTATGCCACCTGGTCCGCACAGCCCTCCAGCTTGCCAATCACTGTTAGCCCCACATCACCTGGGGCTCTGTCACCCCAGTTAAGTGGGCCTGCTGTCACCGATACACAGCCACGTCCAAGTCTGCATGACTTCTAGGAGTGAGTTGACATCCCCTCATGCGCCTGTGCCTCATACAGGTTTGCTAGTCCTGACCATTGTTTACTAGCATGGACACTGGAACAGTTGCTTGGATGTGTTGGCCTCTCCCCTGCCATAGACACCGGCCCTGTTGCTCTGCTGCGTCGTGCTCTCACCTGTGCCTCGGACACTGGCTCTGTTGCTCTGCTGTGTCGTGCTCTCACCTGTGCCTTGGACACTGGCCCTGTTGCTCTGCTGTATTGGCCTCTCCCCAGCCATGGACACTGGCCCTGTTGCTCCGTTGTGTTGGCCTCCTCCCTGCCATGGACACTGGCCCTGTTGCTCTGCTGTATTGGTCTCTCCCCTGCCATGGACACTGGCCCTGTTGCTCTGCTGTGTTGGCCTCTCCCCTGCCACGGACACTGGCCGTGTTGCTCTGCTGTGTTGGCCTCTCCCCTGCCATGGGCACTGGCCTTCCTGTTTGTGTTTCACCTATGCATGGTATGTAGCATTTTTGCATCATTGTGAGCCTTGCTGTTGTCTACTAATGTTGTACCGCTGCATCTGTGCAATATGTGAATAAATACAGTTACTTCTGGTGTTTGTTTTGTCGGTGTCCTTGCTGATTAAAGTTCTGTTTCTGTTCGCATTTGATTGCCTGTGCACCATGCTCCATGTATCACTTCAACATTGCAAGGCTCTTTGCAGTCATCATAATTTTGGGCAGGGGTGACAGGACGCTATTGGCCGGATTCGAACGGCACGCCCTCTGCCAATAGCCACGCCCCCTCTAGTACAAAGCGCGCGCTGAATACGAGCGCAGTGTTTGTAGCAGAATCTCCTGAGGCACAGCCGGGAGAAGGGAACTCCGTTGTTTTAAAACTTTGTCCTGTGTAATTATTTGTGTTTTTAAAAGGAACCTTTGCACTTACTCCTCGCACAGCGCTCTGAACGCTGACGCGGGCGGGTGCTTTCTCGGCAGAAACCGACGCTATTGGCCGGATTCGAATGGCACGCCCTCTGCCAATAGCCACGCCCCCTCTAGTACAAAGTGCGCGCTGAATACGAGTGCAGCGTTTGAAGCGGAATCTCCTGGGGCACAGCCGGGAGAAGGGAACTCTGTTGTTTTAAAACTTTGTCCTGTGTAATTATTTGTGTTTTTAAAAGGAACCTTTGCACTTACTCCCCGCACAGCGCTCTGAACGCTTACGCGGGCGGGTGCTTTCTCGGCAGACACCGACGCTATTGGCTGGATTTGAATGGCACGCCCTCTGCCAATAGCATGCCCCCTCTAGTACAAAGCGCGCGCTGAATACAAGCTCAGCGTTTGAAGCAGAATCTCCTGAGGCACAGCCGGGAGAAGGGAACTCCGTTGTTTTAAAACTTTGTTCTGTGTAATTATTTGTGTTTTTAAAAGGAACCTTTGCACTTACTCCCCCCACTGCGCTCTGAACGCTGACGGGGGCGGGTGCTTTCTCGGCAGAAACCGACGCTATTGGCCGGATTCGAACGGCACACCCTCTGCAATAGCCACGCCCCCTCTAGTACAAAGCGGGCGCTGAATACGAGCGAAGCGTTTGAAGCAGAATCTCCTGAGGCACTGCCGGGAGAAGGGAACTCTGTTGTTTTAATACTTTGTCCTGTGTAATTATTTGTGTTTTTAAAAGGAAACTTTGCACTTATTCCCCGCACAGCGCTCTGAACGATGACGCAGGCGGGTGCTTTCTCGGCAGAAACCGACGCTATTGTCCGGATTCGACTGGCACGCCCTCTGCCAATAGCCACGCCCCCTCTAGTACAAAGCGCGCGCTAAATACGAGCGCAGCGTTTGAAGCAGAATCTCCTGAGGCATAGCCGGGAGAAGGGAACTCCGTTGTTTTAAAACTTTGTCCTGTGTAATTATTTGTGTTTTTAAAAGGAACCTTTGCACTTACTCCCGCAACAGCGCTCTGAACGCTGACCCGGGCGGGTGCTTTCTCGGCAGAAACCGACGCTATTGGCCGGATTCGAACGGCACGCCCTCTGCCAATAGCCACGCCCCCTCTAGTACAAAGCGCGTGCTGAATACGAGCACAGCGTTTAAAGCAGAATCTCCTGATGCACAGCCGGAAGAAGGGAACTCCGTTGTTTTAAAACTTTGTCCTGTGTAATTATTTGAGTTTTTAAAAAGAACCTTTGCACTTACTCCCCGCACAGCGCTCTGAACGCTGATGCGGGCGGGTGCTTTCTCGACAGAAACCGACGCTATTGGCCGGATTCGAACGGCATGCCCTCTGCCAATAGCCACGCCCCCTCTAGTACAAAGCGTGCGCTGAATACGAGCGCAGCGTTTGAAGCAGAATCTCCTGAGGCACAGCCGGGAGAAGGGAACTCCGTTGTTTTAAAACTTTGTCCTGTGTAATTATTTGTGTTTTTAAAAGGAACCTTTGCACTTACTCCCCGCACAGCGCTCTGAACGCTGACGCGGGCGGGTGCTTTCTCGGCAGAAACCAACGCTATTGGCCGGATTCGACCGGCACGCCCTCTGCCAATAGCCACGCCCCCTCTAGTACAAAGCGCGCGCTGAATACGAGTGCAGCGTTTGAAGCAGAATCTCCTGAGGCACAGCCGGCAGAAGGGAACTCCGTTGTTTCAAAACTTTGTTCTGTGTAATTATTTGTGTTTTTAAAAGGAACCTTTGCACTTACTCCCCGCACAGCGCTCTGAACGCTGACACGGGCGGGTGCTTTCTCGGCAGAAACCGACGCTATTGGCCGGATTCGAACAGCACGCCCTCTGCCAATAGCCACGCCCCCTCTTCATATCCTACCCCCATAAAGGATGTGTCCTCACCGGAAGTGCAGTGGACGAGCGCAGCGGGTGCGACGATTGCGCGCCAAAGGCGCGCCTAAGGCAAGCCCGTCTGCGCCGTCTGCGTCCGACCGGGGCCAGGGGCCTGTCACTCTGCCTATTTTGCACAATACTCATCTGCACAGCTACTGAACCTCCAAGGCTCGTGGCCTCTGGATGACTGTGTTACAGCACGTATTAACAGACTGGGGCTGTCCCCTCCATCCGCCCCTCTCCCTTCCCCCCTGCCATCACCTACTTCTACCGACTCGCCCCGTCCTGTGCCGTCAGCCCGCCTTTCCATCTCCACTGTATCTGCCTTCTAGCCTCAACACCAGGTCAGCCATCAAGCATTACCACAAACTTTTCACCCTACTGGACCTGCACAAACCCGACCTACTGTTTCTTACGGAGACTTGGTTTTGTGATAGCTCCCTTCCCTCCTTACTGGCCACGCTGCCTGCATCATATTATGCACTTCGTGTCGACCGTATCCCCGGCAAATCGGGTGGTGGCGTTGCCCTGATCGCCCACAAAGAAATCGTTTTCCAATCTTTAACTTTTTCCCCTATTGGATCATCTGACTATTTAATGGCCCGCACTCTCTCCTTCAGCACTCCGCTCACCTGTGTGCTGCTGTACCATCCTCCCTCTTTTCCTCAACTCTTCCTGCCGAGCTTTCTAGACCTGGTGGCAACCCTAGCTGTAAACAATTCTGCCATTTGGATACTATGAGACTTCAACTTCTGGCCTTCAGATCCGGCCGAATGTTCAACATCGAAAGAATTCTCGGAGTCTCTTCACTCTCTTAACTTTTCTACAGCTGTGCACTACCCAACCCACTGTCAGGGCCACATCTTAGATCAGATCTGGTACCTCAACTGTCTGGTGTTGTCTTTGGCCATTTCCCCTTGCACCTGGTCCGATTATTTTCTTATTTCCTTTTCACTACCCATCAGTCAAGCCCGTAAGCCCTCCCTCCCCAAAAACATCTGGGCGCGCTTCTGGAACCGCGTAGATGTGACCTCCCTTTCTGCCACTCTCTTCGCCTCCTGCCCAGATCTCCACGGGCTGTCTTCCCTCGAACAAGCAGACGCCATCAACTCTTGGCTCTGTTCAGGGTGCGACTCAGTCGCCCCCTTAGGCGTGATTCATCTAAACGCGCCAACGACGCCAATCACTGGTTCAACCAGGAACTCAAAGACCTAAAACTTAATGTCCGTCGGGCAGAACGCTCCTGGAGGCGCGGCTACTGCCCAACACTCAGAAATCAGTATAATTCTCTCCTGGCCCAGTATAAAAAATCCATCTTAGCAACCAAGAACACCTACTTTTCTTCCAAAATTTTAGCCGCCGAGAATCAGTCCAGAGAAATTTTCACCATTGTGCACGATCTCGCCTACTCCGATAGGGCCTCCCTTAAACCTTCCCCCTCCCAGCATCTCTGCGACTCCCTCAATACCTTTTTTCTTGACAAAATTTCTACCATCAAAGCAAATATTCCCCCTTCTCCCCCTTCCTTTGTAAATCCCCTGTGTCCCCCCAACACAGCTCATCTTGACTCTATTCCCCTCCTTACAGAAGAATCCTTCCTTTCTCTTCTACCGATGATCAAGTCCGGCTCCCCTCTAGATCCTTGCCCTGCATCTATTCTAAAACATATTTATTCTACCTGTACCTCGCCCCCTCTCACCCTTCTTAATAGCTTGCTATCACATGGCACCCTTCATCCCTCCTCTCAAAATGGCCGTCATCCTACCTATTTTAAAAAAACCTGGAGCGGACCCCTCTGTACTTGTCAACTATCGCCCCATCTCTCTCCTACCCTTTCTGGCGAAAGTCCTGGAGCGCCACGTAACTAGGACACTCAGCACCTTCGTGGAGGAGAATATGATATTAGCCCCACAGCAGGCTGGGTTCCGCCCCTCACATTCAACGGAGTCTGTGGTACTTTCGGTACTTGACAACCTCAGAGAGGGTATGGACACTAGCCATCCCCAGGCCCTGGTCCTCCTCGATCTCTCCGCCGCCTTTGACACGGTTGATCATTCCATCTTACTGTCCCGTGTCAAGGCGGCAGGAATCGGAGACGTTGCCTTGGTCTGGCTGTCCTCCTTTCTGAGTGGCCGCACCTAAGCAGTACGCTTGGGAGATTTTGCAGCGGACTTCCAGCTGGTCAAATGCGGGGTCCCCCAGGGTTCCTCCCTGTCCCCGTTATTATTCAACCTGTACATTGCCCCTCTCATCTTTGCCCTCCAACAGCTGGAGGTCTCCGTCTATAATTATGCGGATGACCTCCAGCTTATATTTTCCTTATCTTCTTCCTCTGAGTCCATTTACAATTTTCAATCTGTCATGACCTTCATCCGGGACTGGATGAACCACAACCACCTGAAGCTCAACCCCGACAAAACGGAGCTGGTGCTGACAGGTGGTTGCTCCAGCCCCTGGTCCTCCGCTTTCTGGCCCCCCTCTTTAGGTTCTCCCCCAACCCCCTCTTCTTCTGTAAAAACCCTTGGTTTCAAAATAGATGACCAACTCTCACTTCACTCCCAGTTTAGTTCTGTGGTGTCCTCATCCTTTCACTCCCTTCGCACCATCCGCAAAGTCTCTCGGTTTTTCTCCTACCCGGCTCTCAAACTCATAGTCCTTGCAATGGTGATCTCCCGCCTGGACTACGGCAATGCCCTTTATTGTGGCATGCCCGCTTACAGCTTGCAACGCCTCCAACTAGTCCAAAACCAGGCGGCCCGCCTGGTCTTCAATTTATCCAAGTCTCATCATGTTACTCCCCTCCTCAAGACTCTTCACTGGCTCCCCATTTGAGAACGAGCCCAGTTTAAACTAGGATGCATCATTTTCAACGCCCGCTCCGGCTCAGCCCCTGCCTTTATCACTTCTGCAATTCACTCCTATGTCCCCCCCAGGGAGCTACATTCCTCCACCCAACAACTGCTCCTAGTTCCCCGATTCAAACGTAAAAAGTGGGGCGGTTCCAAATTTTCAACACTCGCCCCCACCTTTTGGAACTCCCTCCCGGTTCATCTGAGATCCTTTCCCCAATACAAACTCTTCTGCAAGGCCTTGAAAACTTTCCTCTTTACACAAGAATTTCCCTCCTAATTCCCCCCTTCCCACCCTCCCATCTCTGAAGCTTCAGGGGTTCAGCTCAATCAGCGCCATGAAACCGATAGGTGTACGCGCGCTTAAGAAATATTTCAAACTCAAACTCAAACTCACAGGGTTTTAAGTCTATTCTGAGCCTGCAAATTTTGTATTCTATGATGGCTATTTTACCTGGCATGCAGTCATCTTGTTAGTGATTAGCAGTTGTTGCCTACACTGTTCATGTGTCTGGTTGGGGGACACTGCCAGCACAGGGTGTGATGCTGTGCAAATGTTACGACTCTGGCTGGGATATGTAATGTAGTATGTGTGTGGATTGCTTTCTGTGTGCCCAGCCTTGTATGTGTATGGTCATCTTGTGTTGGGCCTTGGTCCTGGTGCAGAGGTGTGCAGTGTGAAGGGTGTCAGTTTGTAGTGGATGTGTGTGTGCCCCTGTATTGTGTGAGACACACATGTGTCACCCAGGAGTTGTATGCCTGTTGTTTGTTTTGTCTTGCCCTGGGTAGAGGATTGTATGCACTTGTGTAAGCTGTTTGTAGTGCACTGTGCTGTGCGTTGGTGTGTCCATGGTGTTGTGTGTGACTCCTCCTTGTTGTGTTTGTCAGTTTGGAGTGTATAAAGTGTGTGAGTTGCACATCAGTCTTGTGTTTGATTGATCCTCAATGTGTCTTGGGTGTTTTTGTGTGAACTGTGTGGCCCTGCTGCTCCACACTGGCATTGTGTTTGTGTTAGTCATGCATTGCAGGCACATGGTGGTTTTTGGCACTCCTGTATGGCATGGTGTGTGTGGTTTTAGGCCATCCCCTATGTGTGCCACTTGTGCCTGGCCATTGTGGGAGTTCCGTCCCTCTATTTGTATTTGGTACACCCCTTACATTTCTCCGACTGACATGCAGGCTGTTTAACTTAGATGTCAGCTTTTCCCTTGGTTCCCATGTGTGTGTGCCTCCCCATCACTTCATATGTGGGCTTGTGCTTTGTGATGCAGTTGTTGGGCCATAAGTGTTGTTCCACTCTGGACATTGCCCCAATGGTTTATGTGTGCTTACCTTGTGCTATTGGTCATTCTGTAGTGGCCATGTGCAATTCAGCTGTGTGTGCTGGCCAGTGCTCTGGTGGAGGTGGCTGTGCTCTTGTATCCCAGAGTGGTGCATGTGTAGTTGTTGTGTTGGATGTGTGGATGTAGGGTGTGGTATTGCTTCAGTACCCGGGTGTGGTGTTGTATTTGTGCAGTGCTGATTTGTGGTGTGTGATGCAGTTGTGTCAATCATGCCTGTTATGCAGACAATGCTTGTCGTGCATGCGGTGCTGTGTGTATTTGGCCTTGGCATTGCCTGATGTGCATCCCCTGATGTCTTGTGGTGTTTGTTGATTGAGGTTTCATGTGCATCTGTGATGGCTGGTGCACTTTGATGGTGGTGCGCACCGCTCTGCGGCGGACGGGAAATTACCTATGTTTACCTATCCTATTGTGGCGGACGTGAGTTCCGCTACTCGCGGGCGGAAAAAGCTGTTTTTCCGCACCGCCACCACTACGGTGGTGCCACCGCCCGACATCCTAATGAACCCCTAATGTTGAGCAGAAACAAATATATGAGCAAATGAGAGAACAGATTAACCATGGATTACTTCATGAAAAGAAAGGGTGCTCTTGCTCATTATTTCAACCTATCTGATTGTATGTGAGTGGACAAGCTGGAACAGGAAAAAGTTTTTTAATAAAAGTAATTTCAACTTATTTACACAAAACAACTGACTCGTATTTGTCTTGTGTTGTCACTCGTCCAACTGGGTTGGCGATACACAATATTAAAGCAGTTACTTTACATCGTTTATTAATGCTACTAGTAGAGCATGAAAACCAATTAGAATACTACAAGCTCTCTGGAGAAGCTTGTTTTGAAGTTGCAAGAGTCTTGAAGAAAATGAAAATTCTAATTATTGATGAGGTAAGCATGGTATCAAACTTAATGCTTGCCTTTGTGCATTTAAGAATGCAGCAAATTCTTAAAACAGATTATGACGTAATATTTGGAGGAAAACACATCATCGTTTGTGGAGCTCTACTACAACTTACTCCTGTAAAAGGACAACCAGTGTTTAAAACACTGGCACATGAAGATACCAGAAAGTCTTTGGGGAGCATTGGAAATGTTAATATTTAGTCATATTTTGAGTATAAGGAACTTATTACAAATATGCGTTAGGAATCACTATTATTTTGACTGAAAAGTTGAAGTGGAAATTGGATTCTTTGGAGAAGTGGATAAGTAAAACTGCTGGTTTAGAAAATAATTTGTATGCATGTGTAAACTGTAGGGTCATTTTACGCCGTAATTTGAATGTGGAAAAAGGTTTAGTAAATGGAGCAATGGGTAAAATTGTTGATTATTTTAATGATGTAAATAGAGATGGGATTGAATTTTTGAAGATCAAATTTGATGAAATTCCTGAAATACAACAATTTAGTCGTTGTTCATATCAGTTCTTGCTTGTAAAAGATTTGTAAAAGATTTGTAAAAGATTTGTATGTACGCAGAAAACAGTTTCCTATTTGTTTGCCATATGCGGTGACCATTCATAAATCTCAAGGTTTAAGTGTAGATAGTGTTTTAGTGAATATTGGAAGTACCTTGTTTAAAGAGGGTATGGCATATGTTGCTTTGTCCTGAGTCAGAACTTTATCTGGATTGTACTTGATTGATTTTGATGAGACAAAGGTTAGTGCAGAAGCAAATCGTGCAAAAGAGTATAATAGGTTAAGAAGAGAATATGCTCCCAATTTAGGTCAATATCCAGTATTTGAAAAGCATGTGGTAGGTAGAAAAAGAAGGTTTGAGAATATCTGTAGTGAAACTGTAGAGAAAGAAAAAAAACAAGATGAAGTTGCGCCTGCGAGCAAAAATAAAAAGGACAGTGTTGAAGAGAATGGTGGTTAACGTTTTGAAAATAGTTGTGGTGTCAACTGCTATGCTAATGTAGTAGTTAATGTTGTTTTATTCCTTGAAAGTTTGCAACAGCCAATTGTTGAAAATCGGGTCAAAAGATTCTGTTCATTGTTGTATTCTGTTTATGATAAATATAGTAGTGATAAAAGTAAAATACAAAGTGTTTCTGATATTCGAAATGTTTTGGACATATGTTCTGGTTCTACACAATTTACACAGAATATTCAGCAAGATTGTCAGGAAGTTTTAATGTTTATGCTTATTGTACTAGAAGATGAAGGTATAGATATTGAACATATTTTTGGCCTTTATTACAAATGGCAACATGACTGTCAAAATTGTTTGTTTACAAGTACCACTAACATAGACATTGAAAGATTCATATATTTGACTTTACCAGACTGTGAATCAGTGTCTTTTAACAATCTAGTTAGAGGAGCTAGTCAAAACATGGAGTGTAGCTAATGTAAATCAGAAATGTCATCAACATTATTTATACAAAGATATGGATAGTATGTTATTTTAATGCTGCAACGTTGTAGAGCTGATGGAAGAAAATTGGAAACTTTATTTAAAATTTTTGTAGCTGCTCAAGTTTCAATATTAGGAAGAACTTTTGTAGCTGTAGCAATTATTTTTCATGATGGACCTTCCACAACATCTGGACATTACACTGTTTATTTAAAATGTCTGAAAGGTTGGATACATTGTAATGATACTCAATTCATTTTCAAGCAACTTTTGCCTAAAGAGTTACCAAATTCTTACCTAATATTTTTAAAGCCAACATTTTAAGATCAAAATTTGGCCTTTCAGGATTACTGCTGTTAAGGTAGATTTGTCTGGTGTTGCAGAGTATTTTGTAACTGAGGGTGAGGAGCTTGAAGGTAATCCTGTTGTTGATGTTGAGGCAAAATAGGTGTATTATGTCGTTGGTGAAGTGGCTGTAGCAGGGGACATTGAACATCAATCAGGTGGAGGTGCTTTGGATTGGTTGTAGTCATTATAGGTGTTTGGCTGGAATTCTTGTGTAGAGTGTGTTGCCACAGTGTAGTCTGTTTCTTCTTGCTTTCTTTAGGATGTACTTGTAAATATTGTAGAGAATATGGAGGGTGTTATAGCAGTATGAGGAAATGCTGTAGACTAGTTTACACTTGTAGATGGAGAGGTTCAATGTGAATCATAGGTTGTGTACATGGTTAGTAGGTGTTGGTACTGTTCACAGTGTAGTTGACCAGCAGGAGTTATCTGAAGTTAAGGGTGTGAGTTTGAGGATGAGTATCTTCATGTTGTGTGAATTCATGTTTAAAGAGCTGCTCCTTATCCACTTGATGACGTCCTTAATTGTGTTGTGGAAGTTTGGTTTTTGTGGTATGTGGCTCTTTGGTGAGGAAGAGAATGAGCTGGGTGTCGTTGATGTAGGAGATAATATTGTAGTTGAGTTGGTGGGCCATTTGTGTAAGGGTGGCCATGGAGATGTTGGTTAGCGTTGGACTGAAGAATGAGCAGTGGTAGATGGTGCAAATGATGTGAGTGGTTTTGGATCTGAAGGTTGGGAGGCAAACGCTCAGAGTTTCTATTGAACAACTTTTAAACTAGGAATTTCACCCATACTAATTGGCCAGGGGAAAAGTACGTGAAACTCTTAACAACTTTTTGTTGTAAGTTTTGACTGCATATATTTGTAAGTAATATTATTTATAATGGAAAAACATTAATGATGGTGTTTTGTTTTTTCAAGATTGTTTGCCATATCTCATAATTACATAAAAAATTGGTCTTAGAAAAAAACATTTAATTTTGTTATTGAGATTGTTGTTTTCTTTTTTTTAGATAATCTTCTTGATTGTCTTTTTTTTGCCCTCTGTTATGTGATGAGTACTATTAAACTCACTGTTTCCAGTGTATTTCAATATATTCTGAAAACAGCAAAAAAGACATATGAAATGCTTTACAAATGATTTTGTGTTGTAAAAGATAAATTGTAACTGTATTTTTTTTTGTCTTCTACAGATGCTAAATTTATAGTAATTTTTTTAAATGTATTATTTTGAAGGTAAGTATAACGAACTGTTAAAAATGATTGATGGGATGTACTTTTATAGAGCTGAAGTAAGAGAACGTCCATGGTGTACATCAGTTTGTAAAGACGGTTTGCATCTTTTAAACATTTTTGGAGAAATTAAAAAAAATATATACTGAGTGTACCTGTATTCTGTGCATTTAACTACAACACATCAACTACTTTGAAACTGGTAAGGTGAATAGATATTTATTACTTTTTTTAGTACTGCATTTTATTATAATAGCCCTAGTTTTTTTCTATAGTGATAAAAAGTGACTGGTTTGAATATGTAAGGACATTTTAAAACTAAGAATTCATATAAGCAATTTTAATCATATAAAGTAGTTGAGAATGGTTTTTGCATAATATTTTTTAAATAGCAAAATAGTTGATAAACCTTGTTTTGTATTATGTAGTAGGAAAAATGATAAATTGAAGTGTTTATGTTTTTCTACAAGGAACAACAACATTATAAAATTCACTATGGAAGAAGAACAGAACAATATGGAAATTAGTTTTGAAATTAGTAACACGACATCGAGTTTCATGATATGACTTTTGAAATTGATCATCCAGAAAATGAAATTTTAGACAAAATTATGTTAGAAGCTCTATTAAATTATGAAATGTTTCAGGAATAAATGTATGATTTAAAATTGCTAATGGTTTGAGAGACTCTTCTTGTAGAATTGTAATCATTCAGGTAGTATCTAAGTACTCATGGTGCAAAGTGTACCTTAGGACATGTACTGCTTCAAACTTCTATTGAATATTTATGCACTCTTCTATGCACTAGCAAAGTTGTGTTTTATAGCTTTTATTTCCAGATCTATATTCCTCTGTCTCCCTCCCTTTGTCTCCCTCATTCTCCTTTCTGTTTCTCTCCCATAGTTTTTTTCTTTCTCTGCCTCCCTCCCTCTATCTGTTTCCCTTCTTCAGTCTGTCACCCTCTATCTTTGTCTCTTTCTGTCCCTGTCTTCCTCCCTCTGTCTCCCTCCCTGTCTCTGTCTGTCTGTGCCACTATCTCTCTGCCCCTGTCCCTGTATCTGTCTCTATCTGACTGTCTCTGTCTTTATCACCCTCCCTCTCTTTGTCTCTCTCTTTCTCTACCTCCCTCTCACTCTGTCTTTTTCTGTCTCCCTTCGTCTCTCTCTCTGTTTACCTTCCTCTTGCTTGCTCTCTAACTTTCTCTTAGTCTTTCTTCATCTTTGTCACTCACTCTCTCTGTTTCCCTCTCTCTCTGTTGCTACAAGACCGCAGAGGGGGAAGCCAGCACGTTTTGCAATTTTCTTCCAGAAAGAAACCCTCCATTACACCCAACTGAAGTTGAGTTCTATACTGGTGCCTACCCTGAAAGGGGTTTACTAGAGCCCTTTGCAAGAGCATATGTCTGCTGTGTAGAGACCACTAACACAAGAAAAGTCAAGCCTTGATCCATAAACAGAGCACTTCTTCAATAGGGTTTACTCTTGCTAAATTGTGCACAGTTTTAGCTTACAACACATCATGAATATTCTAACATCAATAAATGAGAGAGCAAGCAGAGAGAATGTGCCTTGAATTTTCAGAGAACAGCCATGGATGTCTCTCTAATGGTTCTATGCAGAATAGCTCTGGCGTGCACCAAAAGTGAAGATAAACTATGAATGCATGCACACACATTTTTAACTTGGCATGCATACTGTACATCCAGCTTTTCTGCAAGAGGCTTCCCTGCCTTCACTGTGCGCAGGCAGCCAAGGTCAATGTTAAGGCTTTGTTTAGCAAGTTAGTGCAGACAGACCATTGTGCACTGGCGCAAGGGAAAAGGGTAGGAATGCGCTGTATCTTATAGATATGGCGCATTGCTGCCTTTTTCTTTTGCCATAGGAAAGCATAGTAGGAAGGCCTGCTGCACATTTCTACGGCAAAATCTAATAAATACAGTCTATGTCAGTAGTCAAGTATTCATGGTACAAAGTGGGCCTTAGGGCAAAGAGTGTTTCAAACTTCTACAGACTGTGCATACACTGTTCTATGTACCTGCATATTTGCCTTATTTATGTTGAATTTTGCAGTTTCTACCTTTTCACTTCCACCAAACACTCTGTTACTGTTGGCATAGTTTTCTAGTGACTCATTGACTACTATGAGGTAAGGCATTCACAACATTAAAACAGTAATTAGTAGTTGTACAATAAGTGGTATATCCCCAGAGATATGACAGTTATTGTACACTGTGACATCACCACCGTGGATGCATCGTATTTACAATGTGGTGCACTATGAGGCAAAAATGGCAAAGATATGTAATGTATCTGTGCCATGAAGATGGTGCATTGCTTGATTTCAATTGTAAGCACAATGCAGTTTCAGGAATGGTCTTTGGGCCCTATGCTCATAATGCTGTGTCAATCCTTACACCTGCTTCAAACAGGTGCAGGGTTTTGACACAGTATAAGCTGAAAAGTGACTGAATCAAAACTTTTAGATTTCACTTAGTTACTTTTAGGAGGCGTTCCTGTGCCAGAACACCCCCCCACCTGCGCAGGAAAGCCTTCTTCTGGCGCAGGGCTTTACAATGTGACACACCTTCCCATTACGTCACATTGTAAATACCATACATCATGGAACATCTTTTGCACCACCACTGCATCACAAATGTGACGCAACAGTTGTGTAAAAGAGGCACAAGGGGGTTGTAAAACCGCCCTTAATACAGACAAATTCATCCAGGCAGTTTCACCAATAGTGCAAATTGAAGCATAGACTTGTAACATAATTATATACATATGTTACATTCAAGTGCTTCGGAGGTAAATACAGTATACATAGGTAAACACCTTATAGATTTATGCTGTAGCACATCCTTATAGTTCTGCACTTTCACATTCACCATACACTACTAATGTATTCATTCATTCATTTATGAACTACACATATAGTTTATTTTTTTACCAGTAGAGGTAGTTCTAAAAAGAACTAATTTTTTTGTCTATGTTGTTTTATGTTTTTTTGTAGTTTTTTCAACATTTTTTTTTTTAAACCAGAAAAATTAAACTTTTGAAACAAAAAAACTGTGGACCTGGAACAAAAAAGTTTAAAAAATATATATTTCTTCGGGCAATGATGCTGCTCCTGCCTCTTGACAATCAGGTCTACAGATTGCTCACCATAGCAAAGCAATTGATTGCAATGTTTGCAGTCGAAAGTTATCTCAGCAAACTGGGGAACAATAATATGGTTTGGACTGCTTCCAGGAGTTGGTGGTGCACTTGAGGTGCTAGCCACTGCAGGTGGTGGATTGTCCTGTAGGCTGCGTGTTGCCTCCCTTGCATAATTGTTCGGATGCAAGTTCTTGACGTGACGGTCCATACTCGCATTACTAAAAGAGATCTTTTTTGTTGGGTCACCTCTCGACAATGTCACTTCACAGATCTTGCATGTGACCTTAGGTGCACTCACCATTTTTTGGCCCTCTGGAAAACTGAAAAATTTCCATATGAAGGCTTCTTTTTTTATCTTATTTAAAAATTCATTTTCATCTGATCAATGGTCAGAGGGTGTTTGAGACACACCAGCCATATTGATGAAAATAGTTCTACCTGACTTCAGCTCCAAAGAAAAGATCCTGCTCCTCAGAAAGTCCAAGTAGAATGAACAAAATATGAGGGGTCTTTCAACAGTTGGAGTAGGAAGTTTTATGAACCAATGAAATCTCTTCTTTTAAAGTCACATGGCTGTGCATACTCTTACGGTGCGCTTACGTAGCTTTTACGCTGCGCTTACACTGATCTTACGGTGCGTGTATGTACAACGTACCGTCGCGATGTGCGTAATTGCTTTGAAAAGTAATGTACGCATATTAAAAAATACTATTTTCTTGATTATCCCAGATAATGTATACCTTCATTATTTACAATAAATACATAGATATATTGTTTTAAATATTATAAAACTTTCGTTAGGTACACGCACGGGGCGTCATACAAACGTAAATTATGACACACGGAAGCGCTGTTGCGCCACGTAATGTCAAAACGTATTCGTGACGTATGTGCGTGTGCGTGCTTAGTATGACTTACAGTACAAAAGACAGTTCGATTATCCAAAAGAATAAACAATACAAAGGAATTATATAGAATTACATTTTTATATTTAAGAAAAAAAACATTATTATACAAAAAAATGTTGTATTTGTTTTTGGAATTAGTTCACATTAAAATGTGAAATATAATTAAAAAATAAGAAAATGTAAATATTTATTCTAAAAATGAAGAAAACAAGTTTAAAAAGAAAGAAATTTTAAAATTAATACATTTAACAATTATCATTTACAAAACCTTTGAAATTCACTGAAAAAACCATGGGTTTCACACACGGTATAGTTAGGAATTAGCATTTAAAAAACCTTATAAATTCACTGAAAAAACCATAGGTTTCACACATGTTATAGTTAGCGTGACATTTCAGTCATACAAAACCATTGAAATTCCCCCGTTATAGTTAGTTCAGCTAACTATAACTCGTGCGCCCGTAAAGCACTGCTGATGACGTCACATACTACATCACTCATGACATGGTCAGTGACATCACTCATGACATCACTGATGACATCTCAAATGACATTACTGATGACATCAATGAATGCAAGATGGCCGCTCTGTAAGAGCCCACTGCGAGAGCTCCAGGGGCTCAGGGTTCGGGATAACTAATATTAGTTTAAATCCACGAGTAAACCCTGCTGAAAACATCAACCGGCCCCTTCACCCACCCCCCCTAGGACCCGGTCAAAGAATAACGGGAATTTAAGGAAATTCAGCGACCTACCACGGCAGGGGAGGGTCCGGAGTCCAGTTTTGACTGCTGCCCACCGGACTTCGGGTCGGCACAGGGATCGTCCACGGAGAGCTTCAGGAGACAAAGAAGGGAAGGCGGAGACGGCGGAAGGCCCACCGAGGAACTTGCACCGGTGCACCGGATCACGGAGAGAGCCGGACCAGGAGCGAGGACCCAGCCTGGAGAGTAGAAAGTGGACTGATTAGACGACGGGGAACTGAGACAACAAGAATCGAGAGAGCGGAGGGACGACGACGAGCCGGGGGAATCGGAAGGAGCCACCGCCTGCAGCGCGACGTAGGTGGCGAGAACAATTGAATATAACAAAGATTAAACTCCAACACAACAGTGAAAAGGGCGGAAGCCGCGCCTGACCTTAAGATGGCGGCCGATTAGGACATAGTCTTACCTATCTAAGCACGAGACGTTTGGAAAAAGCGGAGAAAGATGACCACACTCATGGCGAAGTAGGCAAGAATTAAGTGTATGCCTAAAGCTCATATAGCCTATACATATAGCATACAGTATTCCACAGAAGGGAAATACTCATTCATAACAGTGCGCCTGACCAAAGCATGGCGGCTGCACAGGACATCGAGAGACCTGAATGCTCGTGACAAGACGGGGAGAAACGGAGGAAACCCATCTCATCATTAGGTGGAGCAGGCAGTGGAAGTAGTACAAGACTGCTGGAATGCCCCCATAGTGAATGCTGCAAGTGAGGAAACAGTGAGAAAACGTCATGCCTGACTTGCAAATAGTGACTGCATATGCCACCCATAGAGTTCTCATCTGCACGTGGAGAGTCATTAGAAATAGAAAAATAGGACCTCAATAACATGCATCAAATCTAGTGTATAACTGAAACAGAAAGATGAACCATTGCAGGAAGACAAGGAAATAACATAGGGAATAACGAAACGTTGGACAGAGCTAAAACCTAAGCCTAGTTCCGATAGGAGAAAGCTGAGACCTCACAAGAAATCGACAGGAAAGAGAGGTCTACATTAATTAACTATCTTATAACGTCAATAGAGGAAGAATTTAAGATACACAAAGAGTGGAGACCCAACATATATCCTACAACTTGGCGCAACATGGATGAAAGATTCCCTGTGGCTTCTGGCACGAACGCCTTGAGCTTAAAATATCCATCCAACCTATCCAAAAACGCAGCGAAAAAGTTTAAACATGATACCCTGAAGAAACACCCTGACACACTGTTCTTGGACCCATACTTTAACATAGACAAAGGAATTATAGTGAACGACTTAATATTCTTCTCATATAAAACGGCTAAATGGCGTGATGCCCTCACAAATACGCTCAACATAAAGGCTATAAAGAACATCCCATATGGCACTAAAATAACGACCTCGCCTTCAATTAGAGGTGGAGCCGAACTATATATTACCATATATAAAACAGGGATAGTGCTGATTCAAGCAGCTAACAGCGAACTGGATAAATTCGACAAGATGTTCCCATCCATAAAAGAGCGGCTTGAGGGACCAAGACACCAACCACATCTGAGCACTCATGAAGTCGTCCCCGGAAACACCAGCTCTACCTCCAGAGACGCCTATCAAAATGGAGACCACCAGGCACAAGGTCTGGCGATTAACACGAGGTATAGAAATGAAACAGACTTGACAGTACCGAATGAGGAGGCTGAAGAGACAGGAAGGTCGACTAGTCACGAGAATAACGAACAAGACCTACTCCCTAGGGAGGAGCCGACGCTAATCTCTAGTGATGGGACTTTCCAAAACTTAAAGGATTACTTAGAAGGACCAAACCTTCAACAAAACGTGACACTACCAGATATCACACGTGAAAACATCGACTCCAATACTAGAGACACCAATCTATCAGATGGCCAGAACAACCAAACCGTTAACACTGAAGATTTAACCGTAAATGCGATGGTAACACCAGAGACTGAGAGAGAAAGGATAGCGATGGCCACCAACCCTGGAAACAAAGTGAAGAATCAGGTCCCAAGGAAAGAGCCGGTGCCGCCAACGCACAACTCCACTGCGCTGGAAGAGTGTACCCCAGCTCCAAACGAATCCCTCTATGAAGCCAATGATATGAGCAAAGTGGATGATATCGACCTTCCCTTTCCTCCCTCGAATACGAGACCGGAATCCTACAGATCCCTATCCACAAAAACACCCCTCACCAAGAAAAGATTTATGGGAATGAGATCAGATCAGTTGCAGAGAAGAGCAAACTACAATGATCATCCAGCCAGGTTTACCTCACACAAGAACTCATCCCGAACACAGAAAGAAATCAAGGAGCTCCAAAAACTCGTAGGTAACCTGGCGCAAAACTCGATGAAAGTCTCACAGACAATGGGAAAAAGATGGGAGATGACGATAAGCACGCACACCAAGGTCTCACTCATCCAGAATCTGGTACTTAGACACAACAGACCTAACAGGACAAAGCCCTTGTCGAATGAAGAAACTCGGGCCTTACTCAGGTCCTATGAACAACCTGACTGTAGTAAGGTGGAGAATATCAAAACAGTACCTATTGACTCTAGTAGAACAACCAGAAAGAATGACAGGAAAGCAATCCACCAAAACCTACAACATATTCAGCTTATTGCATCCGAATCGGATAATAGAAAACTCGTTAAATCACAGAAACCCCTGAACTGCCTTCTACTTAATTGTCGTTCGGCAACGAAACATGCAGCAGACATAGCCGCCCATATCATCAATAAGGAAATTGACCTGGCTATCCTCACAGAAACATGGCTCAATGAATCATCATCTCCTACCATGGATCTCTTAGTACCGCCACAATATAACATCGTCAGGCTAGACAGACCAAGGAATGTGGGAGGAGGCATAGCTTGCATTCATCTTTCGGAGATCGAGGTCTGCCATTTCCAATCTGACCCCTTAGAATCCTGTGAATACCTTGGTATTAATGTGAGAACACCAAAGAATCAAAGCTGCAAACTGCATACATTCTACCACCCACCAGGAGAGAACGCTAAGTTTACTGAACAACTGATGGAGATCATAACCACCAACTCTAACTCGGACGCCAATAACATATTCCTAGGTGACTTTAACCTCCATTGGAATGACGGCGGTGATAAACTGGTCAACTCACTTAAAGACTTCCTCAATGAGCTAAAACTTGTACAAGCTTGCAACCAACCCACTCACTCACAAGGAGCGACCTTAGACTGGATTATCTCAAGAAAGGATGAGACATCCATCCTTGCTATTGACCCATGTGACTGGTCTGACCATCACATCATAACATTCACGATACAGACAATGACAAAGGGCAGGACCGTGCAACCACGCAAGCTCAAGAAACTGATCCGAGACACAAAGGAGGCTAACACTGAAATACTGGTTAAAAGGTGTGAGAGAGACCTGAAGCCACCCTTCAATAAGCAAAATGTCAATGAGCTGACGGAACACTACATAACCTCAATCGGTAATATCGTCAATGACACCATGCCCCAAAAACTGAAAAAGGTATCAGAGAAACCAAAAAATCCTTGGTTTAATGAATCATTGAATGAGGATCGGCGCAAACTGAGAATGGCCGAAAGGAGATGGAGACAACATCCCTCCTCCCCTGAGCTGAAAGCACTCAGAAAAACAAGAAAAGAATACAACAAAAAAATAATCAACTCCAAAAAAGAATTTATCAGAGATGAATTGGACAGTGCCAAGAACAGACCACGAAAACTCTTTGAGATTTTAAAACAACAGTCAAATAAACTAGCCAAAACGGTTTTAGAGAATACAAAAACTCCCATAAGCTGCGAGGAATTCTCCTCATTCTTCACGGAAAAATCTAAATTGCTTGAAGATGACCTCACAATTGCAGCAACTAACCTTAAGGTACTGCCTCCACCCAGTAACGAGTCCAATTTCTCACCAGACAGCCTCCAAACTAAAAATAAGGCAAAATGGGACACATTTGAACTATACAACCAGGAAAAGATCGCCAGAACGCTGGCGGAACTTAGACCGAACAACCACTTTCAAGACCCATTACCAGGAAAGTGTGTAAGAGACATCAGCCACACTCTAGTTCCGATCTGGACCGAGATAATAAACGCCTCACTTGCACAAGGAACCCTCCCTGACTGTCTAAAAACAGGGCAGGTGATGCCCATCCTCAAAAAACCGACAGCTGTTGCTACAGACCCGAACAACTATCGACCAGTGACCAATATCCCTCTACTGGCTAAACTCATTGAGAAATGCGTGCAGGGCCAACTAAATCAACACATCGCTAAATTCTCGCTACTGGATGATTGCCAATCAGGTTTCAGAACAGGGCACAGTACCGAAACTGCGATCCTACACATTGTCGATGACGCCCTACAAGCACTAGACCGAAATCAATCTTGCCTACTGATCCTCCTAGACCTATCATCAGCATTTGATACGGTAAAGCACGAAGTGCTTATGACCAGACTACAAGACAGGATGGGTTTGTCTGGGAACGTGCTGAAATGGTTCAATTCTTTCCTACAGAACAGGACTCAGCGATTCCTGGTTAACCAAGCAATCTCTTCCCCGAGCCCCAACGCAATAGGGGTCCCACAAGGCTCTACGCAATCCCCAGATCTATTCAACTTATATGTAGAACCTCTCACGGAGATCCTTCAAAAATCACAGGTATCCTATCATATGTATGCGGACGACACGCAATTATACATAAAGATCGCCTCCCTTGAGGACATTGACCTAATGAACAAGACACTAAAGAGTGCTTTGCGATGGTTAACAATGAACCATCTGAAACTAAACGCCCAGAAAACGGAATTCCTGCTAATCTCAACGACAAGGAGCCAATCTGAAGTTATAGAGTGGACTAAATTGGTGACAGCGCTAAACTGCACCCCGACCCTAGTTAACTCAGCCAAATCACTAGGAATTACACTAGACAAGAACCTCGACATGAAAAACCATATTAACTCAATGGCCAAGAGCGCCCGCTTCCACCTGAACTATTTAAGAAAACTGAAACCCTTTATCACTGAGACAGATCTAAAACTGGCTATCCAATCACTAGTCATCTCGAGGATCGAATACGGCTGCACCACATTAGCGGGCCTGCCAAAAACTTCCACAGCACCACTAAAAGCCTGCCTCAACGCAGCGGCGAGACTCATTACGGGAACGAAGAAATTCGATCACATATCTCCTCACCTGAAAGCACTAAACTGGCTACCATACGAGGCCAGAATTCAAATGAAGATGGCCTGTATTACGCACAAAGCGGTTCACTACAACACACCTAGATACCTAGCCAAGAAACTTAAGATCTCAGGAGGTAACAGAACAACTAGAAGCGCAAAAGATTTGCTATTACGACCAGCCTTTTTCCACAAGAAAAAGACCTACAACCGAGCATTTTCTGGAGCTGCCCCCAGAATCTGGAACTCACTCCCTCCAAACATCAGGAAGATTCAAAATACAGTAACATTCAAACGAGAACTGAAGAGCCACTTGATGAGTAAATACCCTACTTAGAGAAACCCAAGGATCACTGGGATGATCAATTACGCTAACTGAGGGCCGCCCTCTTCATGGAAAATTGGATAATCATCATCGAACAATGAACTGATGCCGTGCGCAAGCCGAGGCTTGACACATCACTGCTACCTCATATATGTGTGAACTTTAACTACATCTCACAGTCGTACTTTATAACTTCTATCTCACCTGATTTATTTATCCCTATATGTGGAACCTTAACTATATGTCACATTCATTATATATAACTTCTACCGCACTTGATTTATTTATACTTATTATCCTTGATATGCACTGGATCGCCTTTTAACCCTACCTCAACGAGCATGGTTTGTTACCATGACACAAGCCAAGCCTTGCTTGCCATATAATGCTAATTGCACAGCCATTATGAATATATATATTTAATCTCATCCATACAGTATATTGCCTTCTACCTCACTATTCTCTTGTTGTTAGTATTGCTTTTATTATCTTTATATGTAATTACTCCCTTGTTAAGCGCTCTGATACCCACGGGTCTTGTCCGCGCTATACAAAACACTATAAATAAATAAATAAATAAATAAACATCATCCTTGTGAAAGAGTGGCAAACCTGCTCTCACCCTAGTATAACCTTTGATACACACATTCAAAAATAGAACATAACATTTTCTAAAGAATGGAGATACCAATACCAGTTAGGACAACCTATTCAGTAATTCCTAAATTTACATATACATCCACTCATTCACCAATAGTTCTATATAGTCACTCATGAATGTACTCACTCATCATATGTACTCATGCACCTATACATCCTGTTACACACCTACACTAATACATAGAGTTATTCACACAAATACTCAAACATCCATTTTCTTGCATATACAGCTCTACACACACCACTACACGTATTTCTACAGGAACGTACACAAACTTACTCTCTTAAACATTCAGGTATAGAAATACGTACTTATTTGTACAGGAACTCTTCCAATATGTCACTGTGATATATCCTTACTTATATACATCAATACTCACATATACTAGTTTAAAACATTTGTACTTACTCATAAAGATGCTATTGAGGCGGACATTCACTCACTAACACACCCATACACACAATCATCCACCAATACAGTCCTACACACATGTTGTTTTAAAAAAAAATACAAACAGTGAGTCACTCATTCATGCATCTGTGCAGTAAGTAATAACCCCCAGCAAACCATACAGACGCTCATTCTGATACTCAAAAAACCAACTAATAACCCACAACATTCATGTAGCTACTCACCAACCCATGCAGCCACTTATACACAAAGTGAGACAATGATACAGATATTTAAATATTTAAACATAACTCTTTAATACATTCACTAAGATACACTTAATAAGTCAGTTATACAATCAATTTAACAAAAAAAAACATCCATTTAGACACTTATTTACCCATTTATTCTTCCATCGACCTTTAGATATACATATATAAAAAATATTTATTTTTCCGAAAGACACACATTCATTGGATTATGTCATCAGTAATGTCATCAGTGATGTCATTTGAATTGTCATGAGTGATGTCATGAGTGATGTCACTGATCATGTCATGAGTGATGTAGTATGTGACGTCATCAGCAGTGCATTGTGGGCGCACAAGTTATAGTTAGCTGAACTAACTATAAAGGGGGAATTTCAATGGTTTTGTATGACTGAAATGTCACACTGTTATGTTGTATGTTTCTATAAGTCCACGAGTCAGAATGTAGAATGGTATGATGTGTTGATTCTATGTGGGACATTGATTCTGTGGTTAGCTGTTGAGATTGAAGACATCGCGTGAATTGGACACTGACAATGGTGTCCAATTCACGTCCAAGCAGGCTAAGGAGTATTTTGACAGATGTGGTATTAAACATAAGACCACAGCATTGTACAACCCTAGTGGGAACGGCACTGTTGAAAGGTTCAACAGACTGATCAAAGGCGTTATTCAGGCCTCTGTGCATAGTAAGCTAGATTGGAAGGTGCAAGTACAGAAGGCAGTTTGGTCATATAGAGTTACTGTGCAAAACAGCACTGGCATGTCCCCGTTCACCATGATGAGAGGCAGAACAGCGAGGTGTAAGTTTAACCCTGGGTGGCTTTTTGATGGGAAAATAGCAAGTTGGTCTCCTGTTGATGTTAAGGATAAGTTGGTGTCTACTCATGATAGAAGCAAGGAGTTTTATGATTGTCATCATAACACTAAAGATGTTCTTGTCAAGGTTGGAGATTGGGTAAGAGTTAAGAAACCTTTTAAGGTACCTAAGGGCGTGAGTCGCTTTGAACCACCATGTAGGGTTGCCGAAGTTTTAAAGAATTCGGTAAGATTAGACGATGGAAGAGTATGGAATCTTAAAAAACATTGCCATGAATCCTGATCAAGATTGTGTAGAGGTGTTTTCTGATCCTGTTGTCAATAATTTTGATTGGGTAGAAGATCATTTTGAGAATAGTCATGTACAGTCTCAACTTCCTAATGATTCTGTGTCTGTTTCTGACCAGAGTATTTTCAGGCAACCCAGTTCTTCCTTGTGTAATGAGGGGGGAGTGGGCGAAGGTTGCAGTTCTGATGTTCAGACAACTACTCGCTTGGACGTATGCGATACTCTTCAGAGCAAGGTTGTTGATGTTTTACCTGATAAAAGAACTAGAGCTTGGCCTGGTTGGCTTAAAGACTTTGCTATGTAAATTTATTGACTTGTTTTTTTTTTACTGCCTTTGTTTTTTTTGTGTTTCTTTTCCTTCTCTATTTGTTTTCTTTAATTGTATACGGGGGGGATGTGTTATGTTGTATGTTTCTTTAAGTCCACGAGTCAGGATGTAGAATGGTATGATGTGTTGATTCTATGTGGGACATTGATTCTGTGGTTAGCTGTTGAGATTGAAGACATCGCTTCCCTGCTCCCACCTGTTTTATTACTTATCTATTTACCATTAAATCTCCTTTATTTACACCAACTCGTCTGGATCTCCTTCACTACACACACTAACTATGACATGTGTGAAACCTATGGTTTTTTCAGTGAATATATATATATATATATATATATATATATATATATATATATATATATATATATATATATATGTGTGTGTGTGTATATATATATATATATATATATATATATATATATCTATATATATATATATATATATATATATATATACACACTCAGAAAACATACGTTTCAGGGATGTTATAGTTAGCTGGACATTTCACTCGTACAAAAGCCTAGAAATTCCACTGTTATAGTTTGTTCAGCTAACTATATCTGCTCATGAAGTCACATATTACATCATTGATGGCATGATCAGTGATATCACTGTTGACATCACTGATGACATCTATAATGACATCACTGATGACATCACTGAGGACATCATCCAGTGACTGTGTGCTTATGTGAAGTTTAAATATGTTTTATATATATGCCAAGATGTATTGATGAATGAGTATGTGTATGTGTCTGGATGTAGGATTTATGAGGTGTGTGACTGATTGTATAAGTGACTGATTAAGCATGTCTTTCTGAATACATGGGTTAGTGACTAAGCTGTGTAAATGTCTGTATCAGTCTGTCTGTTGTTGTGTAAGCTGGTACATGGGTTGGTCAGTAGCTACATCAGTGTCTATATGGGTTATTGATTGTTTGCCTGAGTATTTGTATGGGAGACTGAGTGTGTGTGTGTGGGTGGGTTGGAAGTACGTGACTGTGCATAGATGTGTGAGTGGTTGATTCACTGGGTGTGTGGGTTCAAGAGTGCATGTGGAAACAGCTGTATGGGGGGGGTGGCTGCATGTATGGGTGTGTTGGTGAGCGAATGGATATGTCGGTGGTACATGTGTGAGTAACTACATATGTAAAAGGCAGTATATGTGAGTGATGGTGTATATAAAAACCTATATGTGAGGGTGAACGATTGTGAGAGTGGCTGTATGGATGAGTGTATACTTGTATCAGTGATTATATAAGAGAGCAAGTATGCGTTACTATTTATGAATTAGTGAGGTGGTGTGTGTATGACTGTATAGATAAGTAAATTGGAGTGTAATTGATTCTTTGCATGATTGACTAGGTGTGTGAGTAACTCCATGGATGAGTGGTGGTGTATGATTGTCTCAATACGTGTATGAGTGCATATGATAGTGTTGTCGCTCCACAGCAGCCATCTTGGATTTCTTTTGCCTTTAATTCCTACATGAGTAATAACCATTAACCTTTCTAGCTGGACCTCTCAACCAAATTAGGCTTATGGAAAGACCCCTTGCAGTAGGAGGTGGAGTGGTTCTGACACCGGTTGACAAGGGGTTTTGTTTGTTGCCTTTGATGTTGCTAAAACTATTGTATTAACTTACCATTCTGTTACTGACAGACTACAGAACTTGCAGCACTAGGCAGAAGGACATATTACTAAGCATCTGAATAGCTTCAGCTGTGGATTATTTTTTGGATATTATTATATAAACTGTGAAAGAGCCACAGAGATAGTCTTGAATGGTATGTTTAAGACCTGTAAAGTTATGATTACTGTACATTCCAACAAATTGTATATGATCTACTACTAATTGTGTCTATTCCTTATACAGCTTGTGGAGCTGAAAGTATGCCACTCACCTGTTCCCAGAGCAGTGGTTACAGTCCAGCCTTGAATCCAGTAACTCCAATGTCCATCCAAGAAATGAAAACATGCAGTGATCAAGTGTGGTTTATCTTTCTTTCTCACTCCATTCCCCCTCCCTTTGGAACAGTTCTTGGTACAGTGCATTCTCGTTGTCATTGCTACCAGGTCAGTTTTTAAAGAGAGATTCGTTCAGTCATTACCCAATCTGACCCACCTGTAGTTCAGGTGAGTGGCTTAATTTCAGCTTTGCAAGTTCCAGTATGCCACAATCCTGTTCACAAGCTACACTCCAAACTACTTTAGAAGACATATGGGTCCCGTCATAAGTTTGATTACATTTTACAGAAGAACATTGAAAGTGAATTATTAATTGGGGTGGATGGAAGTCCACCACAAGTAATAAAAATCACTAACTCAGTTGGTAGCTATGCACAGAGGATGTTGGCTTAATTTACCAAAACTGTGTAAAGCATTTAGAAGTACAAAACAATCAAAAAATTTATAATACAACACAATTAAAACCCACTTCAATTTGGAAAAAAATGATTACAATTTGAAGCGAAAAATGAGACCAAACCAACAAAAATTCAATAAGGTAAACTGTATATATATATATATATATATATATATATATATATATATATATATATATATATATATATTACCTACTGGCGGTCGCCAGTAGGTATATATAGTTAGGATTTTTTTCTCAATGGGATTTTTGAAAATTCTATGTCTAATAACTTTGGCGTTTGTGGACGGAATTGGCTGCAATTTTCAGGAAAATGGCACAATTTGTTTCTGAGCAGCCCCTGAAAATTTGGGGGGGGTTCGTCAAGGGGGGGCCGAGAAAAAAGGGGAGTCCCAAAACGCGTTTTTCCCATGTTAATTTCCATAGGGCGGTTGGCCTCACTTGTAGCTCGAACGGCTGAATGGATTTGCATGAAACTTGGCAAAATTGTAGGGACTGTTAGCCCAATGTGCCTTTGATAGGTCTCAATATATGTGCTCCAGTGGATTTTGAGAAATTAACGTTCAAAAAAATATATATATCTGTGACAGCGCTCCGGGTAGCGCTCCGGTTCGCGTACTTGACGCGTAACGGAACTTCGCGAAGCGAAGCTGATTGGCTCTCCGGTGTCTGTCAACATTCTAAACAGTCCGGACCGGCTGCCATCTTGTCTCTCGGTAGGATCGAGAGACAAGAGGAGGAGAAAATCGAAGGGGGAATTTAATGAAAGGGGGCAAGGTAGACCCCTCTTGACCCCCTAGGAATGATGTTGGTGTTATTAAAGGGTCCCGTGGGGCAAAAAAAAAAAATCAATTTTTCGCAGTAGAAGCGCTTCCCGGTACGCGAACCGGGTCGCTCACCTGTAGCGTAACGGGAGTTCGCCATTTTGTGTTTCGTTTTCATTAAATCACAAGATGGATGAAAAACAATGTGGGAAATGGGTATAAGGGGGAACGGGAGACGTATCCTGACCCCCTAGGTTTTCTGAGGGTGGCTGAGGAGGCTCATATATGTTGATACATGTCTTTCAGCGGCTGCGCGTGAGCGGAATTTTTTTTGCTGCGTGACGTTTGTTAACGTTCGATTCGAAGGAAATCAGGAAGTGTTGACCGCCATTTTGTCACTGCGAGTAAATATATTGTTAATTTCAAAGCATTGGAACATGGAAAAGGGAGAAGGTAGAGATTGTCTTGCTCCGTAGTTTTTCTCAGGGTGTGCAGGAAGGCCCCGGTTGTTGTTATACTCACGGTGGGGTCTTTGAACACTTAAGCAAATGATGATCCAAGCTGAGGCAAAGGAGGGTGTCAGTCGGGGGGGAGCAATGGTGATTCTCACTGTAAGATAGGTAGTGCGGACCCTTGTCCCCCCTTTTGTAATCTGTAATGCCTATCTTCTCCCCACTGATTGGTAATTGATTCTACCCGGACCATTTATTAGAGGTAGCTCGTCCGGCCCCACCGGAGGGCACCCCTAATAAAGAGGACATATATATAAAATACGGATTAGCCACGGTACCTTCCTAGCAAATTATCGCAAAACGAAAGGAATTGAACAAAATCAGTAGGCCACTGATAGGATCCTTTCTGACCCTGCTAAAACAAGAAACACCAGGAAATAGCCCTCCGCAAAAGTATGAAACCAGGGAGAGGAGCCAAGCTCGTGTCAGGATGGCCATGAGGTAGTTCGGCTCCGCCGCTTTTGCTGCCTGAGCATGCCTGCCCTACCACCCACCCTGCCCAATAACCGACAAACCCTATACAAATGAAAGTCTGCTGATACAAACTATCGGCGTCACCAGATTGGACTAGATCACGCACAATTGGACTATGTTTCTTTCTGGTTATACAGTAACATCTTTGTGCTTGTTGCCACATTACAAATATATAGCACTCCAACAAAGTAGTAGGATTATAACACTTTAATAACTTATAAATATATACAACGCTCCAACAAAGTAAACACGTAAAAAAAAACATTTTAAACAACTATTTACATGGCAGCCTGCTGCAACATCCATCTCAAAGCATTCACCGTCCGCTTGACACTGTCCCTGCCCTTCCCTCCCCGGAGTAGCAACAATGGGCTGCTTTGGGCTGTCTTTTAGTCGGCTTTTGGCTATAAAAAGCCTACAAAATCCGTCGGCCTGTGAGGCGGCGTCAGTAGCGGACCGTTGTGCGAATAGGCCGAAGGCAGCACAACACGTCGAGATCCGGACGGCACCGAGGTGGTGTCCAGCAAGTTGCCGCACTGGTCTGGCCATCCTACAATGCTGCGCCGAAAGATGTAGTGGGGCGTCCCGGGGGGGAGGCGGTGCGAACGGGCCTCCCCCGCCTCCCCAGGTGGAGGCTCCTCAGCTGCAGTGGGGCGCCCCTTGGCGTTTCACTCGCCATCCAGCAGAGCTGTGCCCGCTCATGCGGCACAGTGCCTCACCCGCCATCCAGCTGAGTTGCTCCCGTTCTTGCGGCTACAGCGTCTCGCCCACCATCCAGCTGAATTGCGGCCACTCTTGCGGTGCAGCGATAGGCGGCTGCCACAGGACTCTCAAAATGGCGGCCGGCTCTTCGCATTTGGGCCTGGTCCACTAAAATGGCCCTGGGACACCTTGGAACTCGGACGCTTGCCTGCTAGGGCATGGGCCCCATTCTCAAAAGCGTCCCCTCAGCCTTGAAGATTCTACAAAAGTCACTGGGGCCCCAACTCCCGCAGGCTTCAGGTGGGGAGCGGCTGCCATGATTGCTTGCTGAATGGCCAAGACGGAGTCACGAGATGGTGGTGCTCTCATGCTGACGCCAGCTTCAGTCTGAAACATCCAGAAACACTGTAGACTACCAATTCAATCAGTTCCGGTGGAGCCCCAACGTGACCCAGTAGGGAAGAACTTGCCCTCGCCTCTTTTGACTGATGGTTCTTGTTGCCTATCTCTTCTGTTGTCATTTAACGGAACCTTTTTTGACTGCCGAAATGAGTTCTGGTCCGACCGCTGGTTGGTGGAGACATTTTGACTATATCCTGGACCTGCCCGGCCTTGCCCAAAATGGCGCCGGTATAAATGGGACTCGCAACTCCTTGTTGTGTACTCGTTGCCCAGCCTTGATATCACGAGATACGTATGCAGTTTTGAAGCACATGGCGGGCGGGGACGAGTACTGATTGAACATTTGGACATCCCTATTGATATTAAGTTCTGATGTGTTATTGATTACAGTACTATTGAAAGTTCGAATTAACGTCACCCATGGTACTTGCCCGCAAATGGATATCTAGCTAATTTTATTGTAACTGGCCCTGTCGTACTTTAATTATAAAATTTACGTCCACCAATTCCGCAACTGTTAGACACCTTAGTTCTTGCAACCTAATGGCCCACCTGTTACGTTCTTCTACAGTGTAAATGTCCCCTCATCATATACGATTCCAGTTTGCTCCTTGGCCCGCCCACGTGGTTATAGGCCCGTATTTGTATACTGACATTTTCACAATAAAGGTTTTTAAAACAAAACATGGTAGTAGTACCTAGATTGGTAAAGTTTTGAATAATAGCCACTGTTTTTGAATCAGTAAAAGGCAAGTGATATTAAGCAGCCCGATTACATGACGGTTAAAAGGTATAATACGCAGGAATGCTGTAAAGATAAATGGTCAAGGGCTGTTGTGTTTTCCACTCCTGCAACATAAAGTGATCGATAAGAATCCGATATTCAGGCCTATCAGCGACTAAGACAGCAGGCCGAGCCTCTTTTGCTCAACGGCTCCCTCATGGGACGAAGAAACGCCCTTTTTCACGAAATAGGAATATTTTACTTGCAGGACAGTTGTAAATTTCCCGGGAAAATACATTAGCCTGGAACATTGTTAGTGATAAACTGTAAATGCATCTGGGTCCTTTGCTTTACAAGTCAGAGTGAGAAAAAAAAAGGTAGGGCTTTCATCATTTGGGAAAAAAAATGTTCTAAACCAATGAAAAGTGTTATTTGTAGGTCATATGACCAAGGATTCCATCATTAGGAAACCAAAAGTAAAATGAACCAATGAAAAGTTTTATAAACAAGTCAAATGACCTGTTATGCTTACGTTACACGCTCCGCGCCGTGCCCCGGATCGCTTCCGGGTGCGCTAACGCGGCGCGTCATAAGACGCATTACGCGGTAACGTGATACGTTGCGCTTACGCGACGCGTCACAAATCCATCGGCCTGTGAGGTGGCGTCAGTAGCGGACGGTTGTGCGAATAGGCCGAAGGCAGCACAACACGCAGAGATCCGGACGGCACCGATGTGGTGTCCAGCAAGTTGCCGCACTGGTCTGGCCATCCTACAATGCTGCGCCGAAAGACGGTGTGGGGTGCCCCAGGGGGGAGGCAGCGCGGAGGCTCCTCAGCTGCAGTGGGGTGACCCTTGGCGTTTCACTCGCCATCCAGCAGAGTTGCTGCTGCTCTTGCAGCACAGTGCCTCACCCGCCATCCAGCTGATTTGCGTCCGCTCTTGCGGCACAGTGCATCACCCGCCATCCAGCTGCGTTGCGCCCGCTCTTGCGGCACAGTGCCTCACCCGCCATCCAGCTGAGTTGCGCCTGCTCTTGCGGCACAGTGCCTCACCCGCCTTCCAGCTGAGTTTTGCCTGTTCTTGCGGCTACAGCGTCTCACCCGCCATCCAGCTGAGTTGTGCCCACTCTTTCGGTGCAGCAATAGGCGGCTGCCACAGGACTCCCAAAATGGCGGCCGGGTCTTTGGATTTGGGCCTGGTCCACTAAAATGGCCCTGGGACACCTTGGAACTCGGACGCTTGCCTGCTAGGGCATAGGCCCTATTCCCGAAAGCGTCCCCTCAGCCTTGAAGATTCTACAAAAGTCACCAGGGCCCCCGACTCCCGCAGGCTTCCGGTGGGGAGCGGCTGCCATGATTGCTTGTGGAATGGCCACGACGGAGCCACGAGATGGTGGTGCTCTCATGTTGACGCCAGCTTCAGTCTGAAACATCCAGAAACACTGTAGACTACCAATTAGATCAGTTCCGGTGGAGCCCCAACGTGACCCGGTAGGGAAGAACTTGCCCTCGCCTCTTTTGACTGATGGTTCTTGTTGCCTTTCTCTTCTGTTGTCATTTAACGGAACCTTTTTTGACTGCCGAAAGGGGTTCTGGTCCAACCGCTGATTAGTGGAGACATTTTGACTATATCCTGGACCTGCCCGGCCTCGCCCAAAATGGCGCTGGTATAAATGGGACTCGCAACTCCTTGTTGTGTACTGGTTGCCCAGCCTTGATATCACGAGATACGTATGCAGTTTTGAAGCACATGGCTGGCGGGGACGAGTACTGATTGAACATTTGGACATCCCTATTGATATAAGTTCTGATGTGTTATTGATTACTGTACTATTGAAAGTTCGAATTAACGTTACCCATGGTACTTGCCCGCAAATGTATATCTAGATAATTTTATTTTAACTGGCCCTGTCGTACTTTAATTATAAAATTTACGTCCACCGATTCCGCAACTGTTAGACACCTTAGTTCTTGCAACCTAATGGCCCGCCCATTACGTTCTTCTACAGTGTAAATGTCCCCTCATCATATACGATTCCAGTTTGCTCCGTGGCCGGCCCACGTGGTTATAGGCCCGTATTTGTATACTGACATTTTCACAATAAAGGTTTTTAAAACAAAACATGGTAGTAGTACCTAGATTGGAAAAGTTTTGAATAATAGCCACTGTTTTCGAATCAGTAAAAGGCAAGTGATATTAAGCAGCCCGATTACATGACGGTTAAAAGGTATATTACGCAGGAATGCTGTAAAGATAAATGGTCAAGGGCTGTTGTGTTTTCCACTCCTTCAACATAAAGTGATCGATAAGAATCCGATATTTAGGCCTATCAGCGACTAAGACAGCAGGCCGAGCCTCTTTTGCTCAACGGCTCCCTCATGGGACGAAGAAACGCCCTTTTTCTCGAAAAGGGAATATTTTACTTGCAGGACAGTTGTACATTTCCCGGGAAAATACATTAGCCTGGAACATTGTTAGTGATAAACTGTAAATGCATCTGGGTCCTTTGCTTTACATGTCAGAGTGAGAAAAAAAAAGGTGGGGCTTTCATCATTTGGGAAAAAAAATGTTCTAAACCAATGAAAAGTGTTATTTTTAGGTCATATGACCAAGCCTTCCATCATTAGGAAACCAAAAGTAAAATGAACCAATGAAAAGTTTTATAAACAAGTCACATGACCTGTTATGCTTACGTTACGCGCTCTGCGCCGCGCCCCGGATCGCTTCCGAGTGCGCTAACGCGGCGCGTCATAAGAAGCATTACGCGGTAACGTGTTACGTCGCGCTTACTCGACCCGTCACAATGTTGATTTCTAGCGCGGTAGTTGCGCTAACGGAACGTTTACCGGTTCGCGGACCGGATCACGGAAAAAAATGAAGCTAACGGGAAGCTGCCCGGTTTTGCGGACCGGCAGCGAAACATTAAAAAAATTATAAAAAAAATATATATTACAAAAATATAAAATATATTTTTGAATTAGGATAAGAATACATTTTACAGCTTTTGATATTTGCTATTAAAAAACCATTGAAATTCACTGAAAAAACCATAGGTTATAGACCATATATAGTTAGGGATTAGCATTTACAAAACCTTGAAAATTCACTGAAAAAAACCATAGGTTATAGACCATATATAGTTAGGGATTAGCATTTACAAAACCTTATTTTACTCGCACGAAACCAATGAAATTCCATATATAGTTAGTTGCACTAACTATATATTTCGCGCACCCGCAATCCACTGCTGATGATGTCACATATTACATCATTCATGACATGGTCAGTGACATCACTGATGACATCACTGATGACATCTCAAATGACATCACTGATGATATCTCAAATGACATCTCATTTGACATCATTGATCACATCACTGATGACATCATTCTTGTGCTAATACGATGAACCTCTTCAGACTTTAATATAACCTCAGATACACTCAGTGTATACAGACACTCACACACCGTCACTCATCCATGGAGTTACTCACACACCTAGTCAGTCATGCAAAGAAACAATCTCACCTCCATTTCCTCAACTATATAGTTATACACACCTTACTTATTCAAACATATAGTAACACATATTTACTCTCTTATACAATCCCTGATACAAGTTCACAATGATCATTACAGTCACTCACACATTCACTGGCTCTCATGCACAGTTATTTATATATGCCAACTCTCACATGTACTGTGTTTTACATATGTACTTACTATGACATGTAGCATTCAGATATCCATTCACTCATCAATACACATATGCACACAATCAACCGCCCATGCTGCTGTTTCCACATGCACTCTTGAACTCATACACCTAGTGAATCAACTGCTCACACATCTCTGCACAGAGTCACACACCTCCCAGCTACCCCCACACACACTCAGTCAGACAGTTTAGTCACTAACCCATGCATTTAGTAAGACACATTTATTCACTCACTCATACAGTCAGTCACGCACCTACTAAATCCTTCATCCAGACACTTATACATCCACTCATTCTTCAATATGTAAAACATATTTAAACTTTACAGAAACACACAGTCACTGGATGATGTCATCAATGATGTAATTTGAGATGTCATCAGTAATGTCATCAGTGATGTCACTGACCATGTCATGAATGATGTAATATGTGACATCATCAGCAGTGGATTGCGGGTGCGCGAAATATATAGTTAGTGCAACTAACTATATATGGAATTTCATTGGTTTTGTGCGAGTAAAATAAGGTTTTGTAAATGCTAATCCCTAACTATATATGGTCTATAACCTATGGTTTTTTCAGTGAATTTTCAAGGTTTTGTAAATGCTAATCCCTAACTATATATGGTCTATAACCTATGGTTTTTTCAGTGAATATATTTATATATATATATATATATATTACCTACTGGCGGTCGCCAGTAGGTATATATAGTTAGGATTTTTTCTCTATGGGACTTTTGAAAATTCTATGTCTAATAACTTTGGCGTTTGCGGACGGAATCGGCTGATATTTTAAGGAAAATGGCACATTTTGTTTCTGAGCAGCCCCTGAAATTTTGGGGGGGTTTCGTCAAGGGGGGGGGCCGAGAAAAAAGGGGGGTCCCAAAACGCGTTTTTAACATTGAGTTTTCCATAGGGCGTTTGGCCTCACTTTTAGCTCGAACGGCTGAATGGATTTGCACGAAACTTGGCAAAATTGTAGGGACTGTTAGCCCGATGTGCCTTTGCTGGGTCTCAATATATGTGCTCCAGTGGATTTTAAGAAATTAATGTTTTAAAAAACAGATATATTTGTGACAGCGTCCCGGGTAGCGCTCCGGTTCGCGAACTTTTCGCGTAACGGAGCTTTGCGAAGCGAAGCTGATTGGCTCTCCGGTGTCTGTCAACATTCTAAACAGTCCGGAGCGGCCGCCATCTTGTCTCTCGGTAGGATCAAGAGACAAGAAGAGGAGAAAAAAGAAGGGGGAATTTAATGAAAGGGGGCAAGGTAGACCCTTCTTGACCCCCTAGGAATGATGTTGGGATTAATAAAGGGTCCCGTGGGGCAAATAAAAAAAAAATTATTTTTAGCGGTAGAAGCGCTTTCCGGTTCGCGAACCGGGTAGCGAATCGGGACGTGAAACGGGAATTCGCCATTTTGTGTTTCGTTTTAATTAAATTACAAGATGGAGGAAAAACAATATGAGAAATGGGTATAAGGGGGTACGGGAGACGTATCCTGACCCCCTATGTTTTCTGAGGGTGGCTGAGGATGCTCATATATGTTGATACTTGTCTTCCAGCGGCTGCGCGTGAGCGTTTTTTTTTTTGCTGCGTGACGTCTTTTAATGTTCGATTCGAAGGAAATCAGGAAGTGTTGACCGCCATTTTGACACTGCGAGTAAATATATTGTTAAAAATAATTGTTATAAATTAATCCGTATTGATAAAGATTGTCTGCGCCATCTTGATTTTTTTCCAATGCCACACTTTTGTCGTGCACAGCAGCCATTTTAGATGCCTTGACCAGACCCACTCTCTGCACGCCACCGATCCTCAGCATGGCTCCCCACCCTCGCAAGCATCTCCCCCACGCACTGGTCACCCCCGCTCTCTGTCTTATGCATGGGCCATAAACCTCCCCCCATCTGCGCTGCTCTTCCCTGAGAATCACACCCTGTGCCCGCCCGACACCTCCCTTTCACCCTATTCACTACTGCACCCTCTGACACTCCTCTTCCTTTGTGTCTGATTGTCTAGGCCGGTCCCAGGCTATCACATAGCCCTGCGGATGTAGTTTATGGCCTCAACTGTAAAGAATCACCCCTCTTCAAAGGAGTTACAGTAGATCAAGGCCCCCACCTCATGAGATCCGTCACACCACACGCGTTCCTACTATCTGATAACGATCCTGTATTGTGATTGGGGAGAGGATTCTCACTGTGAGGGTGTGTGGGACCGAGCCTGAAGCGGAAGATTCCAGGGATGCCTTTTTGTACATCAAAGTCTTCACAATTATGTGTCACATTAAAAATATATAGCACTCCAACAAAGTAGTAGGATTATAACACTTTAATAACTTATAAATATATACAATGCACCAAAAACAGTAAACACGTTAAAAAAAAAAATTTAAACAAAAGCAACAATGGTCAGTAGCGGTCTGTTGTGCGAATAGTCCGAAGGCAGCACAACGCGCCGAGATCTGGACGGCACCCAGGTGATGTCCTTTACTTGCCGCACTGGTCTTGGCATCCTACAATGCTGCACCGAAAAACGTCGTGGGGCGCCCCGGGGGGGGGGGGGGGAGGCGGCGCGAACGGGCCTCCCTAGGTGGAGGCTCGTCTGCTGTAGTGGGGCGCCCTTTTACCGTTTCAGTCACCAATCAGCAGTTTTCCGCCCGCTTTTGCTGCACTGTGCCTCATCCGCCATTCAGCTGTTTACCGCCCGCTCTTGCGGCTACAGCGTCTCGTCCACCATCCAGTAGAATTGGGCCCACTCTTGCGGTGCAGCGATAGGTGGCTGCCACAGGACTCTTAAAACGGCTGCCGGCTCTTCAGATTTGGGCCTGGTCCACTAAAATGGCCCTGGGACACATTTGAACTCGAACATTTGCCTGCTAGGGCTTTAGCCCCATTCTCGAAAGCGTCCCCTCAGCCTTGAAGATTCTACAAAAGTCATTGGGGCCCCCGACTCCCGCAGGCTTCCGGTGGGGAGCGGCTGCCATGATTGCTTGCGGAATGGCCACGACGGAGCTACGAGATGGTGGTGCTCTCATGCTGACGCCAGCTTCAGTCTGAAACATCCAGAAACACTGTAGACTATCAATTCGATGAGTTCCGGTGGAGCCCCAACGTGACCCGGTAGGGAAGAACTTGCCCTCCCCTTTTTTGAGTGTTGGTTCTTGTTGCCTGTCCCCTCTGTTGTCATCTAACGGAACCTTTTTGGATTGCCGAGTGAGAAAAAAAAAGGTGGGGCTTTCATCGTTTGGGGAAAAAAAATGTTTCAATCCAATGAAAAGTGTTATTTTTAGGTCATATGATCAAGCATTTCATCATTAGGAAACCAAAAGTAAAATGAACCAATGAAAAGTTTTATAAACAAGTCACATGACCTGTTATGCGGCTTTGGGCTATAAAAAGCCTACAAAATCCGTTGGCCTGTGAGGCGGCGTCAGTAGCGGACCGATGTGCGAATAAGCCGAAGGCAGCACAACGCGTCGAGATCCGGATGGCACCGAGGTGGTGTCCAGCAAGTTGCCGCACTGGTGTGGCTATCCTACAATGCTGCCCCGAAAGACGGCGTGGGGTGCCCGGGGGGAGAGGCGGCGCGAACTGGCCTCTCCCCCCTCCCTAGGTCGAGGCACCTCATGTGCAGTGCGGCGCCCTTTGCTGTTTCACTCGCTGTTCAGCAGAGTTGCGCCCGCTCTTGCGGTACAGCGATTCACCCGCCATCCAGCTGAATTTCTCCCACTCTTGCGGTACAGCGTCTCACCCGCCATCCAGCTGAGTTTCGGCCACTCTTGCGGTACAGTGACTCGAATGCACCGAGATCCGGATGGCACCGAGGTGGTGTCCAGCAAGTTTCACTGGTGTGGCCATCCTACAAAGCTGCGCTGAAAGACGGCGTGGGGTGCCCGGGGGGGGGTGGGGGAGGGGGCGGTGCAAACGGGCCTCTCTCGCCTCCCCAGGTGGAGGCACCTCATCTGCAGTGGGGCGCCCCTTAGAGTTTCACTCGCCTTCCAGCTGAGTTCTGCCCGCTCTTGCGGCACAGTGCCTCACCCCCATCCAGCTGAGTTGCGCCCGCTCTTGCGACTACAGCGTCTCGCCCACCATCCAGCTGAATTGCGCTTACTCTTGCGGTGCAGCGAAAGGCGGCTGCAACAAGACTTTCAAAATGGCGGCCGACTCTTTGGATTTGGGCCTGGTCCACTAAAATGGCCCTGGGACACCTTGGAACTCGGACGCTTCCCTGCTAGGGCATGGGCCCCATTCACGAAAGCGTCCCCTCTTTTGACTGATTGTTCTTGTTGCCTATCTCTTCTGTTGTCATTTAACGGAACCTTTTTGGACTGCCGAAAGGGGTTCTGTTCCGACCGCTTGTTGGTGGAGACATCTTGACTATATCCTGGACCTGCCCGGCCTCGCCCAAAATGGCGCAGGTATAAATGGGACTCGTAACTCCTTGTTGTGTACTGGTTGCCCAACCTTGAGATCACGAGATACGTATGCAGTTTTGAAGCACATGGCGGGCGGAGACGAGTACTGATTAAACATTTGGACATCCCTATTGATATTAAGTTCTGATGTGTTATTGATTACTGTACTATTGAAAGTTCGAATTAACGTCACCCATGGTACTTGCCCGCAAATGTATATCTATATAATTTTATTGTAACTGGCCCTGTCGTACTTTAATTATAAAATGTACGTCCACCGATTCCGCAACTGTTAGACACCTTAGTTCTTGCAACCTAATGGCCCGACCGTTACATTCTTCTACAGTGTAAATGTCCCCTCATCATATAAGATTCCAGTTTGCTCCGTGGCCGGCCCACGTGGTTATAGGCCCGTATTTGTATACTGACATTTTCACAATAAAGGTTTTTAAAACAAAACATGGTAGTAGTACCTTTTTTGGTAAAGTTTTGAATAATAGCCACTGTTTTCGAATCAGTAAAAGGCAAGTGAAATAAAGCAGCCCGATTACATGACGGTTAAAAGGCCTGTTTTTTCCATCTCCGCCGAATCGGGAAGATTCGCAGGTTCTTATCCCAAGAGGCCCTTATTCTTGTTATCCTCGCCCTCATCACCTCACGTCTAGACTATGCCAACTGTCTATACGTGGGGGTTCCTGCCTGTCACCTTTCCCGACTCCAACTGGTTCAGAATCAGGCAGCCAGACTAATCTTTCAGCAACCTAAATACCAGCATGTCACCCCTCTGCTGAAGACTCTACACTGGCTCCCTGTTGCGCAACGGTGTGTTTTTAAAATGGCTTGTACCATTTTTAAATCCCTGTTTACCTGTGCCCCTGCCTTTATTTCTTCTTGTCTGCACACTTATGTTCCTCCCCGTCACCTCAGATCGTCGGCTCATAATCTGCTGACCACTCCCAGGTTTAACCGTAAAAAACATGGGGGCGCTTGTTTCTCTTTTCTTGCTCCCACTACCTGGAATTCCCTCCCTCTTGTTATTCGTTTGTCCACCGACTATTGCTGCTTTCGCAGTTCTTTGAAAACCCACTTGTTCCGTCTGGCGCACGGTTAGCTGCTCTGACCCTGAATGTTCTTCTCCCGCCTGGTCTTGAGCGCCAAGAAACTAATTGGTGAATGTGCGCGGTACCAAATCCCTTTTAATAATAATAATAATAAATAATAATATAATACGCAGGAACGCAGTAAAGATAAATGGTCAAGGGCTGTTGTGTTTTCCACTCCTGCAACATAAAGTGATCGATAAGAATCCGATATTCATGCCTATCAGCGACTAAGACAGCAGGCCGAGCCTTTTTTGCTCAACGGCTCCCTCATGGGACGAAGAAACGCCCTTTTTCTCGAAAAGGGAATATTTTACTTGCAGGACAGTTGTAAATTTCCCGGGAAAATACATTAGCCTGGAACATTGTTAGTGATAAACTGTAAATGCATCTGGGTCCTTTGCTTTACAAGTCAGAGTGAGAAAAAAAAGGTGGGGCTTTCATCATTTGGGAAAAAAAATGTTCTAAACTAATGAAAAGCATTATTTTTAGGTCATATGACCAAGCCTTTCATCATTAGAATAACATAAGTAAAATGAACCAATGAAAAGTTTTATTAACAAGTCACATGACCTGTTATGCTTACGTTACGCGCTGCGCGCCGCGCTCTGGATCGTTTCCGGGAAGCTGCGCCTTGCGCACCGGAGCACTTCCGGGTGCGCTAACGCGGCGCGTCATATGACGCATTACGCGACAACGCAGGTCCAGAATATAGTCAAAATGTCTCCACCAACCAGCGGTCGGAACACAACCCCTTTCAGCAGTCCAAAAAGTTCTGTTAAATGACAAGAGAAGGGACAGGCAACAAGAACCATCAGTCAAAGAGGGGAGGGCAAGTTCTTCTCTACCGGGTCACGTTGGGGCTCCACCGGAACTGATCGAATTGGTAGTCTACAGTGTTTCTGGATGTTTCAGACTGAAGCTGGCGTTAACATGAGAGCACCACCATCTCGTGGCTACATTGTGGCCATTCCGCGAGCAATCATGGCAGTCGCTCCCCACCGGAAGTCTAAGGGAGTCGGGGGTCCCGGTGACTGTTGTAGAATCTTCAAGGCTGAGGGGACTCTTTTGGGAATGGGGCCCATGCCCTAGCAGTCAAGCGTCCGAGTTCTACGGTTGCCCAGAGCCATCTTTGCAGGCCAGGCCCAAGTCTGTGAAGCCGACCGCCATTTCGTGAGCTCCGTAGCAGCCGCCTGTCACTGTACCGCAAGATTGGGTGCAATTCCGTTGGATGGCAGGTGAGACGTTGTAATAGCAAGAGCAGGCGCAATTCAGCTGGCCGAGCGAGGCACTGTGTCGCAAGAGTGGGCGCAAGTCAGCTGGTCGAGTGAAGCGCTGGGGTGTAGCTGAGAAACCTCCACCTGGGGAGGTGGGGGAGGCTCGTTCGCGCCGCCTCTCCCTTCTACTGCACCCCACGCCGTCTCATGGCGCAGGTATATGTGATGGTCAGACCAGGGCACCGCAGGACGTGTCTTCAGGTCAAACGGATTGTGGGACAAGGTGTGGAGCAGGCGCAATTATCTCGGGGGCCTCCGTCAAGTGGTTCAGGTGTAGCGTAGTTCCTATTTTCCCATTAGGCCCTGCGCATTGGAATAACATAAACAGTAGTATCGACGTAGAAGTGCAGATCTTTCAGGCCTCTACTGACCATGCTAAACTTAATTGGGTTTGTTACCAACTAGCTCAGAGGTCACTGGAAACTTTCTTGACTGAAATAGGAAGTGATCAGCTTCCCTGGCACAGACAAGAAGGGATTCAGTTTTCCAACAACCGTGCAACATGACAACTTTGCTCCTCAGATCAAGAGTAAATCTCTAGGGTCGTGTGAAACAATAGACAGTTATTTTACTCAGTCAGGTTGGTGCAGTTTACTTTCACAATATGTAGAGAACAGAGAGACGGGCGTTTGTCAATAAAGGGTTAACATTTATTGAACAGTCTTTCTTCTCGTACAAGAGAAATGTATTGCCACAATTGCAAGACTTGTTATTATAAAAAGTACGTCCAGTAAGATAAGAATTGCGAAAAATACTGTAAAAGCATTGATATGGTTTCTTAGCCATACAATGGTTTAAAAGTAATAAAACATATATACATTCATATATACATTAGGCTAAAATACTCAACTGGTGCTTCTAACTACGCCTACCCCAGTGTACCTGACCTAAGCCTAATACTTGGGAGGGGAGTAAGTAAGTAGCTTTAAGTTAAGTTGGTTTTGCCAAGGTTTGCTTCAAGAATTCTCTCTCAAGGGTTTAGTCAACACCATACCTCTGGAATAGAATGATGGAGGTCTGGTATCTCCCTCAGGGCTCGATATCCCAGTCACCCGCAAGGGTAGACTAGAAACGCCGGAGCTGGATTTTTCTGCAGGAGAAAGGCAGCGTCTCTTCTTCAGCGCGTCGAGGAGGAGAAGGAGGGGTGACAGCGTCCGCGGGCAGCTTGCATCTGCTGGGCTCTTGCAGAGGGACGGCTGTTCAGCTCCTAGGTTCACCACACCATTGTTCGCTAGTTAGCAGCGATAGCAATAGCGATAGCAGCTATGGTATCATCAGCATGACAGCTTCTTCAGCAGCAGCGAAGATAGCAGCGATGGCATTGAGGCAGCTAGCGTCAATTCAGCGAACAACAGCAAACAGCTATTGCTTAAGGCAACGTTGGTAACATTTATACCTGAAAGGTGCCTTGTTTGACGTAAGTTTGCTGGACATAAGACGTCAATGAGATGTCACTAGGAAGTGATCGTTTATCAGTGCTCATTAGAGTTCTATTACTAATCAAAACACAGCAAGCGGGGATTTCCAGGTTTGCTGAGTTTTTATCTTGTTGAAGAACTCAGAGTGTTAATCTAGGAATCTCAGATAGTGACTTCTGCTCTGTCATTGCACTAATTGGTTGCAAAGGAAGTGGCAGAGAAAGCTATCCTGGAATGTGGCTCTGTTCGTGTGAGGCCAGAGATGAGTTTCTGAATATTGCACTTGAACGGTTATGCCAATGTAGGGAATAAATGGATTTATAGCCGAATAGGGGCATAAGGTCACAGTATCTATCAGGATCCTAGATAAGCACGCAACACCCACTCCACGGATTCATGTCCATCAATATTACTAAAACTAGAGCAATAAGATGCATGTGTAACATTGCCCACCCCAAAATACATATATGCATTTGAAATAGGCGTATATTGTAATACGTGAAAGTATAGGTACTGTACTTTTTTGAAGCATAGAAATCATTCAAAAATTATTGCATATGAAATCAATGAACGATTATGCAAAAAGAATTACACACGAAATATCTCTATAACAGAAGAAGGGCGAGATAAATCATCACATATAAATGCATTGCAATAAATGTGCTAGAGGCTGGTGTAAGGTTATTATGTCTCTAGATGTGTTTAGAAATAGAAGTTTGAAGCTTCTGTTCTCTAGGAATAGTTTTTACTTTAAGCAAAGAATTGTTTGTGCCAAAAAAAGGGTGAATATTAAAAGTGTTCAATTCAAAAGAATTATTGCTTGAACGGGGAAATTAGAGTTCCAACGCTTTTAGCAGTTTTTGTTGTTCAAAACTGAAGGCCGAATTCAGAGTTCAAGGGAACGCAATGTGTCGGAAAGCTTCTCCAAAGTTATTATTTCTGTTTGGGTGAGAACATCATATCAGACAGGCTCTCAAAGAATTGGTCTACAAAATCAGGTGACAGTTCGACCAAATTCGATAATGCTGTAACTTGGCAAGTGTGAGAATGATTGCTGTCATCATAGTCGGGATCAGCAATGCTCACAGAAGGTCGCACCTGGTTGATGCTGCTTTTGTCACTTGCTCCACTGTTACCACCTAGTCGTAGCACAGGAGTCTTAACGAATGCCGTCATCAGGTTTGGTAGCCGCTGGGGATAACACAATGCGTGAGCCGTTATCGGACTGAGCAAAGTATCGACGTCCATTGGTACTGCTGATGGAAGTGAAAGACAGATGTCCAACACGCACTCATCTCCGCATAGCATACATCGAAGTACCGGTAAGATACAGGTCTGCCATATAGGTCTGAATGAAAGGAACCAGGTCATGTTTGGATCTCTCAGCCTGGCCAATCCAAGGACTCTAGTTATTCTGTCCCGGTAGCGGATTGCTAGGATTGTCTCTTCCATTCCCATGGGAGCTATGTCTGAGCTTTGGCTTGCCATAACGAAGCAGGATGGTCAAAAATAAAATCCCTGCTACAAGTCCCAAAAATAGGGGTATGCCGCCAAAAACAGAGTGGACAAAATTTGGAATGATTCCCAGAATTGCTTGAAATGGTGTTAGCAGTCCCGTAAAAATCGTCTTAAATATGCCTGGGATGCCTGTGGCACTAGACATGTTAAGGAGTTGGCTAAGCATTTCTACGAAATGCACGGGGCAATTTGTTGATAAAAGTTCATGAACCTCAGTAGCTGTCCTTGCAACTAGAAGATCATACGTCTCTTTTGATGACGTTATGGGCACTGTTGTCTGCAAAAGCACATACTTAATTTTGCTTAAAGTATCAATTCGTATAGAATAGAGATTCAGACGTGGCCAGATGGGAGTCTCTGTTTCTACAGGCCCGCTCGGAAACAATGCTTGCATACAGCATTTGACCATGGATGTTACTCTTACTAGATAACTTTTCCCTGGCACAAGGCCACAACATCTGTGATCCGTTCTAAGAATGTAACTCCAGTTAGAAAGTTGCATAAAGAAGGGCTCTATCTGAGTTGCAGGTGTGACTAGCTGGTGGCATGAAAGGTTGTTCGAATTTCCTTCATAGGCTCTGTGTAAATTAATACCCTGACACAAAAGTATACCGCTTAGTGAATGTTTACAATTTTCACCACTAAGAAATACATTTTTGTCGCTGTCACTGTAGCATGAATGTGTGTATGGTAATTTCCATTCTGATTTTACATATCCTTTACCCAATCGTTCATACTGGCCAGTAGGTATGTATTCAAGGCACTGTTTAAATTGGAAAGTTGTTATCGGAATAGTGATAATTCCGTGTATTATCCATTCAATGACAGGACTCTCTGACATTGTCAATGGTAATCTCCCAAGTTTTTCGATGCTCAGGATTGTATAGTCTGCTCCTTTCTGTGCCAAACTGATTTGTTTATCAGTAAGGTTAAAAATGGAAAATAATGACGTTGTGTTGATTAAACGCCAAGGCACATAGCCTGAACGAAGATTTTGCAGCGTCCAGCCTAATTGTACAATAGAACGTAATTGAGATTGGCCATGCTGTAATATTAGCAAGTCTCTGTCTATTATGTCAAAGGCAGAAGATACAATATTGTCTAACGAATATATTCTGGAGGACAGAGTCATTAACCCATTGTCCACTACAGAAAGTGATTTTTCCAAATTAATACGATCAATTTCTCGTATTTTTTCTGCTGTTTCAATTTGTGTGACTTTCCAAGCCTCGTTGTACGCAGCATAGACACTGGTCGCTATGAAACGCTTTTGACGCTGTTTGCGTGGTCCAAGAATGAAATCGCGCAAATCAGCACCATCTTTTAGTAAAGACAAGTGTTGCTTAATTTCAGCCAGTGTGGATGTTCCTAGCCATTCAAGGCAGAGTTTCCCTACACTGTATGTTGTTACTATCCCTGGATGTTGTCTCTGGGAGTATCTATGGTCTTGTCTGGTCATTTTTAACCCCTGTGTTTTGTTCAGGAATCTATCTTGACAGTTGTTTGTGTCAGTAGGCCAGATTAACCACTTTTTCCAATCAGGATGTGTTCTGTTAAAATGTAAAATTTGTGATACGTCTATCTCAATATCTGTTGTTGTATTCTCAGGTATTGGCTTTGGAATAGACGGTTTGTTAAGGTCTTTGATCTTAGCTAGGCCAAGACAGGATGTTTGGTGTATTGTGTCATTTAAAAACATCATTTGTTCTGGTATCATGCAGGTTCTGAATAGTGCTTCAAGGCCTTGTACCTGCCAATCTTTTGTACCCCAAATAGTTTTCGTTTCAATGTTATTTTTCCAATAATCAAAACCAAATGTCATCATTTTGTCATAAAATGCTTCTGAATATATCAATTTAGAATTTGTCAGCATTGTTTTCATTCCTGTTTTATCTAACAGTTTGTAATAAAACGTTTCTGCATCACTGGTGTTAAACCCTGAAAAGTATTTGAATTTCTCAAAAAATGCTTTAGAACTGCTTTTAGGTGGTGTAGAACAATGTTCCCATTGATTATACTTAAAAACATTTCTAGGCTGTACAGATTTATGCAAATAATGATCACCATAATGTGTGTAGCAGAATGTTGGCTCATAACTAGATGAACCTTGTAAATAATCATGTTCTGTAAATCTAGCTGACATTACTAAATCAGACATCATGTCATTAATACTGTTAAAGTCCCAATCATCAGAGAATGTACTAGCTTTTGCAAAGTCACTTAAGGAAACCTTCAGTTGATGAGGATACTTCAGAATCTCGACCGGACCATAGATCTCATAGTCAGTTTTCTCCCATACTACCCCACCAGGTATTGGAATGGCTGTGACATTTACTGTTGACAGTTCTCTTTTCTTCACGTGGGATGATCTGTGTGGTTTCAGGACTAGGTTAATGTTCTGACTTGCTGTGTCCATTCAATTGTAATAAACTTTCCTAAAATTAAAACTAAAATTAGGCATAGTAGGAGTATGAATACCCCTGAAATAATCCAATGCTCAATCAACGCTGAATCCAGATATAATTCTTTGATTTGTTGAAGGAGTCCTGTTGTATTTTCATTAAAAGTCATTTTTGTTTCTGGCATCACTTCGGGGTTACTTTGATCCTCGGAAAAGTTGTCGAAGTCGATGAAATAACCAGAGGCAGTTCTGTCAATTGTTGGGATTGTTCTTTCAATCTGTCTTTCGGTAGCATTTTCTGATGCCACATTATTGTAGACTGGTGTTTCTTGATGAACTGTTTCAATCTGTGTCTCAAGAGGCACGAGTTCCATGGCATTTTTGCATAGTCCTTCTCTGTGCACTGCAGGCTGATCGAATGTGATTAGTCTTTCAGTTTGAACCTCTTCGATTGTTGCAAGTTTGGGTATTCTGTTGTTTCTTGGGAGTCCACTGGGCCTACTGTTGATTATAGGCCACATGGTTGTGGTTTTACCAGGTCGATAGATACGACTCTGTTCTCCTTTTTACCAGCAAGGGGCGGTAGTACTACTGATCTTGTTCCGGTGACTGCCAAGACAGGTACTGCTTTTCCGTAAGAAGGCCCAAATTCCTTCTTCACCGCGATTTCTCTGACTAGATCCCCAATCTTTGGAATCCAGACAGGCCTTGCTGGGGCTGTTGCTTGTGGTCCCTCGTCAGTGGTATCTGGCTGTTGCTTTAACTTTATGTTGCTTAAGGATTTTCTTGTTTCATTCAGTTCCTGTAAAACAGCCAAACGATCTTTGATGTCAAAGTCTGTTTTCTTATCTTGTACCACTGATACCTGACTATCTAAGTCTTGAATTTTCATTCTAATTCCGAACAATAGTTCGTATGGACTGTAACCTTTTAGAGATTTTCTTGGCAAATTGTTATGACTGGTCTGGACACTTATTAAATGTTTGACCCACCCAGCGCCTGAACCTAATACCTTCGCTGTTATAGATCGCTTTATGTCTCGGTTTTTTCTTTCAACCACACTATTCCCTTCGGGGTGCGACGGACAAGAATACCGCAACCCAATTCCCATGCTGGCCATGGCCTCCTTATAAGCTCGAGAGCTAAAAGCAGGACCCTGGTCAGAATGGAACGTGGTAATTGCGTATGTGCCGATAAAGACTCGCAGATCTTTCTTATAACCGTTCTAGCGTCAGCCGAGCGCTGGAGGCCTCATTTTTTAAGTGTGTTTAGCCTTAACTGATTAATAGGACACAGGATGGGGTGTAGGCAGCGTTACGCTGTTTCTGATTGGTAGCCGGTAGCATGGTTCACCACTGCGATCTCTGTTGCAGTCTTCACAGTTTTTTGCAAACTCATGAATGCCTTCACTCATTTCCGGCCACCAGTATACTGATTCTAACTCTCTCAGAGAGTCCCTGAGTGTTTGATGTCTCAGACCCAATCCCATGTGTGCGTCTGCTATTAAAAATATTCTCCTGTTCATGTTTGGAATTACCCTATCCCCCACTCCAGGAATTCGAGCAAAAGGAACGGAGTTTGCATCGATTACGTATGCATAATTGAGTGGATAGTTCACGGGCAGTGCTGCACAGTCGCCTTTTACGGTCGTTTTTACTGCCAGCATGGTTTCCCCGTCTATGTATTTTTCTGTAAGCTTTTTTGTGGCTAAGGAAGCCGGTTTAGTTGCTTCCGCTGTGGCTGTATTAGCCAATGAATTCCCTGCAACGTGAACGCCATCACGTTGAAGACTCTGTGCGTGAATCACGTGAGTCTTTTGTAGTTCTTTATGTAAAAGAGCTACCTGTTTCCAGAGCAATTTATGCTTTATTGTGGCACCTGTGTCATCTTTGTAGTCGTTTTCAATCCACCTCTGCAGTTTATTATTGTAAGAGTTGACGCAAAAATGAGAATCGCACACGATAAGTGTCGGGAATTCACGTTCTGCATTTTCGAGCACCATCTTTAAGCATCTGATTTCAGCTCTTCGAGCCGAACAGTTTTTCAATGATTCAGTTTTTGTTATTTTCGGTCTGAATTTACCGCACAGCCAACGACCTTTAATAATCGCACATGCTGCATCGTAGGATTTGCTCTCTACGTTGAAATGTTGTACAAATCTATCTGTATAGATTATACAGGCGTAATGTGGGAGAGGCAGAAGTTCGATTGGCAGAGGATATTCTTCTTCATATTCTAAATCATTCAGTTCTTCAAATTGCGGAGCAAAATAGTATCTCACATCTTCCGCTCCTAGAGAATCTACACACTGTATCCATTTCGGATCCAGTGACACTGTAGGCAGGTTTACTGGGCTGAATAGCGCCTCGAAGGCGGATTCCGCTGTGAGGATATTAATCCTTTTGCCGTGTGCTAGTTCTCTTTCATTTGCTAATGCAATCTGCACTGCTTTCACAGTTCTTTCTGTGAGACTGCATGCTTTTTCTGCTTGTGTGTACAAGTGAGATTTAATTGAAATTGGTACCTTTTCACCCTCATTAGAGGTTAGGTACGTGAATCCGCATCTTCCTGGGATGACTCGGATTACAAGACCGCGTGTATTGTCACGTGTATCTAATTTTGTTTTTGCTAACATGTCTGTTTGCAGTGATCTCAAAATTTCTGTGTGTTTTTGAGTCCAATTGATTTGTTTAAAATCAGGTTTAATTAGTTCGTAGAGAGGTTTAACCCTCTCTGCGTAATTTAGGATGTAAGTTCTTCCGAAATTCAGTAAACCTAGAATGGATTGTAAATTCTTCAGCGTTTTTGGAGCTTGGAGTACAGCGCACTTCTCTAAGAAGTTGTCCGCTAGGCTTTTTCCTTCACTTGATAATTAGTACCCTAAGAATAGTACTATCAGATGGGCAATTCGAGACTTTTTAAAGTTGAATTTGTAACCCTCTGCTGCGAACCCAAGTATAATGGTGTTCACTCTTTTCAAGTGAGTATCCAAGTCGTCGTCTGTGAGATAAATATCATCTACGTAAGATAATGCCTCATCATCATATATTTGTAGTAACTCTGTTACTCTAGCTGAGAATAGTCCTGGGCTGTTCTTGAACCCCTGTGGGAGTCAACAGAATTTTTTCTGCCACCCAAATGCTGAGAAAGCTGTCAAATATCTGCTTTCTGGGGCAATGTTTTGACAAAAGAAACCATTAGATATGTCTAATGTCGTTTTATATTTTTTCCTAACTATGTTATTCATTAGGGCTGCACTATGTGAGTTTTGTACTGCAAATGTTTTACAACATGCATTAAGGTGTCTGTAGTCCAAAACTAGACAATATGAATTGTCTGGCTTGGAGACAGGAAACAAAGAATTGTTCATTTGAGAGGTGCATGTTTCAATCACCCCCTGGTATTCAAGTTGATCTAAGATTTCCCTGACCTGTTTTTTAGCTTCTTGCTTAATGGGATACTGCCGTTGGGCAGCTGGTTCACTTTTTAATTGGATTTTGTGAGGAGGAGAGTCCTCATCCCATCCTACATGATTTTTATATAATGCCGGTGCCTGGGCTACTGCCCATTTCCTTGCATATGTATATTTTTTGTGAATCGGAATGTGATTCGAGAAGGCAGGCATAATCACTTCTTCGCCACGAGGGCACTCCCTGACAAACTATGGGGACCAATCTTTTTCAGCTAACAGAATATCATAGCCTTTTGAGAGTTTATCCCAAAATAGACCCTTTATTTTCCTAGTCTTATCACCCTCTATACGCAATGTTATTTCATATATTTTATGGGGCTCGCTAAGTCTGGTGTCGGCAGTTTTAACCTGAATGTATTCATTCGTGTCCACTGTCTCCAGATGACTCATCAGGATCTTGCGGGCTATACTGATTTCTGCTGCACTGTCCAACATTGTCAATGCCCACTCCCCATTTTTCAACTGTGTCCTCAGTATTCTCGGCATGGTTGATTACTCTAATACTGGCTACCTTCTTTTTTGGAAATTGAGATTTTTTACTCTGAGCAGGTTCCTTGTCTTTGGACTTGGTGTGCTCTCCTGGGTCTGACCGTCCTCTTCTTTCCGATTTCTGCGAAAAAGATCGAGAGGGACGTGTATCAATACTTTGATATCTATCAGGTTTTTTCAGAATATCCCTATTTCTAAGGTTGTATCTTTTCTCAGAGGGCTCCCTCTGGGGAGACTGGTGTTCTCGAGTCGGAGTTCTTTCCCTCCGTCGAGGAGACCTTCCTCTGGACTGTTAAACTTTTTCCTTGGGAGTGGATTGTTTATTTCCATCCCAGCTCTTTTTAGGAGTGTTTGAATTATTTTTAATAAATAATTTTTCAGGATTTTCGAGCAGTTGGGACTTCACTGGTTTCCCACCCAAGCTGTCTCTACCTAATTCTTCATAGCATTTTTCTATGATTATGGCAAGCTCAACTGGCTGATCTGTTATATCTGTTTCCTTCAACTTCTGGCGGATCGCCACAGATGCTGCTTCTCCCTTTATGTTGGCTAATAATATAGCCGAGACCTGCTTGAAGTCTTTCAGTAATTTCATACCAAGATTTAAAGCTGGCTCGGGACCGTATTCATTTTGAATCTGCTTTAGCACTTCTGGTATTACCGCCATAGACGGAACACCGTGTGTTTTTGTGTAAATGGAAGCAAAGACTGTACCCCAAGTGTCGCAGTCCTCTATGTGTGGTGCGATTCCCATAGGAAGGCAGATGGTCAAGATTCTGTGTTTCTCTATAGGAGTAGTATCAGGAAATACTGCCTCTATTTGAGTGATTTTCTGTGCTAACCAGAAAGGAATTTGTTCCCGTTTTACGGGTGTTTTACCAAGACATGACTGTATGTTCTGTGGTGTAATTTTATTAGTGTTCCCCTGATGAGGGGTCAGCTGTGGTACATTAACAGCTGGTTGGACTGTTGCAGTCCGCATTACATATTGGACTAATTGCCTATGTATTTTTATAAGGGTTTTTAGATGAACTAACAGCTCTTCTTTTGACATTTTTGCAATGTCCGGATGTGGTGTGTAGCTGGCTAGAACCGGCCACGTTGCTCCTGGTCTACCTAGTGGACCGAGCCTGGTAATATGATCATTATGTTTTAGGGCGCCATTAAACCAGAGCAGGTGCTCTTGGAATTTTAGTGGGATTTCAGTCTCCTCGAAAGGAGCGTACTCTTCCGGAGGTTTCTCTATTTTGTAATAGTGAAACTCTTTTGTTCTAGCGTTTGGCGCTGGAAAGTTTATCCATGAATAGAATACCTCTGTCTGCCGATATTCGTGAGCCTCTATCACGAAAATTACTGTACCACCTTGTGGTGTCAGTCCGTTTTCTATAAGTTTTAAAGTTATAGATTTTCTTAAGTGGACCGGGATGATAATTGCATCCGGGTCTGTGTCTTCGGGACCCTGCTGAGTCGCATCTGCTGCGGCCCCAGTGGTTCTGTTTTCTCCTGGCATTGTATAAATGCAAGGTTTGCAGAGTAGGTCTCCAAGGAGACAAAGATTAGGTGCACAATATTTTGGAACACTGTATCCTTCAACGTTGAATAAACCAGAGCTTTACATAGGAATCTCTTCCTACTGAGTTCGGGCGGATTTTAACCTTTCACCCACTCCAGACGTCTATTGGAGTATTTACGGGAGAAAGGGGTCTGTGTGAAATATGCACGACTGAGTTACTCTAACGTCTTGCGTTAGTTTATCGCCTTACCAAACGTTGGGCGCCATGTAGCGTAGTTCCTATTTTCCCAATAGGCCCTGCGCAATGGAATAACATAAACAGTAGTATCGACGTAGAAGTGCGGATCTTCCAGGCCTCTACTGACTATGCTAAACTTAACCCCTTCAGCGCTAATGACAAGGGTAACTCGTCATGGAGTTTCCATTGATTTCAATGGAAATTACATTGAAGTTCCAGAAGAAGCATAGCATCCAAGTGGTTAATTGGGTTTGTTACCAACTAACTCAGAGGTCACTGGAAACTTTCTTGACTGAAATAGGAAGTGATCAGCTTCCCTGGCACAGACAAGAAGGGATTCAGTTTTCCAACAACCGTGCAACAAGACAACTTTGCTCCTCAGATCAAGAGTCAATCTCTAGGGTCGTGTGAAACAATAGACAGTTATTTTACTCAGTCAGGTTGGTGCAGTTTACTTTCACAATATGTAGAGAACAGAGAGACGGGCGTTTGTCAATAAAGGGTTAACATTTATTGAACAGTCTTTCTTCTGGTACAAGAGAAATGTATTGCCACAATTGCAAGACTTGTTATTATAAAAAGTACGTACAGTAAGATAAGTATTGCGAAATAATACTGTAAAAGCATTGATATAGTTTCTTAGCCATACAATGGTTTAAAAGTAATAAAATATATATACATTCATATATACATTAGGCTAAAATACTCAACTGGTGCTTCTAACTACGCCTACCCCAGTGTACCTGACCTAAGCCTAATACTTGGGAGGGGAGTAAGTAAGTAGCTTTAAGTTAAGTTGGTTTTGCCAAGGTTTGCTTCAAGAATTCTCTTTCAAGTGTTTAGTCAACACCATACCTCTGGAATAGAATGATGGAGGTCTGGTATCTCCCTCAGGGCTCGATATCCCAGTCACCCGCAAGGGTAGACTAGAAACGCCGGAGCTGGATTTCTCTGCAGGAGAAAGGCAGCGTCTCTTCTTCAGCGCGTCGAGGAGGAGAAGGAGGGGGGACAGCGTCCGTGGGCAGCTTGCATCTGCTGGGCTCTTGCAGAGGGACGGCTGTTCAGCTCCTAGGTTCACCACACCATCGTTCGCTAGTTAGCAGCGATAGCAATAGCGATAGCAGCTATGGTATCATCAGCATGACAGCTTCTTCAGCAGCAGCGAAGATAGCAGCGATGGCATTGAGGCAGCTAGCGTCAATTCAGCGAACAACAGCAAACAGCTATTGCTTAAGGCAACGTTGGTAACATTTATACCTGAAAGGTGCCTTGTTTGACGTAAGTTTGCTGGACATAAGACGTCAATGAGATGTCACTAGGAAGTGATCGTTTATCAGTGCTCATTAAAGTTCTATTACTAATCAAAACACAGCAAGCAGGGATTTCCAGGTTTGCTGAGTTTTTATCTTGTTGAAGAACTCAGAGTGTTAATCTAGGAATCTCAGATAGTGACTTCTGCTCTGTCATTGCACTAATTGGTTGCAAAGGAAGTGGCAGAGAAAGCTATCCTGGAATGTGGCTCTGTTCGTGTGAGGCCAGAGATGAGTTTCTGAATTTTGCACTTGAACGGTTATGCCAATATAGGGAATAAATGGATTTATAGCCGAATAGGGGCATAAGGTCACAGTATCGATCAGGATCCTAGATAAGCACGCAACACAGGGAGGCACCGCATCACATTGTTTTCCAATGCAGTCAGGTCCACAAACAGCCCCCATTTACTTTGAGAATAGTGAAGCTGTAGCAGGTGCAAATAAGCTTCAGACAGTGTTACAAGCGTTGCTCGGAACCCTTAACTATGGCACCCAACATCCAGGACTTATGCCATTTGTGCAAGGCAGTGACATCGAAGCATCTCAGGGACCAAGCAACATACCATATCCAGAGTCCTTCCCACAACCTCTGCCTTCCTTCTTACCTAGTTATTGTTCTTTCACTCCCACTCCAGGCTTTTAGTCTGTGGATGGAAAACCATGAACCTACACTCACCTATGAAAATCTTACTATTGATGGTTTATTTTGAGCCCAAAATACAAAGGCTTGTTTGGATCGATGTTGCAGCAGACTGCCATGTAAATAGTTATTTAATAAAACGTTTTAGCCTGTTACTTTGCTGGTGTGTTGTATATATTTATAATATTTGCATAGTGTTTGTCGTTATTTTGGGTGGGGTGGGCGGCGGAGCCGAGCTGTCTTGCAGCCATCATGGTGTCGAGCTCAGTTCCTCTCACTAGTTTCGTATTTGTCATCAGGGGTTGTTCATAATGTTTCTATTTTAGCGAGGTCAAAAAGAGATCCCATTAGTGGCCTACTGATTTTGCTTGATTCCTTTTGTTTTTTTACCGATTTTTCACTATCTGCAAAGACTAAACAGAGTATTGCGACTCTGTGCTTGTTTGTAAATAGAGAATGAACCAAAGAGAACCAATTCCAAAACAATAAATGCTAGGATAACAATCAATCAAATGGAGAGGGAAGCAGGCACGACGGATTACAACGGGGGCAAAGGCCTGTGTTACCTACCCTTCACTATCTGCAAAAAGAGAATACTCCTAAAAGAAAAGAGGAGGGGGGGAGGGGGCGGGGGGCAGCGTTCAAAGCACATCAGCGTGCATAAATACGAAAATGTTTTTACCTACCACGTACTTGACATTTTACAGCTTTTGATATTTGCTATTAAAAAACCATTGAAATTCACTGAAAAAACCATAGGTTATAGACCATATATAGTTAGGGATTAGCATTTACAAAACCTTAATTTACTCGCACAAAACCATTGAAATTCGCATATATAGTTAGTTGCACTAACTATATATCGCGCACCCGCAATCCACTGCTGATGATGTCACATATTACATCATTCATGACATGGTCAGTGACATCACTGATGACATCACTGATGACATCTCAAATGACATCACTGATGACAACACCCAATGACTGTATGTTTCTGTAAAGTTAAAATATGTCTTACATATTGAAGAATGAGTGGATGTATAAGTGTCTGGATGAAGGATTTAGTAGGTGCATGACTGACTGTATGAGTGAGTGATTAATTGTGTCTCACTGAGTGCATGGGTTAGTGACTAAACTGTCTTAATTTGTGCATCATTATGTCTGTTGTTCTGTAAACTGCTGCATGTGTTGATCCGTAGCTATATGAGTAACTATATGGGTTATTGATTGGTTGCACAAGTATTTGTATGGGAGACTGAGTGTGTGTGTGTGGGTGGCTGGGAGGTGTGTGACTCTGTGCATAGATGTGTGAACAGTTGATTCACTAGATGTATGGGTTCAAAACTGCATGTGGAAACAGCTGTATGGGCGGTTGACTGTCTGCATGAGTGTATTGGTGAGTGAATGGATTTGTAAAACACAGTACATGTGAGAGTTGACATATATAAATAACTGTGCATAAGAGCCAGCGAATGTGTGAGTGGCTGTAAGGATCATTATGAACATGTATCAGGGATTGTATAAGAGAGTAAATATGTGTTAGTATATGTTTGAATAAGTAAGGTGTGTATAACAGTATAGTTGAGAAAATGGAGGTGTGATTGATTCTTTGCATGACTGACTAGGTGTGTGAGTAACTCCATGGATGAGTGACAGTCTGTGAGTGTCTGTTTATACTGAATGTATCTAAGGTTATATTAGAGTCTGAAGATGTTCATTGTATTATCACATAAATGATATCATCAGTGATGTGATCAGAAATGTCAAATGAGATGTCATCAGTGATGTCATCAGTGATATTATTTGAGATGTCATCAGTGATGTCATCAGTGATGTCATTTGAGATGTCATCAGTGATGTCATTTGAGATGTCATCAGTGATGTCATTTGAGATGTCATCAGTGATGTCATCAGTGATGTTGTTTGAGATGTCATCAGTGATGTCATTTGAGATGTCATCAGTGATGTCATCAGTGATGTCATTTGAGATGTCATCAGTGATGTCATCAGTGATGTCACTGACCATGTCATGAATGATGTAATATGTGACATCATCAGCAGTGGATTGCGGGTGTGTGAAATATATAGTTAGTGCAACTAACTATATATGGAATTTCATTGGTTTTGTGCGAGTAAAATAAGGTTTTATAAATGCTAATACCCAGCTATATATGGTCTATAACCTATGGTTTTTTCAGTGAATTTTCAAGGTTTTGTAAATGCTAATCCCTAACTATATATGGTCTATAACCTATAGTTTTTTCTGTGAATTTCAATGGTTTTTTAATAGCAAATATCAAAAGCTGTAAAATGTATTCTTATTCTAATTCAAAAATATATTTTATATTTTTGTAATATATATTTTTTTTATAATTATTTTTATGTTTTGCTGCCGGTCCGCAAAACCGGGCAGCTTCCCGTTAGCTTCATCTTTTTTCCGCGATCCTGTCCGCGAACCGGTAAACGTTCCGTTAGCGCAACTACCGCGTTAGAAATCAACATTGTGACGCGTCGAGTAAGCGCGACGTAACACGTTACCGCGTAATGCGTCTTATGACGCGCCGCGTTAGCGCACCCGGAAGCGATCCGGGGCGCGGCGCGGAGCGCGTAACGTAAGCATAACAGGTCATGTGACTTGTTTATAAAACTTTTCATTGGTTCATTTTACTTTTGGTTTCCTAATGATGGAAGGCTTGGTCATATGACCTAAAAATAACACTTTTCATTGGTTTAGAACATTTTTTTTTCCCAAATGATGAAAGCCCCACCTTTTTTTTTCTCACTCTGACTGCCTTTTACTGATTCGAAAACAGTGGCTATTATTCAAAAATTTACCAATCTAGGTACTACTACCATGTTTTGTTTTAAAAACCTTTATTGTGAAAATGTCAGTATACAAATACAGGCACATAACCACGTGGGCCGGCCACTGAGCAAACTGGAATCGTATATGATGAGGGGACATTTACACTGTAGAAGAACGTAACGGGCGGGCCATTAGGTTGCAAGAACTAAGGTGTCTAACAGTTGCGGAATCGGTGGACGTGAATTTTATACTTAAAGTAAAACAGGGCCAGTTACAATAAAATTAGCTAGATATACATTTGCGGGCAAGTACCATGGGTGACGTTAATTCGAACTTTCAATAGTACAGTAATCAATAACACATCAGAACTTAATATCAATAGGGATGTCCAAATGTTCAATCAGTACTCGTCCCCACCCGCCATGTGCTTCAAAACTGCATACGTATCTCGTGATATCAAGGCTGGGCAATGAGTACACAACAAGGAGTTGCGAGTCCCATTTATACCGGCGCCATTTTTGGGCGAGGCCGGGCAGGTCCAGGATATAGTCAAAATGTCTCCACCAAACAGCAGTCGGACCAGAACCCCTTTCGGCAGTCAAAAAAGGTTCCGTTAAATGACAACAGAAGAGATAGGCAACAAGAACCATCAGTCAAAAGAGGCGAGGGCAAGTTCTTCCCTACCGGGTCACGTTGGGGCTCCACCGGAACTGATCGAATTGGTAATCTACAGTGTTTCTGGATGTTTCAGACTGAAGCTGGCGTCAGCATGAGAGCACCACCATCTCGTGACTCCGTCGTGGCCATTCTGCAAGCAATCATGGCAGCCGCTCCCCACCGGAAGCCTGCGGGAGTCGGGGGCCCCGGTGACTTTTGTAGAATCTTCAAGGCTGAGGGGACGCTTTCGGGAATGGGGCCCATGCCCTAGCAGGCAAGCGTCTGAGTTCCAAGGTGTCCCAGGGCCATTTTAGTGGACCAGGCCAAAATCCGAAGTGCCAGCCGCCATTTTGAGAGTCCTGTGGCAGCCGCCTATCGCTGCACCGCAAGAATGGGCGCAATTCAGCTGGATGGTGGGCGAGACGCTGTAGCCGCAAGAGCGGGCGCAACTCAGCTGGATGACGGGTGAGGCACTGTGCCGCAAGAGCGGGCGCAACTCTGCTGGATGGTCAGTGAAACGCCAAGGGGCGCCCCACTGCAGCTGAGGAGCCTCCACCTGGGGAGGCGGGGGAGGCCCGTTCGCGCCGCCTCCCCCCCCGGGGTGCCCCACGCCGTCTTTCGGCGCAGCATTGTAGGATGGCCAGACCAGTGCAGCAACTTGCTGGACACCACCTCAGTGCCGTCCGGATCTCGGCGTGTTGTGCTGCCTTCGGCCTATTCACACAACGGTCCGCTACTGACGCCGCCTCACAGGCCGACGGATTTTGTAGGCTTTTTATAGCCAAAAGCCGACTAAAAGACAGCCCAAAGCAGCCCATTGTTGCTACTCCGGGGAGGGAAGGGCAGGGACAGTGTCAAGCGGATGGTGAATGCTTTGAGATGGATGTTGCAGCAGGCTGCCATGTAAATAGTTGTTTAAAATGTTTTTTTTTTAACGTGTTTACTTTGTTGGAGCGTTGTATATATTTGTAAGTTATCAAAGTGTTATAATCCTACTACTTTGTTGGAGTGCTATATATTTGTAATGTGGCAACAAGCACAAAGATGTTACTGTATAACCAGAAAAAGACATAGTTCAATTGTGCGTGATCTAGTCCAATCTGTTGACGCCGATAGTGGGTATCAGCAGACTTTCATTTGTATAGGGTTTGTCGGTTATTGGGCGGGGTGGGTGGTAGGGCAGGCATGCTTAGGCAGCGAGGGCAGCGGAGCCGAACTACCTCGTGGCCATCCCGACCGCGAGCTTGGCTCCTCCCCCTGGTTTCATACTTTTGCGGAGGGCTATTTCCTGGTGTTTCTTGTTTTAGCAGGGTCAGAAAGGATCCTATCAGTGGCCTACTGATTTTGTTCGATTCCTTTCATTTTGCGATAATTTGCTAGGAAGGTACCGTGGCTAATCCGTATTTTATATATATGTCCTCTTTATTAGGGGTGCCCTCCGGTGGGGCCGGACGAGCTACCTCTAATAAATGGTCCGGGTAGAACCAATTACCAATCAGTGGGGGAAGATAGGCATTACAGATTACAAAAGGGGGGACAAGGGTCCGCACTACCTATCTTACAGTGAGAATCACCATTGCTCCCCCCCCGACTGACACCCTCCTTTGCCTCAGCTTGGATCATCATTTGCTAAAGTGTTCGAAGACCCCACCGTGAGTATAACAACAACCGGGGCCTTACTGCACACCCTGAGAAAAACTACAGAGCAAGACAATCTCTACCTTCTCCCTTTTCCATGTTCCAACGCTTTGAAATGAACAATATATTTACTCGCAGTGACAAAATGGCGGTCAACACTTCCTGATTTCCTTCAAATCGAACGTTAACAGACGTCACGCAGCAAAAAAAAAATCAGCTCACGTGCAGCCGCTGGAAGACATGTATCAACATATATGAGCCTCCTCAGCCACCCTCAGAAAACCTAGGGGGTCAGGATACGTCTTCTGTGCCCCCTTATACCCATTTCCCACATTGTTTTTCATCCATCTTGTGATTTAATTAAAACGAAATACAAAATGGCGAACTCCCGTTACGCTACAGGTGAGCGACCCGGTTCGCGTACCGGGAAGCGCTTCTACCGCGAAAAATCGAATATTTTTTTTTTTGCCCCACGGGACCCTTTAATAACACCAACATCATTCCTAGGGGGTCAAGAGGGGTCTACCTTGCCCCCTTTCATTAAATTCCCCCTTCGTTTTTCTCCTCCTCTTGTCTCTCGATCCTACCGAGAGACAAGATGGCGGCCGGTCCGGACTGTTTAGAATGTTGACAGACACCGGAGAGCCAATCAGCTTCGCTTCGTGAAGTTCCGTTACGCGTCAAGTAGGCGAACCGGAACGCTACCCGGAGCGCTGTCACAGATATATATATTTTTTTGAACGTTATTTTCTCAAAATCCACTGGAGCACATATATTGAGACCTAGCAAAGGCACATCGGGCTAACAGTCCCTACAATTTTGCCAAGTTTCTAGCAAATCCATTCAGCCGTTCAAGCTAAAAGTGAGGCCAACCGCCCTATGGAAATTAACATGGGAAAAACGTGTTTTGAGACCCTCCTTTTTTCTCGGCCCCCCTTGACGAACCCCCCCCCCCCAAATTTTCAGGGGCTGCTCAGAAACAAAATGTGCCGTTTTCCTGAAAATTTCAGCCAATTCCGTCCACAAACGCCAAAGTTATTAGACATAGAATTTTCAAAAATCCCATAGAGAAAAAATCCTAACTATATATACCTACTGGCGACCGCCAGTAGGTAATATATATATATATATATATATATATATATATATATATATATATATATTCACAGAAAAAACCATAGGTTATAGTCGATATATAGTTAGGAATTTGCATTTACAAAACCTTGAAAATTCAATGAAAAAACCATTGGTTTTAGGCCATATATAGTTAGGGATTTGCATTTACAAAACCTTATTTTATCGCATAAAACCATTGAAATTCCATATATAGTTAGATGCGCTAACTATATATCGCGCACCCGCAATCCACTGCTGATGATGTCACATATTACATCATTCATGACATGGTCAGTGACATCACTGATGACATCACTGATGACATCTCAAATGACATCACTGATGACATCACTGATGACAACATCCAGTGACTGTATGTTTCTGTATAGTTAAAATATGTCTTACATATTGAAGAATGAGTGGATGTATAAGTGTCTGGATGAAGGATATAGTAGGTGCATGACTGACTGTATGAGTGAGTGATTAAATGTGTCTCACTGAGTGCATGGGTTAGTGACTAAACTGTCTTAATTTGTGCATCATTATGTCTGTTGTTCTGTAAACTGCTGCATGTGTTGATAAGTAGCTATATGAGTAAGTTTATGGGTTATTGATTGGTTGCCCAAGTATTTGTATGGGAGACTGAGAGTGTGTGTGGGTGACTGGGAGGTGTATGACTCTGTGCATAGATGTGTGAGCAGTTGATTCACTAGATGTATGGTTTCAAAAGTGCATGTGGAAACAGCTGTATGGGCGGTTGACTGTGTGCATGAGTGTATTGGTGAGTGAATGGATATCTCAGTGCTACATGTCAAAGTAAGTACATATGTAAAACACAGTACATGTAAGAGTTGACATATATAAATAACTGTGCATAAGAGCCAGTGAATGTGTGAGTGGCTGTATGGATCATTGTGAACTTGTATCAGGGATTGTATAAGAGAGTAAATATGTGTTAGTATATGTTTGAATAAGTAAAGTTTGTATAACTGTATAGTTGAGGAAATGGAGGTGTGATTGATTCTTTGCATGACTGACTAGGTGTGTGAGTAACTCCATGGATGAGTGACAGTCTGTGAGTGTCTGTTTACACTGATTGTATCTAAGGTTATATTAGAGTCTGAAGAGGTTCATCGTATTATCACATGAATGATATCATCAGTGATGTGATCAGTAATGTCAAATGAGATGTCATCAGTGATGTCATCAGTGATGTCATTTGAGATGTCATCAGTGATGTCATTTGAGATGTCATCAGTGATGTCATCAGTGATGTCACTGACCATGTCATGAATGATGTAATATGTGACATCATCAGCAGTGGATTGCGGGTGCGCGATATATAGTTAGCGCATCTAACTATATATGGAATTTCAATGGTTTTATGCGAGTAAAATAAGGTTTTGTAAATGCAAATCCCTAACTATATATGGCCTAAAACCAATGGTTTTTTCATTGAATTTTCAAGGTTTTGTAAATGCAAATTCCTAACTATATATCGACTATAACCTATGGTTTTTTCTGTGAATTTCAATGGTTTTTTAATAGCAAATATCTAAAGCTGTCAAATGTCAAGTACGTGATAGGTAAAAACGTTTTCGTGTTTATGCACGCTGATGTGCTTTGAACGCTGCCCCCCCCCCCTCCCCTCCCCTCTTTTCTCTTAGTAGTACTCTCTCTTTGCAGATAGTGAACGGTAGTTAACGCAGACCTTTACCCCTGTTGTAATCCGTCGTACCTGCTTGTCTCTCCATTTGATTGATTGTTATCCAAGCATTTACTGTTTTAGAATTGGTTCTCTTTGGATCATTCTCTATTTACAAACAAGCACAAAATCGCAATACTCTGTTTAGTGTTTGCAGATAGTGAAAAATCGTGTAAAAAAATAAAAGTAATCGAGCAAAATCAGTAGACCACTAATTCGATCTCTTTTTGACCTCGGTAAAATACAAACATTAGGAACAACCCTTCATGAGAAATACGAAAATAGTGAAATGAACTGAGCTCCACACCATGAGGGCTGCAAGACAGCTCGACTCCGCCACCCACCCCGCCCAAAATAACGACAAACCCTATGCAAATATTATAAATATATGTGAGGAAGAAAGGGGTATCCCCGACTAGAGTTCCTAATTCGGGATAGGTATACATTTTGGAAGAAAAGTAATTAGGAACTGGTTTAAAGAGGTGGGCAAAGACGGACAATTGACAGCAGGAACTATCAAAGTGCAAGAAGTGTAATACAAAATTGTGACTTTTATTTTATTTTATTCAAATGTTATTCTAATACAAAACATCATTATTTTATTATAAATAGTTGTCATGTGCATATCTCCACTATATATGTGACTTATCAATCTACATATATACACATATTATTGCATTTTATACATATTTAAGAGTAGTTCATTTATACTAGAGAGTGGAGTAGTGTATTGTTTCAGCACACTGTACATAAAAACATGGCTAGGTATGTCATCTACGTGCGTTTCGGCTGAGGGCCTTCATCAGGGAGCCATGTGAGTATCCAAATGGACCTGTGTTATTTGACTGATTTTCATGGACCTTTAGTAAGATAGATTAATGCTTCGATATTATTGAGCTGTAGAAATAGTCTTGTTAAATTACAGGATTTACGCGTTTCAGGCGCTGGGGAAATATTACGTCGGTAGCCTGTAGGGTGGGCTCATAAATTCTTTGGCTGGGGGTCTTTTGGACGGTTCTTGTTTTATTGGCTATTATAAATATAGACAACACACCAGCAAAGAAACAGGGTAAAACATTTTATTAAATAACTATTTACATAACTATTTTATACTTTTTATTGCCCGATCCGGCTAGCTCAATCGATCAAGCATGAAACTCATACACTGATAGCAAGCGTTGAGAGTTTGTAGAACGATGGCTTCAGATTTTCCACATACGGTGTAGTGGCGCGAACTGGGAGGGGGCGTTTGGATTCTACACCTTCCCCAAATAAGATTTTCATACGTGAATGTTCGTTCATGCTTTTTGTCCCTGAGTTGCTTCCATGTCACTGCCTTACACAAATGGCATAAGTCCTGGTTGTTGAGTGCCATACTTCAGAGTTCTAAGCAGCTCTTGTAACACTGTTTAAACCTTATTTGCACCTGCTGCAGCTTCACTATTCAAAGTAAGTGGGGTCCATTTGTGGACCTGACTGCATTGGAAAACAATGTGATACGGTGCCTCCCTAAACCGCTTGACGGAGGCCCCCGAGGGGCGGTGAGATGGCGCGGACTGAGAGGGGGCGCTTGGCTCCTGCCCCCTCCCCAAGTCGTGTTGCCCTGGTGTGGCCTGAGATCGCCCCCGACATGGGCGGCCGGCTCCCGGGGTCCGGCGGAATTTTTTCCCTTTTAATGACTCTTCCATTCTGGACCTTGTCCCACAATCCGTTTGACCTGAAGACACGCTGTCGTGGGGCGCCTCTTTACCGTTTTAGTTGCCATTCCGCCAGCATTTGGTACCCTGTGCCTCTTCCGCCATTCAGCTGTTTACCGCCCGCTCTTGCGACTACAGCGTCTCGCTCACCATGTAGTTGAGTTGCTCCCGTTCTTAAGATTTAACCGAACTTTTTGGACTGCTGAAAGCGGTTGTATTCCGACCGCTGGTTGGTGGAGACATTTTGACTATATTCTGGACCTGCATTGTCGCGTAATGCGTCATATGACGCGACGCGTTAGCGCACCCGGAAGTGCTCCGGTGCGCAAGGCGCAGCTTCCCGGAAACGATCCAGAGCGCGCCGCGCAGCGCGTAACGTAAGCATAACAGGTCATGTGACTTGTTAAAAAAACTTTTCATTGGTTCATTTTACTTTTGTTTTCCTAATGATGTAAGACTAGGTCATGTGACCTAGAAATAACACTTTTCATTGGATTAAAACATTTTTTTTCCCAAACGATGAAAGCCCCACCTTGTTTCTGGATGTTTCAGACTGAAGCTGGCGTCACCATGAGAGCACCACCATCTCGTAGCTCCGTCGTGGCCATTCCGCAAGCAATCATGGCAGCCGCTCCCCACCAAAAGCCTGCGGGAGTCGACGGCCCCCAAGACTTTTGTACAATCTTCAAGGCTGAGGGGACGCTTTCGAGAATGGAACCCAAGCCCTGGCAGACAAGCGTCCGAGTTCCAAGGTGTCCCAAGGCCATTTTACTGGACCAGGCCCAAATCCGAAGAGCCGTCCGCCATTTTAAGAGTCATGTGGCAGCCGCCTATCGCTGCACTGCAAGAGTGGGAGCAACTCAACTACATGGTGAGCCAGACGCTGTAGCCGTAAGAGCGGGCGCTAAACAGCTGAATGGCGGAAAAGGCACAGTGTACCAAAAGCGGGCGGAATGGCGACTGAAACGATAAAGGGGCGCCCCACTACAGCAGACAAGCCTCCGCCATGTGCTTCAAAACTGCATATGTATCTCGTGATATCAAGGTTGGGCAACCAGTACACAACAAGCAGTTACGAGTCCCATTTACACCGGCACCATTTTGGGCGCGGCCGGGCAGGTCCACGATCTAGTCAAACATAACAAATGAGGCTGACGTCTCTGAAGCAGTTGACGAACAGCAGGACATAGCAAATAAACATGAAGTCTCTAAAGCTGTTAACTCACTGCAGGACAAAACAAGTAAACCTGAAACCTCTGGAATAATTGTCGCTCAAAAGAACAACACACAAAACTCTGTAGAGCCTAAAGAAAAAAAAACAGAAGGGCACTGTAGTTTCAGACACACTTAACACTAATGACTAAACAAAGATATCGTCTGTTTATGAAACAGTTATCATGTTCACAGAATTGACAAAGAAGTGTGCAGACACCAATGCTATTAAGAAACACAAGGAAATCCTAACGCAACAGCATTCTCGGAAGAGGTTGACACAGATAACATCTTAAGGAACAAAGAAAGACCTGTTCACTCTTGACACCCCAGGTGCTGTGTATGTTGCACTATAGTGCTGCATCGACAAAACGGACAACCCTATTGATGTGCATTTTTCATTATTGATTATTGTAAAGAAATGGCGACTCCCCCCTTTAGCAGATTAGCTAAATGTTTGCGTAATTTAGGCATAAAAGTTATATTATTGTTGTTGTTGTTGTTATCGTTATAGTTCTGGTTAATTTCAAAAAATGGTTAAATATATTTACAGTTTTTGTTGCGTTCGTTATATTTAAAAGTTAATAAAGTTATATTATTGTTGTTGTTATTGTTATAGTAATAGTTTTCTTTGTAGATGTTTTTCCATCACCCACCCAGGATATCACCACTGTTCCCCATGTCATAAAACCTTAGGATGTTCAATAACTGTTTTCAATGGAGCTCCCAACATTCCAATGTTCTAATATGGGTTTACTTACAAGGGACATCTTTTTTTGTTCTGTTTTATAAAGTAAAACTATTGTGAACGCAAGTATTATACATAGTAAGTGTTTAATATAGCATTTGTCAGTCATTGGTTAAGCAGGTAGGACCTGTTCACTCTTGACACCCCAGGTGCTGTGTATGTTGCACTATAGTGCTGCATCGAGAAAACGGACAACCCTATTGATGTTGATTTTTCATTATTGATTATTGTAAAGAAATGGCGACTCCCCCCTTTAGCAGATTAGCTAAATATTTGCGTAATTTAGGAATAAAAGTTATATTATTGTTGTTGTTGTTGTTCTTATCGTTATAGTTCTGGTTAATTTCAAAAAAATGTTAAATATATTTACAGTTTTTGTTGCGTTCCTTATATTTAAAAGTTAATAAAGTTTTAAAATCCAACTTTGTTGGAGTGCTATATATTTTTTAAAAATCGGGTGAATGGGGCCTTGAATCGGGTTATTGTCATGTGTGGGCTTTGCAAGTGTACTGCTACAGGATCGGACATTTCAAACTCAAATGCACGTTCTTTTTCTTACCTTTCCGAAGCATGGAGTGCAATAGCAGGCAGAGAGAGGGTGATGCACGTGTTGAACACTGCCTGGCCTGGCAAGTTGCTGGCAGTGCCCCCCCGCCCGCTCCTGAAAGAGGGCACACACACACCGCCGCCCCGAGTACTTCACAAATCTTTAAAAGAGCATGCGCTTGTTCATGAGGCTTAAATGGTTTATCACCCCTTCTAGAACCCCTGCATCGACCCTCTGACGTTTCCTGGAAGAATTACCACGTAACACAATACCAAGCCTTGTCAACTGAAACTCCCGAGGAATCGTGGGGCATATTATCAAGGGGGTTTATCTCCGCTTTTTTGGCTTTAAAAGCCAAAAAAAAAGAGATAAAATTATCTCCCTATTACCAAGCTGTCGCTACCACCAGTTAGTGACAGCTAAAAGGAGATAGCGACCATCTTGGGCCCCGCTTTGCATGTCAGTGATATTTATCACTAATGACATGCAAAGTGGGCGTGCCAAGATTTTAGCGACTGGAAACAGTCCCTAACCATCGCTATCTCCTATTACCAACTTTTGGAGATATTCGCGCTAAGCGCGAATATCTCCAAAAGCTAACACCTGACCTGAGCAGTTCTTAGCCATGTTATCCAATGGGAGGTGGATAACATGGCTAAGAGCATTTGCTCGATAATACATGAATATCGCTGACTTTTCAGCGATATTCATGCATTGCGGCCGTTTTTTATCGCATTTGCGATAAACCTTGCTAATAGCAAGGTTTATGTGCGATAAAATTCGCCGATGTGCGGCGATAATTTTTGTCTCTAAACAAGTTAGAGACAAAAATTATCGCTAGTTGTTGGTAATATGCCCCCGGATTTTTCCTTGCAGGAATCGGGAGGCGAAAGACTAGCACTGAAATCAGTAGTCTCACGCCTGAATCGGGAGGGTTGGCATGTCTGCATTCTCTACAGCTGGGGCCATAAACTACATCCGCAGGGCTAGGTGATAGCCTGGGTCCGGCCTGGACAATCGGACACAGAGGAAGAGGAGTGTCAGAGGGTGCGGTAGTGAATAGGGTGAAAGGGAGGTGTCGGGCGGGCACAGGGTGTGATTCTCAGAGAAGAGCAGCGCAGATGGGGGGAAGTATATGGCCCATGCATGAGAGAGAGAGCGGGGGTGACCAGTGCGTGGGGGAGATGCTTGCGAGGGTGCGGAGCCGTGCTGAGAATCGACGGCGTGCAGAGAGTGGGCCTGGTCAAGGCATCTAAAATGGCTGCCATGCACGACAAAATTGTGGCATTGGACAAAAAAGGCAAGATAGCGCAGACAATGTTTATCAATAAGGATTCATTTATAACAAAATATTTTATCGCAGTGACAAATTGGCGGTCAACACTTCCTGATTTCCATCGAATCGAACGTTAACAGACGTCACGCAGCAAAAAAAAAAAAAAGCTCACGCACAGCCGCTGGAAGACATGTATCAACATATTCGGAAAACATAAGGGGTCAGGATACGTCTCCCGCACCCCCTTATACCTAGTAATTTAATTAAAACGAAACACAAAATGGCGAATTCCCGTTTCGCTACCAGTTTGCGGCCCAGTTCGCGGCTCGGGAAGCGCTTCTACCGTGAAAAATATTTTTTTTTTATTTTCCCCACGGCCGCAATGCATAAATATCGCTGAAAAGTGAACGATATTCATGCATTATCCAGCAAATGCTCTTAGCCATGTTATCCACCTCCCATTGGATAACATGGCGAAGAACTGCTCGCAAATGCGAAAAAAACGGCCGCAATGCATGAATATCGCTGAAAAGTCAGCGATATTCATGCATTATCCAGCAAATGCTCTTAGCCATGTTATCCACTTCCCATTAAATAACATGGCTAAGAACTGTTCAGGGCCCCATGAGGAACGCTTTCCATTTAAAAAGGAAAAAATAACATCATAGAAAAGAATCGTTTTTAAACACAGCATATAAATCAATTGTATACCTGCATTCAAGAGGAAATGACTGAAAATGTCCTTGAGACACATGAAAGCGTTTTCTGGAATGCCCTAGCACCATTTTTTCGACATTATTAACATGGCTATGTAACTCCCATAATCAAAATCTAAATTTGCCAAGCGCAGGTGGGAGCGTATTTACAAGACACTTGCCCCATGAGGAATGCTTTCCATTTAAAAAGGAAAAATAACATCAAAGACACTCAAATGCCTTATAAATATGACCCAAAACAACCTATGAAGCTCTAGCAGTACATATGCAGAAATGTAATTGATTTCAAAAATTATTTTTATAAACAACATATCTGTTTCAGCTTACATAAGAGACCATGGAATGGGCTTCATATACAACAATAACTTGTATAACTGCATTCCAGAATGCTACACCGAATATGCAATTACAATTTCTCAAAGTAACAAAATCTATTTCTATATCACTACAGACAAAGCCACAGTTTAATAACACAGCTTTCTTCATCATTTTCTCCTTAATTCATACTATTCTCTATCTAAAATAAATAAATCTTTTCTCACCTTAGCAAATACTTTTTGAGTTTTGAAAACAGTCTCAGAAATACACCAAATTGTCTTCAGCAGAAGAAAAAGGATGCACTCCAGAGTCTGCAGCTATTGAAAGCACAGAAATACAGATATTCATTTCACATATCTCTCATATTAGCCAATCATAACTCTTCCCTCACTTTTTTCAAATCAAAACCCTTCCCCCCTCTGCCCTCTCTGCCTTTTTTCCATAGCAACGACCTCCTGGAAGACCTCTCATGTTTGCAAATTCACACAACAATGTTTCAATTGAACTCTGAACTCTCAGTGCACCTGCGTATCCAGTGCAATCTTTCATTAAAAGTTTCTTCCTTGACCATTCAAATTACATCTTTCAAAGAACACATCCATGCACCCTAACTTTCTGTTTTCAGAAATGGAAATACACCAATCACTGCTAATGAATCATTAGCATTGGAACTCCACAGTTTTTTTTTCTTTACAAACTCCTACTGTTTCAACTGCCCTTTCATTACCACACTTCATCTGACTGCAGCACAACCTTCTCCCACCATGTTTAACGTCTGGATTGTTGGACATAGTTACATCCACTGGGCTCAAAGGTATGCTGAGAGCAGAAATTTACCCAACCTCAATTTACAAGATGTGGAAATTAAGTGGTTGGGCCAAAGAGGATTAAAATGTCACCAATTGATACCATTGGTGAAAACCTTTATGCATTTGCCAAAACCTGACCTGTTAATAGTGCACTGTGGAGGTAATGATTTGGGCACTTTGACAGGGGTAGGTCTGGAAATGCTTTTAAAGGACACCTTTGAGCAATTAATGGCACTTTTTCCTCAAACTGCCTTGGTATATTCCAATATATGCCAAAGACAGAAATGGAGGTGGTCCAACCAATTTTGTCCACAAATTGAGAAGTCGAGGAAGCATGTAAACAAATCTGTTTCAGCTTTCATGAGAGACCATGGAATGGGCTCCCTGTACAACAATAACTTGCGTTACTACATGCAAGATATCTACAGAGGAGATGGAGTTCACTTCTCAGATGAGGGCAACAGAATTTTCATTCTGAATTTAAGAATGTGCATTGGTACCTACTTATAAGTACCTAAATGTACCATAAACCCAAAAGCTCTTCTCAGAGCTACCCTTCATCTAATCACTCACAATTATTATTTTTTTCTATCTTTTTTCACTAATTTTCCACAAAATACGCTCCCCGGTTCGCTAACCGAAAGCTAACCTCGCGGAATTTTTTAAAAAAATGTTTTTTTTCCGCACATATAAGCCTCCTCAGCCACCCTCAGAAAACCTAGGGGGTCAAGATAAGTCTACCGTGCCCCCTTCTACACATTCTGAACATTATTTGCCCTCCATCTTGTATCTTAATGCGACCGAAACACAAAATGGTGGACTCCCGTGACGCTTAAGGTTCGCTAACCGGGCCGCTTTCCAGACAGCGGTCCTAAAAAAAGGTGGGAAAGTAATTAGCAGAAAAACGACTAGAGACACTCTCACCAAATATAGATTAGCTCATACTACATAACAATCCCTTTCATTCTCACAAATTTGATTGAAATTTCATTTAGCCATTTAGCCTGTAGACCTATCTAAATACCCTGAAGTAAATTACTTCACAAAACACATCTAAAATATTGGAATTGACAACCAATGAAAACTTTACTTTCATTTACAATTTTTATTACCTGACATTTGATTGGTTATATACCTGAATATATATAAAGGAAGAGAAGGAAACACAGCCATTTTCACTGCTACTTCCTGAACTACATTTCAAGAGCCTTTTCACCTCCCTGTAAAGTTTTTTGATAATTTGTAAGTGGCACTTTAAATTAATTTGTAAAAACGTTTATTGATAATTATTTACTGTCCCCCTGCTATAGTTATAGATACAGATAACCTCCTCTGTTACATTTATTGATTGACTTACACTTCTCTGCTATAATTATGAATTTACTTACTTTAACTTCACTGTTAAAAAAACAGAACTACATGTCTGAACTTAAACCCAACAGTGCCCTAACTCTTCTAATATAATTATTTTTTTTATGCAATTTACAGCAAAAAAATGGAAGGGGAGCAAGAAAAAACTAATGTTTCCTTCGACATTACATCCGAAGACATTTTAACTGAAGAAAATGTGGATGAAGATTTTATGGATCAATCTTTTGATGAACAATTTATTCAAAGCTTACAAGAGACAGAAACATCCATGTTTGACGAGATACCAGATGATATAATGCTGGAAGTTTTAATGAACTATGAAAATAATAAATAATTTTTTTAAAAATCAAAATAAATAAATAAATAAAAAAAAAACGAACAAAAACAACAAATAATTAACATACAGTATTAGAAAAGTCTATCATTCTTTTATCCTTAAAGTACACTGCCCAGAACGCTTTCCGGTTCGCGAACTTGGCGCTTACCACGCAAAAAAAAAAATATATTTTTTTTTTTTGGACCCTCCTAGGCCCTTTTAAAACCTCCACATAAAACCTAGGGGGTCAACGAGGATCTACTATGCCCCCTTATGGTAATTTCCCCCTTTGTTTTGGCCTCCTCTTGTCTCTCGATCCTACCGAGAGACAAGATGGCGGCCGCTCCAGGCTGTTTAGAATGTTGACAGACACCGGAGGGCCAATCAGCTTCGCATCGCAAAGTTCCGATACGCGAAAAGTTCGCTAACCGGATCGCTACCCGGAGCGCTGTTACAGATATATATCTTGATTTAAACGTTAATTTCTCAAAATCCACTGAAGCACATATATTGAGACCTAGCAAAGGCACATCGGGCTAACAGTCCCTACAATTTTGCCAAGTTTCGTGAAAATCCATTCAGCCGTTCGGGCTAAAAGTGAGTCCAACCGCCCTATGGAAATTAACATGGGAAAAACGCGTTTTGGGACCCCCCTTTTTTCTCGGCCCCCCCTTGACGACCCCCCCCAAATTTCCAGGAGCTGCTCAGAAACAAAATGTGCCATTTTCCTGAAAATTTCAGCCAATTCCGTCCACAAACGCCAAAGTTATTAGGCATAGAATTTTCAAAAATCCCATAGGGAAAAAATCCTAACTATATATACCTACTGGCGACCGCCAGTAGGTAATATATATATTTATATATATTTAGATCTTTAAGGCAAGCAGAGCTAAGAAAAAGTAAAACACCAATCAGTAGTCACCGTTCATGGGTGACCAGGTCCTAAGTGCAATTTAAGTGCGACCCTCATGAGCACAGGTCAGATACACCAAGCAGGTTTGTCCTGGTCAAACCTTAGGACTTAGTTTCTGAAATGGAAGTCAGAATCCTTCAGCGGGGCATGGATGATATCTATATCCAAGGAAATCGTCTTGAAGCCTGATAGCCACTGGCTGGGGTTCTGCTGAAGCTGGTGGTTATGGCTGGGATACCCCGGAGGAGGAAAAGTAAACATTTCTCATTGGCCGGACACTTTTCATTCCCTTGCCCAGACAAGATTTCTACATTCTGACTGTGGGCAGACGGGATTTTACTCTGTAAGGGTGACAGAATAAAGTACTCTGTGTCTCTGACAGTGTCCCCCCCTAACAAATGTTGGGATGTCCACTGGCTCGGCTGACATTTTTAGCAGTGGAAGGCACCACAATCACAGTGGTTGCTGTCAATGCATTGTAAGTTTGACGGACAGCTCCATCAGCAAGACAGAGCTATTAAGAAAACATACAAAGTATGTTTTATTTTCCAAAACAAAAACTCAAAGTGTGATTTTGTTTTCCCTTGCTGTGGGAGTTTACTCCAATGGCATGGGGCATTTTGCAGTTTTAACTGCCACTTACTGACATGTTTTACCTGGCAGTGGTGGACACTGAGCACTGCCCACGTGTTTCCCACCCTAAATTAGGCAGGCGGACGCAAGACCAAACCTCTGACGGCCCATATACTATCGGCCCAGATAAGGTTTATGTCAGTGGCAGAGACGGTGTAGTCTCAGCCATCGGCATAATGAAGGTCCGTCTAACTCTAAAAGAGGCATTTAGAGGATACTCTATTGTTCAGTTTGGGGTACTCCATCGATGTTGCAATGGAGTACCCCCACTGCCAAACTGTGAATCAGACTCCTAGTCTCTTTTTCTTATCTTAGAATTTCTCCCCTGCCAAGACTTCAGACTGTTTTTAACGATGGGTTCCACAAGTCCAGATAACTTTGTTACAGGTTGTGAGACTAAGGATCAACTTCTTCCCCAGGACAAGTGAAAATCATTAGGTGCTGTGGGAAAGCTCCAATAAAAAGAATGTGGTTTCTTCAGCTCTGTGAGGTTACACCGTGGCTGTATCAGCTTAGGTGGTTGTTCCTAGTGCTCATGAAGCTTGAGGTCCCAAATATTTCTAAGTCACAACTTTTGCAGATTCATTAGAAGTATAGCTATACAAAGTAAAGGGTCCCAAGACCTCTCCTAGGGGTCAAGGATCACTCTAGCAAGGGCCAACAGCAGTGTCCAGTCCCAGTACTATTGCATCTGGTCAGGTGGACACTTCAGGAAAAAGGCCTTTTGCATCTTGTTGCGTCCTTCTAGCCACACAGGAGGCCAGCCAACTGACTCTTGGGGTCAACTTGATCGTCCTGGGTATAAGTGGGAGCAGGTCTAGTTCTTCATGTCTACTCAAAGGTCCCTTCAAAACGTTCAGAAAGTGTTCTGAGAGGATGTCTTGTGGTGTCAAATTTTTTGGCTCGTAGTAGGTAGTGGGTGGGGGCGCTCCTTTCTCCTCCCTAACCAATGGGAGAAAGTATCCAGGTGCAACCCTACCAAATTTTGCAGCAGTTCCTATTTGCCATCCTCTAAATAATCCCAGAGTATACCTTACTCTTAAAATTCAATTTAGGGAACCCATTCTTTCTTGTGCAGAGCCTGGGTGCCCACAAAGAGGTGCTGCCAGGAAAATGAGTAGTCTCCTCAGTGGCATAGCTAAGCCGTTTGCCACTCGTGGCGGTCCCAGCATTTAACGCTCCTCTGCGTCCGCAGGTAAGAGCAAACTGCCCCACCCCCCTTGCGAAGCCACTGAGTCCCCTCTTCTCTGTCTTGACTCAAAAAAGATTCTGGGAGTAGATCTCCTCACACTAGATTTGGAGCCAGTGTGGCTGGGGGAACAACAGGCTACCTTCTCTAGGTTTCACCTTATGTGTGAATGGGTACACCCTTTATATTTAATGACTTTTCTGGGTTCTCCCTACTTGGCTTTCCTGCAAGTGGAAAAAAAACATCTCCCTGCACCAAGTCCATTGTCACATTTCATTGAGGTCAAGCACCGGCTGGAAATATAATGCACATTAGCTTCCAGGAGATTCAGGCAGGGAAAAGGAAATCTTTTAAACAGTCCTTTTCAAAATATTTATTAAAAAATCTAATTTTACCATTAGATTGGATTTTTAATGAGTAGTGGTTAAATCATTTGTTGCAGCTGTCCCAAACACTGTATTGCTAATTTAGAATTTTAATGTGCACCTTGGTTGCTTTATAGGACAGCCAGCTCCTGCAACAGTGAAATAGCTTTTGGGGACTTATAACAGTAGGGACATAATGACATTAAATTTCCACATGTCTCACTTTAAAATGTCATGCATGATGCCTGGTAAGACACAAGATCTACATGGAGAGACTTATTGATATATACAAGGAAGTTTTGCCCTGTCCAAAAGGTTTTGTTGACAGGTTACCCTGCAGGTTTAAACTGCAGCAGTCAGGCTACATCGGTAGGCCTGAAGCAATATTTTCTCTGTCGCACTAGTGGATGGCACATGACATGGGTGTATTTCTGAGCTATATACAATGGCCCTATAGGAAAGTTAAATATGTCTGTTAGGAGTCAGTCAATTTGCACTGGGGACTGATCAGCAGTGTCTTAGTCATAGAACCAGTAGCATCCTCGCAAAAAAACTAATTGTGATGATCACGCTAAAAAGGGCATTTTCTCACAGGTATGCAATACCAACTGAGAAATTATCTACATCAACCTACAAGGAACCTCAATTAAAATAGGTCACATGTTTCGCTATGTGCTTTCCAAATTGAAATACTGCTGTGTTAGGTTGTAGTGAAAGAAGCATATCCACAATAATGCCCAGGATTTTGAGACTCATAGGAATGTTTCTGTGCGGGAAGGTTTCCCTTTCTGCACAAAAAAATGCTATCTGTGAAGCAAGCACCCTTGCACCATGATGAAAGGGTGCCTGCATTGGCGCTAAGGAGCACATAGTGCGCCAGTGGAAGAAGAGGACAGGAGTGAGCCACATAATATTAAATATGGTGCGTCCCTGCCCTCTCCCTGTCATGCTAAGTGTGGCTCATTCTGATTATATCCACAGTCATTTCCATTTGCGTGTGAGTAGGAGACCAAGAACCCTGCCATGGAGACCCAGCCCTACAGCAGAAAACTAAACGCTTCTCCTTGTATTGATGGAAGGGACAAGCACATGTATATTATTTACTTGAGTGGGTCACATTTTCACTTTTAGCTGCTGTGGCACAGAGTTTGAAGTTGGTGTGGGCAATCACTCTGGAAACTTATTAGGCTAGCCTAGACATTGCAGTGGTATATGAATAATGTAGTCATGCCCAACTGGCTTGTCTTTTATTCGAGGACTGATTTCAGGCCTAACCCAGCCGAGAAGCCGGGGTCTCGAGTGCTGGCCTAGCCGGGTCCGAGTTGAACAACAACGGACTGTTTAATGCGGTTGGGTCCGGTCTCTGGAACATTCTGAATTTTGGGATTGCTCTGTTACCATCTGCTGCCTGGTGTTCTATAGGAGGTGAGGTGACGAGTGACGCACGGTGCTGTGTTGTGGGGGTCCCGGACCGGGGGTCCGGCATTCATATCGCCGGTGCCCCTTGGGTTGGAATCTCACTACGCACTACTGCACGCTACCAGTCTGTCCCTCATGGCTCACCCCTGCTCCGCCTCATCTTCCCCCGGAGAAGGCGCCTCTCCTGTGGGGAACACCATGCCTGAGGAAAAATGGAGGCTGACGGTGCAGGCTCAAAGTGGCCCGTCATTGCGGATGGTACTGGAGGCCCTTGTGGCACTTCAGGAGACTGTTAAAGCCCAGACCTGCAGCCTGTTGTTGGCGGCGGATGGAATCAAAGGATTGAGACCGGATCCTGACTTGATGCCTGAGACCCGGCGGCCAGCCCGCCTTTCGATTGACGCCCCGGTGGCGTACTTAGACCCGGCGCTGGAAGCTGTATTTGCCCCTATCGCAGTAGATCTACCCGAAAGTACTGTGCTTGGTGACTGAATTAATCTGTTGGAATCCCCGGTTTTGCAACTGTCGGAACATTTACATGCGGTCCCCACTTCGGATCCTTTCAATTGGTACCGTGAACTGTTTTGGACTGTGTCGACCCCCCTCCCCAGACCGCTCTATCACGATGGCGGATGGGATAAAGCCTGGCTTCGGAGACGAGGAGGGGCATCGTTGGTACCAGCCGGCTAATTTGGGAACTGCCGTTCCTTTTTCATCTGTGGACCCCTGTCCTGCTAACTTCTGTGTACCTTTTGACATTTTGAGGACGGGGCTTTCTTCCCCTGAAGGACTCAGCGAATTTAATCGACGGGGCCAAGGCTGAGATTGCTGTCTGGGTTGTTTATTGTGGTATTATGGTTAACGGGATTTTTTAATTGAATTAACGGAGTCCGGGGCGGGGTTGGTTAGGACGGGGGCGAGAGACCGGGAGTGCGTTGAATAAAGCCCTCCTCCATTTCCCCTCTTCGGGTGGGGTTTAATTTCTTTTCCCTTTTTTTCCCTGTTTCTTCTATATTTCGGGTTTCGGTTCTTGGGCGACAGGCACGCTGCTAGGGGGGTAGGCCGTAGTCATCTGCAGGGGTGCAGGGTGGGGGGTTGGGGGATGGCAGTTTTGTTTTTTCTTTGTTTCTATGGCCTCTTTTCTCTTCTTATCTTCTTTGGCCTTTTCTTTCTCTTTTTCCGGGTCAGCGTAGTGGGTTTAATGTTTGGTCCATCTCTGCTTTCACATCTGTGCCTCAACTTTCGCGATGTTTCGGGGCCACGGGGCGGGCATAAATGTTGGCGCGACCGTAATGGTATGCTTGTTTATACGGTTGTCATCTGCTTTAACGCCACTGACCTGCATGAAAACAAATTAACTGTGGACACACTGCTATTTCACTCGCCCCCTCTTCATAGCTTGAGATATTGTATGGCACCTGATCCTTCTGTTTTATATTATAAAACCTTTTGTATCCTGTTCCCAATTTGATATGTCTTCCAACCAGTGCGCATTGTGGATCAATCAATCAATCAATCACAGACATTTATATAGCGCACTACTTACTCGGAGGGTCTCAAGGCGCTAGGGGGGGGGGGGGGAGTGCTGCTACTGCTCAAATAGCCAGGTCTTGAGCTTCTTCCTGAAGGAGAGGTGGTCTTGGGTCAGGCGCAGGTCGGTCGGTAGGGAGTTCCAGGTCTTGGCGGCCAGGTAGGAAAAGGACCTTCCTCCTGTTGTCGTTCTTCGGATGCGGGGGACGGCGGCGAGGGCGTGGCTGGCTGATCGGAGATGTCGTTTGGGAGTGTAGAAGTTGATGCGGTTGTTGAGGTAGCTAGGTCTTTGTGTGCGTGGGTGAGGAGGCGGAAGGTGATTCTTTTGTTGACGGGGAGCCAATGCAGGTCTCTCAGATGTCCGGAGTTGTGGCTGTGTCGTGGGATGTCGAGGATGAGTCTGGCTGAGGCGTTCTGGATCCGCTGGAGTCTCTTCTGGAGCTTGGCGGTGGTTCCGGCGTAGAGGGCGTTGCCGTAGTCCAGTCGGCTGGTGACGAGGGCCTGGGTGACCGTCTTCCTGGTCTCGGTGGGGATCCACCGGAAGATCTTCCGTAGCATGCGCAGGATGTTGAAGCCTGACGAGGAGACGGCGTTGAATTGTCTGGTCATGGTGAGGGAGGAGTCCAAGATGAAGCCCAGGTTGCGTGCGTGGTCTGTCGGTTTGGGTGCGCTGCCCAGGGCGGGGGGCCACCAGGAGTCGTCCCAGGCGGAGGGCGAGGAACCCAGGATGAGGACGTCCGTCTTGTCTGAGTTCAGTTTCAGGCGGTTGGTCGTCATCCACTCGGCTACGTCTTTCATCCCTTCGTGCAGGTTGGCTCTGGCGGCGGCGGGGTCGTTGGTCAGGGAGAGGATCAGCTGGGTGTCGTCAGCGTAGGAGATGATGTTGAGGTTGTGTTGGCGTGCGATGGCCGCGAGGGAGCTCATGTAGACGTTGAAGAGGGTGGGGCTCAGCGAGGATCCTTGAGGGACGACGCAGATGACTTCGGTGGCCTCTGACTTGTACGGTGGTAGACGGACTCTCTGTGTTCTTCCGTCGAGGAAGGAGATGATCCATTCCAGTGCCTTCTCCTGGATTCCGACGTTGCTGAGGCGCTGCACTAGGGTGCGGTGGCAGACTGTCGAATGCCGCGGAGAGGTCTAGGAGGATGAGGGCCGCTGTTTCTCCGTTGCCCATCAGGGCTCGGATGTCATCGGTGGCAGCGATGAGGGTGGTCTCGGTGCTGTGGTTGGCTCGGAAGCCAGACTGTGAGGGGTCGAGGGATCCATTCGTCTCGAGGAAGGCGGCCAGCTGCTTGTTGACGGTCTTCTCGATGACTTTGGCTGGGAACGGGAGGAGCGAGATGGGGCGGTAATTCTTGAGTTCGGTGGGGTCCGCTGTAGGTTTCTTTAGTAGGGCGCTAAGTTCGGCGTGCTTCCAGCTCTCCGGGAAGGGGGCGGTGTCGAAGGAGGTGTTGAAGATGTCCCGCAGGTGCGGTGCGATGACAGCGTCGGCCTTGTTGAAGACGTGGTGAGGGCAGGGGTCGGTCGGAGATCCGGAGTGGATGGAGTTCATCGTGCGGATGGTGTCTTCGGTGCTGATCGGAGTCCAGGCGCGGAGGGTATTGGTGGGGGACGGTGGTTCGGTTGTGGCGTGCGTCGGTTGAGTGCTGAAGCTGTTGTGTATGTCCGCGATCTTGTTGTGGAAGTAGGAGGCGAGGGAATTGCAGAGGTCTTGCGAAGGGGTGATGTCGTTGTTTCCGGCATTGGGGTTGGAGAGCTCTTTCACGATGTTGAAGAGTTCCTTGCAATTGTGCGCGTTGTTGTCCAGTCGGTCCTTGAATGCAGTTTTCTTGGTGGCGGGGATCAGTTGATGGTGCTTCAGGGTGGCAAGCTTGAGGGCGGTTATGTTGTCCGGTGTTGGTTCCCTTCTCAAGGCTTTCTCGAGGGCTCGGCAGTTCTTCTTGGAGCTCTTGAGTTCGTCGGTGAACCATGGGGCCTTCTTGCTGCCGGGTCTGCTAGGCGGGGTCCTCAGTGGGGCGAGTTCGTCCGTGCAGTTGTTGATCCACTTCATGAGGTTGTCAGCAGCCTGGCTGGGGTTCGCTGAGCTGGCGGGGGGGTGCTGGCTCTGGGAAGCAGCGAGCTGGTTGGCTGTGATCTTGTTCCAGCTTCTTCGAGCAACCTGTTGCTGGTGGTGGTGGATCGTCGTTCTTCTGAAGGTGAAGTGGACGCAGCTGTGGTCCGTCCAGTGGAGTCCAGTGGCGTGGCTGAAGGCGATGTCTTTGCTGGATGAGAAGACGGCGTCGAGTGTGTGTCCGGCGAGGTGGGTGGGGGTGGATACCAGCTGCTTGAGTCCGAGGTTGGCGAGGTTGTCGAGCAGGGTGATGGTGTTGTGGTCGTTGTTGTTCTCCAGGTGGAAGTTGAGGTCCCCCAGGAGGATGTAGTCAGCGGAGGGGAGGGCATGCGGGCTGACGAAGTCGGCGATGTCCTCGCTGAATTGTGTGCGTGGTCCCGGGGTCGGTAGATCAGGGTGCCTCTGAGGGTGGTCTTCGAGTCGATGTAGCGACTATGCTCCCCGGGAGGCTGGGTCTGAAGTTTTGATTGTAATATTGTGTTGCAATTGCTTAGCGGCCAGCCCTGGGGGTTGTAGGCTCGTGTTTGTATCTGGTTGAAAATGTCAAATAAAGGTTTCCCAAAAAAAATAAAAAAATAAATAAAAGAATGACAACCGCTGCATAAACTGGCAAGCAGGCCCCTCCAGGATGGGCAGAATTAAGCATTGGTGTATCCTTTTGTCTTCCAGGAGAAGGAGTGATGCCATGGTCCTTTGACGGAAGAAGCACAAAAGCTACTAATCCACTTTCTCTCTACCCGCCACCAATAACTCATATACTTCATACCACTCCAAAAACGGCTATCGGAGTAGAGGCTGGAAGACACCACCACTGACAGAACTTAAAATTGGCCATGTTTTTTATCTCCTGAGGCAGTAGACCCAAACCCCTTTGCACCCCGTCTGTGCTATTCCCTCCACTAAATTGCAAACCTCAGACTACCCCAAAGGTGTATTTCTGCGGACCTTGGCAGTGTGTGGATTCGCCATTGACGGGATAATGAGTCTGTAGTTCAGTGCAAATAAGCTGATCCGGTGCTCCTGTTATTTTTAACTGCATCACACTACATTAGCTTGATATTCAGTTCTGCAATGCGCTCTTCATCTGAACATTTGAAGATAAAACTATAGATTTTGTTACTTTTGCCACAATGAGCATGGGAATGACTGACATACTTCTAATGTTTGTCACAATTATGTGCAGCTTCATTCTCAATACATATCATTGGCACTTGTACCCATGGCATTAACAGGGACATTTGTTTTCTTCCGATTAAACAACTAAAAACTCATCAAAATAATAATGTGATATTGTAAATAGCTTATGTCCTACTTTTTAGTGTGATTGTCTTTTTGAGGGATTGGCCATCTTCAGGCAGTATTGGTAAGACAATACATACCTGGTGGCATTGACTTTGTACATAAACTTTGCAAACCAGTCTGCTATACTTAGGTGCCTGTATGCAGGAGGTAAATATTGTGCTTTTTTGCCCTATAAATGCAGTATTTGTCCAGGACTAGTTTTAACTGGCCAACTAGATCCAATTTCTTTAACCCCTGAGATCAGGTCAACATTCAAGAGCACTCAATGTGAGATTTTGCTGTAGAGGTTCTGTCACATCTGTTAGAAGAATCAACTCCTTTTGCCTCTTAAGATGTTTGAGGTATGACATAGACTTCAAGGTCAGTGGCATACGTTATGAACTGAGAAATGTTAGTATAGGCCTGGAGGGACACTGTAAGTTCTGGACTACCACCCTGTCTCCATTTTCTTTTGAGAGTCCTGACCAGTCATATGGCTCCCACACCTCAAGTGTTTTTAATATGAGTTCTAACAAGGTTCTATTTTGACTCTTATTTGCCCACCCATTTCTTACAGCAATGAACACATGCTAGAGCATGTACATGGCTTAGCATGGATCTCCAAGACTCAGCTGCCTCCTTTGTCTAAGGAAATGCACTAAAAGTCTTTAAAAACATGACAACTTGAATAAAGTATTACATTACTACAAGTTAGGTTAGGAACGCAGACCTTCGTTTTGCTGGATGGGACCCCCTCTGACCCATCCTCTGAAATGTACTTCCAGGACCTTGTACGCGGAAGGGTGAGGATTTAAGGGAATTACCAGGCCTTTGTCCTCTCCACTTTACACATAGCTCGGTGGAGCTAAGGAATACTAAAACAATATGTTTGTGTCAGGCCCTTTACTATTCATGGAGTTCTTGGATGAAAAGTTGTGCAAAACTTGACCTGCTTTCCTAAACATTCCTGCAAACCTCCTGCCCTTAGATCTCATCCCTGCAGTGGGTCTTGTGTGCAGATAAATTGGGCACTCTTATTTATGAAACGCAAAATGTTCAAGATGAATCTATCCAGTAAAACAGCCCCAAAAGCACTGCATTGATCAAAGGAAGTCAAAAATATCCTCACATCCAAGGCATGGGAAATGGGCAGAACAATGTGGGCAGACCTTCGAGTGCCGTTCCCAAGCAAATGCTACCACGCTTGCCTTAATCATGCATATATAAGACATTTGCATGGTCTAGATGCTGAGCTGGGCAGACCAGGAAAGAGAAGGACCGGGAGAGGACGATGTGAAGTGAGTGAGGCTGGGACCAGGTTTTAAGGGATGGGGGTAGTTTTTCATGTTTGGGGTAGTTTTTAGGGCCCAGGATTAGAGGGTTGGGTTTATTTTCAGTGATGGGGGTGGAAATTGCTTTTAGGGTAGGGGGTCAGGTAGTTTTTAGGGCTTAGGGTGGTCAGGGTAGTTTTCAGGGCTTGGGTGGGTTGGGGTAGGTTTTAGGGTTCAGGGGTTAGGTCAGTTTTTAGGGCTCAGGGTGAGGCTGGGGTACTTTTTAGGGCTCAGGGGTAGTTGTTAGGGGTTGGGAGGTCATGGTACGTTTTAGGGCTTGGGGGTCAGGGATGTTTTTGGGTCTTGGGGGGGTTTAGGTTCATTTTGATTTGATAAAGGCGCCGAGGACCATGGAAAATATGAAAGGCCCAAAAGTGAGCAGAATGAGGTACATTTCACTGGTCCTTTGACAAAAGCAGCTCATATGCCTTGTGCGCAAACATCGGAGGCAAAACCAGTTCACACGCCTTGCGCGCAAACACCAGAGGCAACCTTAAGGCCGCTTAGAACATCAACGAGTGGCGATCTACTTTCCACTTTTCTCTATCCAGAATACAAGTCCAAAGGTCGACATGATGTCCTCAATCGCGGGAACATCCTAAAGTTGATTCGTGCAACAGGACTGTCAAATATTATCACTTCTCGAGACATTATTTCGATAGAATTTGTTGCACCGTGTCAAGGACACACAAATGAAACTACAAAGGTCACCTGGAGTTCAGTTGAAGTAACGAACATCATTTTAGGGCAAGCTGACACCTTTAAGCAATGGGGCATACAGATACAACCCGGCAGGGAGGTGGGCTACCCCCACGTTCTACAGGCAAACAATAGTGAGGATAACAGATGTGTGAGGAGCGGAGCAGTGTACTCAGTACTTAGGGGTGCATGCAACAAAACCCCCACCATTAACCTAAAACCAAGGATAACAAGAGACGACGGGACCTCACCATCTAGGGATCGGGAAGAGGTCAGCACATGGTCATGGTTGTCAGCCACTTTGAACTCAACTCGAATTCTACGATGACAACCCCACACGGAACATGGTAATGAAACGCCTCCTCTAAAGATTTGTTCATGGAACATTAACGGTCTGACAAACAAACTGGAGGATAAATCTATAATCTCCTATTTTAGGGAATTTGATATATTGTTATTACAGGAGACATGGCTCTCTGAACCGCAGCAAATAGAAGGCTTTAAAACTCACCACATTCCTGCACAAAAACTGAACCGCTCAGGAAGAGGGAGCGGGGGCCTAGCTATTTACATATCAACAAAAAATGCAATCGCATCCCGGGACCTTGCAGGTTCGTCACACTGCCTTCAGTGTGTGGGAATTTCTTTTACTTCTAGAAAAGGCCAGCATTGGTCTCTGATTCTAATGAATGCCTACGTTCGCCCAAACTCAGTATCAAGACAATCATTTGCAGAAGAAGTGACTGCGACAGTACTAAGAGTGAAAACATGTCCGCTAAACCAAGAAATACTCTTAGCTGGCGATTTTAATATGTGGCTAATGTCAGACCTACAAAAAAACGAGGTCACTGAATCACATGACAGTATCTGGGAGATACCACCGCAGGTACGGCCAGGATGGCATAAGGACGACTCGAAGGGTCGCTCCTTGCAAGGCAACCTAGAAAATCTGGGACTAAGAGCCCTCAATGGGCGCTATTCCTTAGATAAGCCTCCCTGCTTCTCTTACTTATCGAAAAATGGTGCTTCACTAATTGACTACACCTTTGCTAGCCTTCCACTCTTTCACCTAATAACAGGCTATCATCTTGGGAGCAGAACAGAAAGCGACCATTGCCCCCAAGAAATAACACTGAGGACCAGTCTAATTCAACATGAAGAAGAAAGGGGTTTGCCATCTGAGAGCTATACAATCAGCCTAAAACGAATCAAATACTCTCTGAGCAATTTTCACCAAGTAGCAATAGAGGCCAAACAAATCATCGAGCGTTACAGTAAGTGCGCGGACGATAAAATAGTCAACTGGGCATCATTCGCAATCGAACTCATCGACAGATATGCAAAACCGGTAAAGTATGCAATCCTGACTGGGCAAAAGCCGAAGCCCCACTCAAATCTAGCGATACAATCTGCAACAAGATCTATGAATCGTGCATGGCGGGCATTAAAAATAGATCCAATGGACTCTACAAAAATAACAAAATTGAGAGAGGCCCGCAGCTACCTTAGAAAAGCTAAAAGAGAGCAACGTAGAACACAATGGAATTCGTTCTGGGCTAGACTTCAGCACGATATTAAATCAAATAATTCTGCCAGGTTTTGGCGAACAATCAACAGCATATCAGGGCAAGTACCAAAAGTAGCTTCTTCTTGCATATTGGAGTCGGAGTGGGTCGACTTCCTCAATCTTCACTTTAATGATTATAAAACAAAAATCTTTCATCAGAATTTCACCCTTGAAGACTATGAAGACCGGAACATTATCAATCCCTCTATGAAGACATCCCTCAACGACGGTCAAAAAATAGTATCACCAAATGAGTGCTCTTCGATTGGGAGTAGCAAAGATCCTATAAAAGTGCAGGAGCAAGATATTGGAAAATTGATTAAAAAGGGTCGGACGGACGGGGCTCCAGGTCCAGGTGGAGTCCCTCAAGCTTTGTTTAAGGAGGATGTACCCTTCTGGGCTGGGAAACTTTGCACTTTATTCAATTCCATTCTGCAGAAAAACATCATACCGCCCTCCTGGCGTGGATCAGTCCTCGCACCAATCTTTAAAGGTGGGGACAAAAAATCCCCTGGGAACTACCGTCTCATTGCCCTAATCGACAATGAAGCAAAGTACTTTGCAGGAGTTTTGCTGAACTCACTTAGGGCATGGGCGGAGGACAATGCTATCATCCCTCCAAATCAAACTGGCTTTACAAGCAACACCGGAACCTCGGTCAACCTCATGACCCTCTCCTGCCTGATCGATCAGGCTAAATTCAGCTCCTGTCCACTCTACATGGGATTCATTGACTTTCAAGCGGCCTTCGACAACGTGAATAGAGCTAAGCTCTGGCAGAAGCTGTCTAGTTTCAACATTCCAAGTGACCTCCTAAGAGCCATACAACTTCTACATCAGGACACATGGGTCAGGATCAAGATCGGGGACGGCTCACGTTTGTCACGCCCAATTCCAACGACAAAAGGCCTAAAACAGGGCTGCGTCCTGGCCCCGACACTTTTTAACTTATTTCTATCCGACCTTCCTGGTGCTCTTAACAAGGTCAATTCACATGCCCCCAAGGTAACTGGTCTCTTGCTGTCAAACATACTATACGCAGACGATGTTGTTCTTCTTAGTAAAACTAAGATCGGCATGCAAAGGCTTCTGGACGCCACCTCCGACTATTCTAACATGAATAACCTACAGATCAATAATAAGAAGACAAAAATATTGGCGGTCCGTTCAGGTAAAGCTAAGAATCTGTCTTGGACCCTTAATAAGGAAAGCATTGTCGAATCTAAATGCCATAAGTACCTTGGAGTCATCTTTAACAACAACAACAGATATAAATCTCAGTTGGAAGAACAAAAAAGGAAGGGTGCAGCACTTGCCTTCGCCATTGGATCCGTTCACAAGAAACTACAAGGCCCAACTTTTGCACCTACTTTACAGGCCGCTCAGGCAAAAATCATTCCCACACTAACCTACGGCAGCGAAGTCCTAAAAGGACTGGACAGTGGCCAATTGGACAAAATAATCACAAAGATTTATAGAACAGTGTTCAAACTACCGATTCAAACATCTCCGGCACAAATCAGGTTGGAACTGGGAATCTGCCATCAACCATACGCCAGAGCCATGACCTTTCTTGTGTGCTGTCACAAACTGAGATCATCTAAGGAAGGCAGTCTAGCACACCATCTCTGGGTTAGTCTCGATACGAACTCATGGCGCGCAGGGAACGACTATTGGAAAAAAGGCCTAACAACCTTATGCTTAAATGAACTTTGGAGCATGCATGTAAGCCAAATGGAATTTAAACGGCTAGCGAAACTAAGCACAAAAAAGTTGTCAACTGTGGAAGATAAGGCACGGCTGGCAAAAAGAAGTCATGGGTGGTTGACTCTGCATTCCTACGCCCTGTTGATTCCACAACAGTATCTAACCGTATCTTTTACTGCACGAACTAAATCAAAATTCCTAAAATTGAGACTGGGAGTTATCAACCTGTTGGCCCATTTCCCAAAATGGAAAAGAGATCATGGACGAGAACTTTGTCGACTTTGTGGGAATCACAAAGAAGACATCACGCACATTTTATGTCTCTGTCCAAAACTGCTGAATGAAAGACGGTTCCTTTTGAAGCACCTTTGGAACATAAACAAGATTAGATCGTGCAGAGCAGCAGTTCTGGCCTGCTTTGACCCCAGGAACATCAAATTAAACTGTGCCTTGGTAAGGTTCATGGACCTCGCAGGAAAAAAACTCTGCGAGGGGCCAAATGCCAGTGATTCATCGATGGCTTAAAGTTCCTGGCAGGCTCCATCGGCTGTCCCTATCCACCTTGGATCCCAATCAGTCGCCATTTTTTTATATGTATTTTAAATGTATCTTTTACATATTTTAAAGATTCTGTATTTGCAATGATTTTTCTTTTAATCACGCAATAAAGCTCTTATATATAAATTTTTAGGGCTCAGGTTAGGATTGGGGTGCCTTTTAGGGCTCAGGGGTTGGGGTAGTTCCTATTTCTTGAAGGGTGGTGTAGTTTTTATGGCTTGGGAGGGTCAGAGAACATTTTAGGGTTCTGGGGTCAGGTTAGTTTTGGGGCTCAGAGTATGTTTAGGGCTCATAGGGGGATCAGGTAGTTTTCAGGGCTAAGGGCAGGTGGCATATGGTCTGAAAAAGACCACCCATTCCTATACCAATAATGGCTTTGCCGCGAAAATGCAAGGTAAATGCATGAGTGGTATAGGCATGTGTGGTAAAGGAATGCATGGTTCAGATGCATTCTTAGTTTGGGCTACGTGGTAGAGGAACACATGGTTTAGCCATGCGTGCCTCTGTCGTAAAACCCCAAGGTATGATTAGGCTAAAGATCACAAATCTGCATTGCTAGATGCCGCCAACTACATTCTAGTAACTCAGTTATGATATTAACGGCTTCATACCTGGTACTAGTCCACTCTCTTAAAGATCACCTAGATCACCTCTTTGTTTTTTATTCTCCATCGCTTTGCAAGGTGGGTACTGTACTTTCCGCTTTACCAACTATTGTGTGTGCCTGGAATTCTTCTCCTTCAAAGTGCCATCAGTTAAAAGGCTAGAACTGGCTGAATGGGCCCCTCATGACATAGACCAGTCGGCAATAACAATGCACTGTGTGAAGGCAGACCTGGTTTTGGGCATTCCTATGTGTACTGCTGCCATCCGGAAGTGTGTCTGTTTAATGGATAGTCTCTATGTAATCTATTCCCTTTGTAAGTGTCGTCTGAAATATACATGAGATTGAGTAGAAGAAAGAAGAGTTGTGATGGATTATGTTGAGTTTCATGATTATAGGTGTCTGCAAGTAGGAGGTACAGCTGTAGCAAAATTATGCCCAAAGGCGCTATTAAAATTGATGCAGATATTTTCCTTTTTAGTGTTTGCGGTTGGTGAGGAAAATGTACTTCCTGTCCAGCTTGTGTTTCATCTTGGTGATCTTTCTTCACCTTAGACTGTCTGCCATCTCTCAGGGTTGAAGACTTCCATCTTCCTGAGGACAAGGCACGACAAGAGTATGGAAGCTGAATATCAAAGTTTGAATAGCTTCTGACAATATAATATCCTAAATATGCCCCTTGATAAAGTGAAAACACCTGTGAACAAGCTCAGAGATGTTCATGTGGACATGGAGGGGCATAATATCAAGAACAGGCGAAAAACTTATCGCCGCTTTATCGAAAGGAAACTGCAACTAAAGCGGCGATAATGGGCTTAATAATATGCCCTTGTGAATTCCCATAGCAGCCCAGGTTAACACCAGAACCTGGGTTGCTATGGGAATTCACAAGGACATATTATCAAGCCCATTATCACCGCTTTATCAGCAGTTTCCTGCCGATAAAGCAGTAATAATGTTATCGCCTGTTCTTGATAATATGGCCCGGAATTCACTACTCTTTCCAAAGCCCTTAGTTCTAAGGACCTTGGGGCAAACTGTTTTGACCCCTTCTAGGGAAGGGGTGGCCTTCATAGGTAGGTACAAGTTTTCCTGGACACACATCAGCTCTTTGTATGCAGCATAATAGTCTATTACCACTGATTCAACCTGGAGAGAGAATGGTAAGAAGATCTGTATGGTCTGAGCACTTTCTTGGACCTGGAGCACCCTAGTTTTGCCTGCTTCAGGTCAGGGGAATTTTTGTTGAGTTTATTGCAATACCCTGGCAGGTTGTGGTTACCTCAAATTCCTGATCCTGCCCTTTGGTAGTTCTCTGTTAAGTACTTTCGGCAACAGTTATTGAAAACATAGAAAGCTAAAAATGTTCTGTTCATTGCTGAATTTTTTTTTTACCATTTTTAAATTGTTAATTGCCAAAGATTTATTCTAATTTTGCATTAACGTCAGAGTTAAATACAGATAAGGAGTCTTTTTTGTCACGTTTAATTTCTACGCCGTTTTTCTTTTCAAATTTTTGCTTTGACCGCGCAAACAAAAACCTTTTTCTGCTGGAACCAGTTAATGATAACATGGCTTTAAAATGATAAATTACTCACCTCTTGATAGTTTATTTCACCCGAGAATAAAGGACTGTGGGGCTCATTTGCCAGTTGTTGGCACAGGGCAGTGCAGCAAGTCACTTTAATGCGCTGGCCTGATTAAAAAATAAAGGGCAGGAATGATTTTTATTTATGATATATAGCGCACTCCTGGCCTTTCAGCCAGTGCAGGCACAAAAATTGGTGCCTAGAGCAAACGCAGGGTGAAAGGGTGTCTGTATTGTTGGCAGGATTGTTTTTTGCAGGAAGGGGCACCTTCCTGCACAAATGTCTATGGATGCATTTTCCTCATTCTACGTGCGATGAAAGAGGAAAAAACGAGGACAAATGTAAACATTTTTCCTTGTTGCGCCTGCTCTGAGGAGGAATAAACTTTCGGCGCTACCCCACGTTTACATGATTTTGTATATCTGGGGCAGTGTTTAAATCCATGGGTGTTGCAAGGGATCAGCAATCACAATGCCCATGGACGCAGAGTAAGGCAACAAAGCGCTTTGCACTGCCTTGCATTACTCCTTATCTATGAGGCCATGCAAAGTCAAGCAGGGCGGCTTTGCTTGTTCTCATAGATATGACTGATAGGCCTGTGCCACAGAAGCATAAAAAAAGTGATGCTCCGGCAGCGCAGGCCTCCTGTAAATACCACCCTGTGTGTCTGCAGCACAGTGTCTGCTTCGAACATAATCCCTCTAATTGTTAATCACTTAAATCCTAACATTTTGATCAACTGTCATTTAGGCATGAAAGCCTCTGTGAAAGATGCAAAAACTTTAGCAAATTGTTTAATTTGAAAAATATATTACCAAGGCTAATTATTCCGAGCTTCTGTCAATCAAACCCAATTATGGCTGTTAGTCGACTCCACACAATTATTTTAGAACTGATTAAGAGGATCCGCTGATTATTTTCTAAATTACTTCCCTCAGCTTTCTGTCTCCATATTGACGCTCACGTAATTCACTCATTACAGGTTTCCCTTTTAGACATATACATTTGTGCAGCAACACAGATCTCTATTTATTTCTTGTACACAAGTACAGAACATTTGATGGCATTTCTTCAGGTAATTATGGTACTGTAAACAAGAGATATAGGAGCGGATGTATCAAGCCTTTTGCGACTCGCAAAAGGCATTTTAGCATTTTTTCATATGTATGAAAAAATCGCAAAATAAGGTATCTCAATAATTTGCGATTCCTTATTTTGCTTAAGCATTTAAGGAATCGCAAATTTTGCGATTCCTTAAATGAGATGTATGTAACTTTTTGAAATTGCGATTTTGTGTTAAGAAATCGCAAATTAGCACCAACTTGTAGTTGGTGGTAATTTGCGATTTCTTTTAAAAATGCCCTATTTGGCATTTGTGAGGGTGGCATGTGACACACATACATGCCCATAGGGCATGTATGTGCACCACATGTACACACATGTAAATTTCAGGGGTGCAGCACGGTCTCTTTGAGACACCCCTGCACCCTTGAAATAATTCTCAAATTGCGATTAGCAAATTGCGAATTCGCAATTTGAGAATTATTGCACTATCATTCCTATGGGCCTCCAGGCCCATAGGAATGCATTGGAAATTATTCCTTATTTGCGAATTCGCAAATAAAGAATATTAAGGAATCGCTAATAAATAGCGATTTTGTACATACATTCCAATTGAATGCGAATTCTAAATAGCGATTCGCAAAAAATCGCTATTTAGAATTCGCAAATCGGAATCTTGATACATCTGCCCCATATTTTATTGAGTTTCTTATTCTGACAGTTTATAATATTTGGATTTCAAAATATTTTTTGATTACATTATTTTCAGAATAGCAGTGGAATACATAGTGATCAGCATTAGTAATTTTGTATGCACATTTACACAAGTACTGTTTTGTGTGTGTTTATTCAAATATATTTGAAGACGTTGTATAACATGTTGCAAAGCAAATTGAGTCTAGTTGCTTTCTCCTTATAGTCGAAAGGATCACACCCACTTGGAATAAACACAGTCTAACCATCTTTACGAACAGTTAAAAAGGTTTGGTAGGAGCATCTCTCTAAGAAAGTGGATTATTAATTTTAGTGGATGAAAGTCCACTAAAAGGAAAGAGGTATTACTCTTTGAGAGGGTTTCTCCATTAGGACTCTGGGGCTGCGCCCTATTAAAATCCATACACATTCTTGAACAAATAATACATTGATTTATTTATTTAGGGATACTATTGTATCTCTAAACAAATTGATGTATTTAAGTCTGGGCTGCCTGTCCCAGTCTGCCCTGCCCCCCTTTTGTACCACTTTGTTCGCCATAAGTTGCCAGGGTATGCTCTGACGTGAGTCCCTTGCTCACTTTGACACTGGATTCAAGCAAGCCGGACTGAAGACGGCTGGAATGCCAGAACCCGGTCCTCGGAAGCTTGTTTCCGGTCCAGGGAAGGCATGGCTTGGCAGTTCGGGCTGGACTGTTCCCATGAGGCACAGGGTCAGACTGATTTGCATATGGCCGTGTCTGAACTGGGGTGGCAGAGTGGGCTAAAGAACGGTGATGGATTAAACCCAGATCTGTTGACTGGGTGTGAGTGTTTGATTGGTTCAGATGCTCTGTCCACCCCCTTTTGTACCGCTGCCTCGCTCTGAAGCAGGATACAGAAGTCAGGCAGTAAATCAACTTTCTGAACTGTGATGCGCAAAGAAGACTTACCGTTCTAAAGCTCTTAATTGCCATTGTAGTCCATGGTAGAATACACTATACGCCAGTGACCGCACACCGGACTACCACGCAGCCCACAAGGACGCCACCCGCAGACATCACCACCTAATCAGATTAGCCAAGAAATCCTCCTTAAAAGACCTCTTGGATAACAATGCACACGACAGCAAAGAGCTCTTCAGCATCGTAAAGGAACTCTCCGACCCCAGCGCCAATGCCAACAACATCCTGCCCTCACAAGAACTGTGCGACTTACTAGCCATTTTCTTCCTCTGCAAGATCGCGGACATCCACAACAGCTTCAACACCTTGACCTCCCCGACTACGCCAGACTCCACCTCCCCTGTGAACACCACCAGCGCCATCCGCCTGACCTCCTGGTCCAACTTCAACGACGACGAGAAACGCAAGGTCATGAACTCTATCCACTCAGGATCTCCGTCAGACCAATGCCTACACCACGTATTCAACAAAGCAGATGCAGCCATCGCACCCCAACTACGGAAGGTCATCAACATCTCCTTTGAAACAGCGACATTCCCGGAAAACTGGAAGCACGCCAAAATCAACGCCCTCCTCAAGAAGCCCAAGGTGGACCCCGAGGACCTCACAAACTTTAGGCCCATCTCCCTGCTCCCGTTACTGGCAAAGGTCACCGAGAAAATCGTCAACAGACAATTGACCCGCCACCTGGAAGACAACAACATCTTGGACCAGTCCCAGTCCCGATTCAGACGAAACCACAGCACCGAGACAGCCCTCATCCCAGCCACAGACGCCATCAGGCGCCGAATAGACAACGGCGATACATCAGCCTTCATCCTCCTGGACCTGTTGGCCGCCTTCGATGCTGTCTGCTATCGCACTCAAAAGATATGCCTCCTATAAGCCGGAATCCAAGAGAAGGCCCTTAACTGGACCACATCCTTCCTCTCCGGCAGAACCCAGAGCGTCCACCTCCCACCCATCCAATCCGAAGCCACCAACATCATCTGTGGTGTCCCCCAGGGCTCATCCCTCAGCCCGACGCTGTTCAACATCTACATGGACCCCCTCGCACAAGTGACCCACCATCACGACCTCAACATCATCTCCTGCGCCGACGACACCCAGCTCATCCTCTCCCTCACCAAAGACCCACACACACTGCCAAAACCAACCTCAACAAGGGAATGGAGGCCGTCGCCGACTGGATGAGGAGCAGCCGTCTGAAGCTGAACTCGGACAAGATGGAGGAACTCATCCTCGGACTCACCCCTTCAGCCTGGGACGACTCCTGGTGGTTGACTACTCTGGGAACAGCCCCAACACCCACCAACCATGCACGCAACCTAGGATTCATCCTCGACTACTCCCTCTCCATATCTCCTCCTCCTGCTACAACACCCTCTGCAGGATCTACAAGTGGATCCCGACCGAAACAAGAAGAACGGTGACTCAGGCCCTCGTCAGCAGCAGACTGGACTATGGCAACACACTCTACATAGGAATCACAGCCAAACACCTACGGCGACTACAACGCATCCAAAACGCCTCCGCCCGACTGATCGTCAACGTCCCCCGCTGAAGCAACATCACCCCCCACCTGAGAGACCTACACAGGCTCCCAGTCGACAAGAGGATCACCTTCAAGCTCCTCACCCACGCACAAAAAGCACTCCACAATGCCAGACCAGCCTACCTGAACAGCAGACTCAGATTCTACACCCCCACCCGTCAGCTCCGGTCCGCCAGCCTCGCCCTCGCCGCTGTCCCCCGCATCCAACGAACGACCTCCGGCAGCAGATCCTTCTCCTACCTCAACACCAAGACCTGGGACACCCTCCCTACCCACATACGGCAGACCCAAGACCTACTCACCTTTAGAAGACTCCTCAAGACCTTGCTCTTTGAGCGGTATCAGCACCCCCCTCCCCTCAGCGCCTTGAGACCCTCACAGGTAAGTAGCGTGCTCTACAAGTACTCTGATTGATTGATTGATTGATTGATTGATTGATTGACGCTTTCAGCATCAAGTTTTTTGGCATCAGAATCTCCGTTCGTATGTGAATGCAGCTGTCTGTCATTCACAAGCAGAGATGCCAACCTTTCCCATTTGTCACACGTAGGGGTGGATGCAAGCATGTGTAATTTGGTGTCTTGTCCTCGGTAATGATAAGTATTATAATGCTAATCTTGTGCTATGTATATTGTGCTGAAACTCCTGGTCTCGCTAACCTCCCCCACTGTTACGTTCAAGGACCTGGCTGCAAGTCGCTGGCCACTTTAGAAGTAGGACTGCTGAATTTGTTCCCCCGTGAAATTGATCCAAAAAACGAGAAGCATTTTTGTTTCCTTGCGAAGTTGATACAAACATCTGGGTCAATCACAACGGGAGAGATATGTGCTTATAGTAAAGACAGTTATCTGATGTATAGGGAGAAAACTGGACCTAACTTCATGTCCTTAACATTAATACCAAAAACATGGATTGATTTGCGAACAATGAATATTAAAAGCATTAACACAATGCATTTCAGTGGTTTCGTTCCTCTCATTTCAGATGTTTTTCTTAATCAAGGGTTCTCCAAGAGTGTTAGCTATTTTATCATATTGTGTTTCTATATTATTTTCATGAATTTTATTATTCTTGCACGGTGCATACTTCAAGTGATGCCAAGTGTTTACGAGGGGCTTTAATTGAGACCTCTGATGCTGAGGCTGAAACCAAAGCACAGTGCCTGTAAATGGGTAGGCCTCTCTGCAAAGCACACAGAACAATGGTCATGTATTCCTATTGCAATTGAAATTCTGTAGAAATGTATGTGAAGGGGTAAACAAATGTCAAAAAATTCACAAGACAAAAGGAAATAAATTGCTTAAATGTGAGCGACTGCAGTGTGTGTTTGGAGGTGGTGAAGTGAGGGATATCGGAGGAAGTTCATTCCTTGAAGAGTAAAAAGAGGTTGTTGAAGAGTAAAGAGAGGTGGTTGAAGAGGTGCAGATGGACAAGATATGCAGAGAAAAAGAGCATAAACGTCTAACATAAAGCGCACATAACTGAAGGCCAAAGCTCTTTCCACAGGCCTCAATACTATTTAATTTACATACTCATAATTTCAGTATTGAAACATTTCCAAAGCTAATTATGTATAACTAAACATTGTTGTTACTCATTTGTCTTAAACAGCTAACAACCATTGAAAAAAGCTAAACTTACTGGCAGGCTTTAGCAGTAGCAGCTGGCAGGGAACAACGGTGGAGGGTTGGGACTGGCAGGGGAGAGAGAATATATATGTATATATATATATATTCACTGAAAAAAACATAGGTTATAGACCATATATAGTTAGGAATTAGCATTTACAAAACCTTATTTTACTCACACAAAACTATTGAAATTCGCATATATAGTTAGTTGCACTAACTATATATCGCGCACCCGCAATCCACTGCTGATGATGTCACATATTACATCATTCATGACATGGTCAGTGACATCACTGATGACATCACTGATGACATCTCAAATGACATCACTGATGACATCACTGATGACAACATCCAGTGACTGTATGTTTCTGTAAAGTTAAAATATGTCTTACATATTGAAGAATGAGTGGATGTATAAGTGTCTGGATGAAGGATTTAGTAGGTGCATGACTGACTGTATGAGTGAGTGATTAAATGTGTCTCACTGAGTGCATGGGTTAGTGACTAAACTGTCTTAATTTGTGCATCATTATGTCTGTTGTTCTGTAAACTGCTACATGTGTTGATCAGTAGCTATATGAGTAACTATATGGGTTATTGATTGGTTGCCCAAGTATTTGTATGGGAGACTGAGTGTGTGTGTGTGTGGGTGGCTGGGAGGTGTATGACTCTGTGCATAGATGTGTGAGCAGTTGATTCGCTAGATGTATGGGTTCAAAAGTGCATGTGGAAACAGCTGTATGGGCGGTTGACTGTGTGCATGAGTGTATAGGTGAGTGAATGGATATCTCAGTGCTACATGTCAAAGTAAGTACATATGTAAAACACAGTACATGTGAGAGTTGACATATATAAATAACTGTGCATAAGAGCCAGTGAATGTGTGAGTGGCTGTATGGATCATTGTGAACTTGTATCAGGGATTGTATAAGAGAGTAAATATGTGTTAGTATATGTTTGAATAAGTAAGGTGTGTATAACTGTATAGTTGAGGAAATGGAGGTGTGATTGATTCTTTGCATGACTGACTAGGTGTGTGAGTAACTCCATGGATGAGTGACAGTCTGTGAGTGTCTGTTTACACTGATTGTATCTAAGGTTATATTAGAGTCTGAAGAGGTTCATCGTATTATCACATGAATGATATCATCAGTGATGTGATCAGTAATGACAAATGAGATGTCATCAGTGATGTCATCAGTGATGTCATTTGAGATGTCATCAGTGATGTCATTTGAGATGTCATCAGTGATGTCATCAGTGATGTCATTTGGGATGCCATCAGTGATGTCACTGACCATATCATGAATGATGTAATATGTGACATTATCAGCAGTGGATTGCGGGTGCGCGATATATAGTTAGTGCAACTAACTATATATGCGAATTTCAATGGTTTTGTGTGAGTAAAATAAGGTTTTGTAAATGCTAATTCCTAACTATATATGGTCTATAACCTATCGTTTTTTCAGTGAATTTTCAAGGTTCTGTAAATGCTAATTCCTAACTATATATGGTCTATAACCTATGGTTTTTTCAGTGAATTTCAATGGTTTTTTAATTGCAAATATCAAAAGCTGTAAAATGTATTCTTCTTTTAAAGGAAAAATATATTTTTTATGTATTTAATATAATTTTTTTATGTATATAAATGTTTTTTTTTTTTTTTCGCTACCGGTCCGCGCACCGGGTAGCTTCCCGTTAGCTCAATTTGGTGCCGCGACCTGATCCGCGCACCGGGAAACATTCCGTTAGCGCAACTGCCGCATTCGAAAACAACATCGTGACGCGTCACGTAAGCGCGACGTATCGCGTTGCCGCGTAATGCATCTTATGACGTGCCGCGTTAGCGCACTCGGAAGTGCTCCGGAGCGCGACCCGAGGCGCGAAGCGCAGCACCCCGGAAGCGCTCCGGGCGCGGAGTGGGACGCGTAACGTAAGCGTAACAGGTCATGTGACCTGAAAATAACACTTTTCATTGGTGTAGAAGCCCCCACCTTTTTTCCTCACTCTGACTTTCATCTTTGTGAGAGGTAGACCTGTTTCTGCTTGTTCAGTCATGGCATCTGTAGTAGCTGCAGCTGGTGGACCCCCACCACCACCACAACCACCTAGGACGGAAGGACCACCTGCAAAGTTCCTTCCAAACCCAGAGGAAGAGGAAGAAGAAGAGGAAGAGGAGGTAGAGCCGAGGCAGTTCTTGCGTGAAGAGCCCCGGCAATCCCACCCCTTGGACCATTTTATATGGCAATTTTTTTCTTACCCTCAAGGGCAAAAAAAGTTCAATGCCCGGCTGGTGACATGCCTCATTGCGATGCAGTTCTGTCCTGAGGCACAGACAAAAAGTATAGTTTTGGAAACTATACTATGCACCGCCACATACAGAGGTGGCATCCAATCAATTATAGTGTTGCTGAGGTGCGTCACCTCCAGGATAACCCACCAATATTATTTTACTGTTTCCCTTGGTTTTCCCCTTGTTACGCTTTCCGGAACGCTACTCGGTGTGCGGACCGGGCGCTAACCGTGCAAAAATTTGAAAAAAAGGCTGGTTTTCTTACATATATGGGCCTCCTCAGCCACCCTCAGAAAACCTAGGGGGTAAGGATATGTCTCCCGTGCCCCCTTATACCCATTCCCAACATTGTTTATCCTCCGTCTTGTGACTAAATTAATCTGAAACACAAGATGGCGGACTCCCGTTACGCTACCGGTGAGCTACCCGGTTCGCGTACCGGGTAGCACTTCCACCGCGAAAAATCGAAACATTTTTTTTAATTTTTTTTTGCCCCGCGGGGCCCTTTAATAGCCCCCACATCAATCCTAGGGGGTCAGGAGGGGTCTACCTTGCCCCCTTTCATTCATTTCCCCCTTCGTTTATTTCCACCTCTTGTCTCTCGATCCTACCGAGAGACAAGATGGCGGCCGCTCCGGACTGTTTAGAATGTTGACAGTCACCGGAGAGCCAATCCGCTTCTCCTCTCGAAGTTCCGTTACGCGTCTGGTATGCGAACCGGGGCGCTAACCAGGACGCTGTCACAGATATATATATTTTTTTGAACGTTAATTTCTCAAAATCCACTGGAGCACATATCTTGAGACCTAGCAAAGGCACATCGGGCAAACAGTCTCTACAATTTTGCCAAGTTTCATAGAAATCCATTCAGCCGTTCGAGCTAAAAGTGAGTCCAACCGCCCCATGGAAAACTCAATGTTAAAAACACGTTTTGGGAACCCCCTTTTTTCTCGGCCCTCACTTGACGAAACCCCCCCAAACTTTCAAGGGACGCTCAGAAACAAAATGTGCCATTTTCCTGAAAATTTCAGCCAATTCCGTCCATCAACGCCAAAGTTATTCTACATAGAATTTTCAGAAATCCCTATTAAAAAAAATCCTAACTATATATACCTACTGGCGACCGCCAGTAGGTAATATATATATATATATATATATATATATATATATATATATATATATATATATATATTTTTTTTTAATACCCCTTATCTTTTCGACGACCGCTGCCTCTCCTTCCTCCATCTTGTTCAGCTTCCTTCTTCCTGCAGTCCCAGCAGCAGGAAGCACCCAGCTCCCAAGATCCCCTGAGCCAATAACAACGCTGCCATGCTGCGTTGTGATTGGTTTGAGTGCTGTGGTTCGGCGCTCAGACGGAGACAGGGAGGCTTTGCATGATCCTCACCAAGTAGTCTAGTGCAGCCTGGCGGGGAACATGTAAAGTCTGCACAACTGTTTGTTCAGCCCTAGAGGGCCGGCCAAATAGTCATATGCACCTAGGGAGTGTGCCACTCCTCCCGGCCCACACTAACCGAGCCCCACAACTACAAAAAAATTAAATGATAATAATGACTTTATTATCATTTTATTTTTGCTGCTCTGAGAGAAGTGGAGATACGCTCCTCCGCCTTAGCGGAAGAGCCACCCCTGGGTTTTAGGTATATGTCAGTTGTTGTGGTATATATCTGGATGCAATTACATCTCAGAGAGAAACCAAAATACCAGTAGGGTGGCACACTATGGGAATCACAGAAATGTATTTTTCATGTTCTCTTTTTGAGAGACCCCACGTTTTTCATCCCACTTAAGGGCGTATTGCAAAATATATCTTAATGACTGATTGCAGCCCACAGCTGTAAGTGTTTCCCAAAGCCTGGTTAGAGCATTTTCTTCCAAAGCTGATACAGCATGCAGTGCAAGACACTGGGCTAGCACACACTTTAAAGTTGTCACGCTGCACTATTTGCACATTACTGCGACTGTTGAACATATTAATGCAGTAAGATAGGGGGCTAATTTTAATGTGTTTAATATTTCAAGACTATACGTTCCCACAGCATTATATGTCTTGCTTTGTCACTAAATTCATTTGCTTTAAGATGCAGCATTTGCCTTTTGTTTCTCAATTTTTTCTTGGGAGGAGGACCCGCCCCAGACCCCATATTTGTCCTTTAAGCTTGCTCACGTCGCTCGATCTATAAAAGACATACCCAGCTTTTACACTCCACCACTTTCAAATGTCACCAGCTGCCACTACTAAGTTTTAATGGATGGATGGATGGATAGGTTTTTATATAGCGCAATATCATCGCCAGGTATCAAAGCGCTTTGCATTGGGAACCCGTCCTGGTTTTTTCCCTGTGAGATAGCCCCAAGGTGAAAGCCACGCATCCCGCCGCGGGGGGCCGTAGTGGAGATTAAGCAAGCTATTGCCCAGAGTTGCAGAGTGTGAACCTGTGATTCGAGTAGGCACCGAAGCGAGAATTACTGAGTCCGTAGACATTTTGGGCTCAAGAGCCTGCCGCATCGGGAATTGAACCCTGGTCCCGGGTCTGATCTCCGCGTCCGGGTCTGCCTCCTCTAACCAGTGAGCCACACTTCTCCTGGGTGCAACCCCCTTGTAGCCATGGCCCAGAGCAGACAGGCTTAATTTATAAAAAAGTGTGCAGTACTTAGCAATAAAAAAACAATTAAAATACAACATTATAAAAATCACAACAATTTAAAAACATAGAGAAAAGGTGTATGTGCAAAATGACATAAAAATGACAAAAACAATCAGAGGGCCTGGGGCTATGAAAGGTTTGAAGAAAAAGGACTTTCGTCAAACAAATATTCCCTTTGGGGTCACCTTACTGTTGGAACATATATTCTCAAGACACATGTACACAAACAACAAATACTAATGTGATACTCTATTAGTGAAGCAAAATGTAAACATAGAAAAACTTATAAGAATATGCTGAACAGTTTATTCATATTAGAATATATCACAAAATAATTAAAAATATGATTAAAAACAGGGGACAGACAATTAAAATAAGGAAACACTCAAATTTCTATTTGGTAAAAAGGAGGTACCAAACAAAAAATCAATTCAGCAAAGTGTCAGAATTGTCTTCAATTAGTATATAGCACAATCCTCCTTTTTCTTAAGCATCGACGCGTTTCGGCGGATCTTCTATTAAAACCACCTTCATCAGGCATACATATATTGTCTCCCCAATTAATTCTTGCGTAATAATTCTCAAAATCAACACTTCAGGGTAGGTACCTCTTACATCTTTCAAATGCCACACGTGTTGCGAGAAGAAACTTCTCTAAAACAGCAGCCTTGCACATTGCTTATATATGCACAAATCCAGGATCGATATCTCTGGTCTGCAGGCTGGAGTTACACCACACGCGGGATGCCGGCGTTTCGATAATCACGGTGGCATTTTATCATTAAATAGGACGTATTTAAAAACCGCCATCTAATAGCTGCCGTATTTCATCGCCTATAAGTGTGGCAGATTTTAAAGATACTGAACGGAGGTCTGATATACGTACCGCGTGTATAGTATGGAGTTTAGTATAAAGATTTTATACTGCAACCGTCATTTTAACCGTTAATACCCATATGCGGTCTAACCAGAGATATCGATCCTGGATTTGTGCATATATAAGCAGTGTGCAAGGCTGCTGTTTTTTTAGAGAAGTTTCTTCTCGCAACACGTGTGGCATTTGAAGGACGTAAGAGGTACCTACCCTGAAGTATTGATTTTGAGAATTATTATGCAAGAATTAATTGGGAAGACAATATATGTATACCTGATGAAGGTGGCTTTAAAAGAAGGTCCGCCGAAACGCGTCGATGCTTAAGAAAAAGGAGGATTGTGCTATATACTAATCCAAGACAATTCTGACGCTTTGCTGAATTGATTTTTTGTTTGGTACCTACTTTTTACCAAATAGGAATTTGAGTGTTTCCTTATTTTAATTGTCTGTCCCCTGTTTTTATTCATGTTTTTAATTATTTTGTAATATATTCTAATATGAATAAAATGTTCAGCATATTCTTATAAGTTTGTCTATGTTTACATTTTGCTTCACTAATAGAGTATCACGTTAGTATTTGTTGTTTGTGTACATGTGTCCCAAAGGGAATATTTGTTTGACGAAAGTCTATTGTGGTACTCTATCCCTTTGATTGTGGGGTCCCTCTCTCTTTTATTAGAGATATTGAAGCAAAAGGAGCCAAGAAACACTAAAGCGTCAATCAGTTGTAGTTGTTCATGGATGACCGGGACTTAGGTGTGATTTCAGGCCAACAGTGAGGAAGTGTGTGTCAGACACACAATGCAAGTTGTCCCGGTCAAAGATTTGACCCTTTGACTCAGAAATGGAAGTCAAAGTATTCTAGCCAGACATGGTTACAGGATTTATCTCAAAAAATATTTTTTGTGGTATATAGTCTAAAGGGAGGATATACTCCAGTTATTATTCCTCGTCAGCCCTCCAGGTACGGGGAATGCTCCCGGTAATTTTACGTGTTTACAGGTTTTATCTGCCAAAGTCTTCTCAAAGGCAGATAGCCGTTGGACAAGATCCTACTGAAATTATTGGTTTTGGCTGGGAAAGCTTGGAGCAGGTGAAATTCAAATCTCGCTACCGCCGAAGTCCTCTAATCAGGAGGATATTTTCCATGCCTTTTTTGGTCAAGATTTCTACCATCAAACTTAGGGAATGATTTAGATTTTGGCAAGTGGAGGTAAGTCAGGCTGTATGGCAAAGGACTTTAACCTCACCATACCGAGGATCCTCTGTCAACCAAGTATAGAGTGGACCACCAGCTGTGTGGACAACAACGAACATTGTCAAGAACCATTGGCATTTTTTTTTTAGTCAATGTTGTAAAAGTCTGACAGATGTCTCAGTCAAAACTGGTGCCCATCAAACTTTTAACTTGTTTTTCTTTTTTCAAAAACAAAATCCCAAATGGACTTTTGTTTTAGAAAAACATAAAACTAAAACCCCCCACAACATGCGAGTTGAATCCCATGGTGTAGGGGTCATGTAAATGTTTTCACTGTCCATTAATGGTGCATTTTTCAAGTCGATAAGGAAGACTAAAAACTGACCATTCAACCGCCTGCTCCAAATTAGGTTGGCAGGCAGTTCATGGCCTGTACTCCATTGAGCCATTTGAGGAGTATGTCAGTGATGTAAACCAGGCAGGCAGACAAAGGGTTTCTAAGTCCCAACTTTTAGAGTTTTTGGAGCAGCTCCTCTTGTCACTTCTATGGCTTCCATGGCCTCAGTGACAATACTTAGGGGCCCGGATTGACTCCAGCAGAGTCAGGTCCAGTTGTTAATGGTCAGCTGGGCACTTCAGGAGAAAGGCCTTTTGAAGCTTGTTGTTCTGTCCTTGTAGCCACACAAGAGGTTAGCCAACTGACCCTTAGAGTCCAATTCTTAGTCCTTGGACAACTAGGAGCAGGTATAGCCCTTCAGATGGCAACACATGTCTTAAAAAGCTCTATTGTTCTTCTCATGTCCAGACAGTGTTCTCATGCACTGTTGTGGAAATGCTCCTTTTGTACGAATAACTAGTCTGTCAGTGAGGATGACTCCTGAACACTCCATAACCAATGAGGAAGAAATTCCCAAGCACAAACTTCCCACTTTTGCAGCACATCCTGTTTGCTTAACTGCAAACTACACAACAATGAGAAATTGGTTAGTGGCTGAGGGGGGTAAAATCCTACTCAAGAAACAGCTACCCTTCTTGTCAGAGTGGAACACAATTAAATCCCAAATTAACCTGTGTTCAACACTCTAGTAGCTTGGCACAAAAGCAGTCAGGCTTAGCTTAGAGGCAATGTGTAAACACAAACAGTAATAAAATGAAAACACAACACAAGAAAAATCCCAGAACAATTTAGAAGAATAGAATAAAATGCAATACATTATTTGAAACCAACACAACAAAAATCCAATCAGCGAAACTGGAGGTATGCACTTATTAAAGGTTTAGTTAAAAGTAGTGTCAAACGGTGCAAAGCGACAACTTAGTGTGTCTAGTCGCGCTGGACCGGGGAACAGAATCAAGTTCAGGCTGACTGTGATAGGTTGCAGGCTGGGCCCAGGACTAAGTTTGGCCCACTGAGGATTGTACCTTAAGTCCTTGGTACATGGTCTGGGCTGTGTGGCTTTGAGAGACTTTGGTTGTCCAGCATCAGTTCCAATGAAGCTATGTGGCAAGGCTTTGCCTCGCTTTGGTCCTTTCCGATAAGCTGTGCGTTGAGACTTTACGTCACTTGATATTGGTTCCAATGAAGCAGGTCGTTGTGCGCCAAGGCTTTGCAGGGCGTTGCATCTCTCAGCATTGATTCTGATAAGGCTGCCAGCTGTGCAGCAAGGCTTTGCTGGTCTTCTCCCCATCCAGCGTCGGTTCCGATGAAGTGTGCAGCTGTAATTGTAGTGTAGTTCCTATTTTCCCAATAGGCTGTGCGCATTGGAATAACATAAACAGCAGTGTAGATGTAGGACTGAGGTCATCTAGGTCTCTACCTACTATGTTAGACTTAATTTAGGTTTGCCAGCTAGCTCAGAGGTCACTAGAAACTTTCTCAAATGAATAGGGAGGGGTTAACTTCCCTGATTTAGACAAGAAGGGATTCAGCTTCTGACAACCGCATAAACATGACAACTTTGCTCCCTCAGAATGAAGAGTGTATCTCTAGAGTCGTGTGAAAACAATAGACGGCTATTTCACTCAGTCAATCGTGCATACTTAGTTACACCAGAGTGCAGAGAAATAGAGAGAGGGGCGTTTTCAATAAAAAGGTGTTATTTTATTGAGCAGTCTTCTTTCTCATGCAAGAGAAATGAATTGCCACAATTGCAATACTTATTATGAAGTAAAGTGCGTACAGTAAAAGTAGTATTACGAAATAATACTGTAAAAGGCATTGATATGGTTTCTTAGCCATATGATACTTAAAATAGATAAAATATATATACATACATAAAACCATTGACTAACGTACTCAACTGGTGCTTCTAACTACGCCTACCCCGATGTACCTGCCCTAAGCCTAATAGGAGTAAGTAAGTAGCAGTTTAAGTTAAGTTGGTTAAGATTGTTTTTGCCAAGGATCTGATTCAAGAATTCTCTTTAAGGGTTTAGTCAGCTCCGTACCTTAGTAATAGAATGTGGGAGGTCTGGTATCTCATTCTTCGGGACTCGATCTCCCAGCAAACCGCAAGGGTGACTCGGAACACCGGAGCTGGAATTTCTCGGCGTGAGAAAAAGTAGCTTCTCCAGCGCGTCAAAGGGGAGGGGCGGCTTCCGTGGGCTCTCGCATCAGCTGGGCTCTCGGGCAAGTAGATAGCCGCTCTGCTCCAAACCACCGTGTGTTTGCTTAAGGCAACCGTTGGTATTTTATACCTGAAAGGTGCCGAGTTTGACGTAAGGGTGGACTTAAGACGTCACTAAGAACTAACAGTTCTTGCTGGACTCCAGGAGTTCTTGTTCAGATCAAAACAAAAGCAGGGGGGGGAATTACCCGGGCTGCTGGAGGCTTGGTTTGTTTAAAGAACGCGTTGTGCTTTCTAGGAGTCGATGGGAGTAGCCGTGCTGTGCTTTGGACTGCATGGGCTATTACTGAATATGGATATGATTCTTATGCCTTTCTAAGGATATTATTGATTATAACGGCACAAGGGCATGAATCGGGAATATCGAATTAGGGTCCTAGATAGAAATACAACACCCACTCCACGGATTAATGTCCATCATTACTAAAAAACTAAGCAATAATAAACATGTAACAATGCATGTGTGTTTTCCCAAGCACCCCAAAGTACATATTTCGCATTTGAAATGGTATATGGTAAATACACGAAAATGAGTATTGGTACTGTACGCTTTTCAAGCAGTGTCATCATTCATTAAAATGCATATATATATATATTAGCTGAATGATTTGTGAAAATGTACACATGAAATGGCTCTGAATACAGAAAAGAAGGTCGAAACCATTCCATCACATATTTATACAAAATGCTGTATGTGCTAGAGGCTGAGGTAAAATATTGTCTCTAGTATCCTAAAAATAGAAGCTCTGTTCTCTAAGAATAGTTCTACTTTAAGCAGAGTACCATGTGCCAAAAAAAGTAAATATTTTGGAAATGGAAAAAATAATTTCGTTTTCAGGGGAAAAAATAGTTCCAAATTTTTTCAGTAGCTTTGTTTATCAAAACTGAAGGCCAAATTCAGAGTTCAGGGAACGCTGTGTGATCATTGTTTTTTAAGAATTATTCTCATTGACTGGAGAGAACATCATATCAGACAGACTCGCAAAAAAATGGTCTACAACATCAGGTGAAAGTTCGACCAAGTTCGAAAATGCTGCGACTGTGCAGTTTGGAGCGTGATTGCAATCATCGATGTTTGGATCAGCAATGCTCACAGAAGGTTGTACCTGTATGGTGCTGCTTTCCTCTCGTACCTCACCGCCACCTACTCGTAGTGGTGTAGTCTCAACGAATGCCGTCATCAGAATAGGTAGCCACTGGGGACAACACGATACATGAGTCGTTACCAGACCTAGCAAAGTATCGATATCCTTTGGTACTGCTGATGGTAGTGCAAGACAGATGTCTAACATGCATTCTTCTCCGCATAGCAGACATCGAAGCACAGGTAAGATGCAATCCTGCCAGATTGGTCTGAAAGAAAGAAACCAGGTTGTAGTTAGATCTCTTAGCCGGGCCAATCGAGGACCTTAGTGATACGGTCTCGGTATCGTATTGCTAGGATCGTTTCTTTCATCATTGCTAGAGTCTTGTCTGTGGATTGGCTTGCCATATCGGAGCAGAGGGAACAAAAATAAAATTCCTGCCACGTGTCCCAAGATTAATGGTAGGCCGCCAAAGACAGAATGGACAAAATTCGGGAAGATGCCCAGAACTGTTTCAAAGGGTGCTAACAGTCCCGAAAAAACTGTCTTAAATACATGTGCGATGCCACTGGTATCAGACATGTTTAAGATTTGGCTTAACATTTCTGCGAAATGCGCGGGGCAATTTGTCGATAAAAGAGAATGTATGTCTGCCGATGTCTTGCCATTTGCAGATCATACGTTTCTTTGGATGACGTTAGAGGCACAGTTGTCTGTAAAAGAATAGACTTCATTCTGCTTAAAGTATCAATTCGAATAGAAGAGATATTCAACGAAGGCCATAACCCAGCCCCCGTATCTGGATTGCTGTGTGGATACAATACTTGCATACAGCAAACGACCCTGGAAGTTACGGTCACGAGATAAGCTTTCCCTGGCACCATCCTACAACAGCTGTGGTCACTTATTAAAATGTAACTCCCGTTACTAAGCTGTTTGAAAAATGGCTCTATCTGTTTTGCAGGGGTGCCATGCAGGTGACATGAAAGGTTATTTGATGACCCTTCGCAGGCTCCATGCAAGTTAATACCTTGACACAGAAGTGTACCGCTTAGTGATTTTTTACATTTGTTACCACTAAGGAATACATCCTTTTTCCCTTCACTATAACATCTGTGTGTATAGGGTAAATCCCATGTTGATTTGATGTATTCTTTACCCAACTTTTCATACTGGCCTGCAGGTATATACTCTTGGCAGTATTTGAACGGGAAAGTTGTTATCGGAATTGAAATTGTACCGTGTATTATCCATTCGATGACAGGTCTCTCTGACATTGTCAATGGTAATCTCCCAAGTTTTTCAATGCTCAGAATCGTATAATCTGCTCCTTTTTGTGCCAAACTGATTTATTTATCAGTAAGGTTAAAGATACCGAATAATGACATTGTGTTGATTAAACGCCATGGTACGTAGCCTGAACGCAGATTTTGCAACGTCCAACCAAGCTGTACAATAGAACGTAATTGGGACTGTCCATGTTGTAACATTAGTAAGTCCTGTTCTATTATATCAATAGCAGATGATACAATGCTGTCCAATGAATATATTCTGGAGGACAGAGTCGTTAACCCATTGTCCACTACAGAAAGTGATTTTTCCAAATTAATACGATAAATTTCTCGTATTTTCTCTGCTGTTTCAATTTGCATTACTTTCCAAGCTTCGTTGTATGCAGCGTATATACCGGCCGCTATGAAACGCTTTTGACGCTGTTTGCTTGCTCCCATTATGAAATCACGCAAGTCAGCACCGTCTTTAAGTAAAGTCTAGTGTTGCTTAATTTCAGCCAGTGTGGATTTCTGTAGCCACTCAAAGCATAGCTTCCCTACACTGTATGTTGTAACTATCCCTGGATGTTGTCTCTGGGAGTATCTTGGGTCTGGCCTGGTCAATTGTAACCCCTGTGTTTTGTTCAGGAATCTATCTTGACAGTTATTCGTGTCTGTTGGCCAGATCAACCACTTTTTCCAATCATGACGTGTTCTGTTTTGGTGAAAAATATGGGTTATGTCTATCTCCACATCTGTAGTGCTATCACTATCAGTTATGGGTTTCGGAATAGACGGTGTATTTAATTCTTTTATCTTAGCTAAGCCAAGACAAGTAGTTTGTTGAATTGTGTCATTCAAAAATATCATTTGTTCTGGGATCATGCAGGCCCTAAATAAGGCTTCTAGGACTTGTACTTGCCAATCTTTGGTACCCCAGATTGTTTTTGTTTCAATGTTGTTTTTCCAAAATTCGAAACCAAATGTAGACATTTTGTCATAAAAATGTTTAGAATAAATCAATTTAGAATTTGTCAACATTGTTTTCATTCCTGTCCTATTTAACATTTTAAAATAAAACGTTTTCGGATCACTGTTGTTAAACCCTGAGCAGTACTGGAATTTTGTCATAAAATGTTTTTGAGCTGCCTTTTGGAGGTGTTGGACAGTGTTCCCATTTGTTATAAGATAGAACATTTCTAGGCTGTGCAGTTTTATGCAAATAGTGATCACCAAAGTGGTTATAACAGTATAACTCTTCATAATTCGATGAACCCTATAAGTAATCATGTTCAGTAAATTTGGCTGACATTACTAAATCTGACATCATATTATTAATGTTTTCAAAGTCCCAATCATCAGAGAAAGTACTTGGTGTCACAAAGTCACTTAATGAAATCTTGAACTGGTGTGGATACTTCAAGAGTTCAACCGGGCCAAAAATGTCATATTCAGTTCTGTCCCATGCTACCCCACCGGGTATTGGTTTGGCTGAGATGTTTACTGATGGTAGTTCTCTTTTCTCGATGTGGGAGTATGTGTGAGGCTTTAGGACCAAGTTGATGTTCTGACTTGCTGTGTCCATTGTACTATATTTTCCATCAATTAATTTTCCCAAACATAGAACCATGATGAGCCAAAGCAGGAGAGTAAGTACACCTAACACAATCCATAATTCAATCCATGGTGAAATCAGATATGTTTCTTTTAGTTGGAGAGAAAGTTCTATTATTTTGTCTTTTACATTTTTTGTTACAGGCATTTCTTCATGCTCACTTGGATCTTCTGAGAAGTCGTCGAAGTTGATGAAATAGCCAGATGCAGTTCTGTCAATTGTTGGGATTTTTCCCAGATTTTCATTTGCTTTTACATTTTTCTTTGTTTCATTAGAATAGTCAGAGGCTACATCATTGTAGATTGGTGTTTCTTGACGAACTGTTCCATGGCATTATTGCATAGTCCTTTTTTATTCACTGCAGGTTTATCAAATTTGATTAGTCTCTCAGCATGAGCCTCTTGGATTGTAGCAAATTTCGGTATTCTGCTATTTCTTGGCAGTCCACTGGGCCTACTACTTATTATTGGCCACATGATTGTGGTTTTACTAGGTCGATGGATACAACTCGGTTCTCCTTTTTACCAGCAAGGGGCGGTAGTACAACTGATCTCGTTCCGCTGATGGCTAAGACAGGTACAGCTTTTCTGTAAGAAGGCCCAAATTCCTTCTTCACCGCGATCTTCTCTCTGACCAGATCCCCAATCTTTGGAATCCAGACAGGTCTTGCTGGGACAGGTGGTTTTTCTTCAGTGGTTGTCGGCTGTTGTTTCAATTTTATAATACTCAGGATTCTTCTTGTTTCATTTAGATCCTGTAAGATAGCCAAACGGTCTTTGATATCAAAGCATTTTTCTTCTACCACTGAAGTGTGACAGTCAAGATCCTGAATTAGCATTCTAGTACCGAACAATAGTTCGTATGGTGTGAGACCTTTTAGAGAATTTCTTGGCAGATTATTAAGACTACGTTGGACACTTGTTAAATGTTTGACCCACCCATCACCCGAACCAAATACCCTCGCCGTTATAGATTGCTTTATGTCCCGGTTTTTTCTTTCCACTACCGCATTTTTCCTCAGGATGAAAGGGAGAAGAGTACCGCAATGCAATGCCCATGCTGTTCATGGCCTCTTTGTAAGCTCGAGAGCTAAACGCAGGACCCTGATCAGAATGTGGCATGCCAATTGCGTATGTGCCGATAAGACTCGCAAATCTTTTATAACAGTTCTGGCGTCAGCCGAATGCTGCTGGTCTACATATTCAAGTTAATTTGTCTTAATAATTATTGAGACGCATTCTTCTGGTTGGATTTCTGTATCATAGAAAGCCTGAAGCTTTCTAACAAAGATGTCTGGGCAGTATTCTAGTCCGGTTTACAGCTGCGATCTCTGTTGCAGTCTGGACAATCCATTGCAAATTTGTAAATTTGCGCGCTCATTCCCGGCCACCAGTACTCTGATTGTAATTCTATTAAAGATTTCAAGATCTGTTGGTGCCTTGGACCCAGTCCCATGTGTGCGCTTTCAATCAAGAAAACTCTCCGTTCGTGTTTGGAATTACTCTATCCCCCACTCCAGGGATTTGAGCAAACGGACTGGAGTTTGCATCAATTATGTATGTATTACTGAGTGGATAGTTGAGAGGTAATGCTGCATAATTTCCTTTTAATGAGGCTTTTACTGCCAGCATGGTTTCCCCATCTATATGTTTTTCTGAACGCTTTTCAGTGGCTACGGAAGCCGGTTGAACCGCTTCCGCTTCCGCTGTGTTAGCCAATGAATTCCCTGCAACGTGAACGCCATCAAGTTGATGACTCAGTGCGTGTATCACGTGAGTCTTCTGTAGTTCCTTCTTTAAAAGAGCTACTTGTTCCCAAAGCGTTTTATGCTTTATTGTGGCACCTGTGTCATCTTTGTAACCGTTTTTGCTCCATGTCTGCCTGTCATTGTTGTAAGACTTGATGCAGAAATGCGAATCGCACACTATTAGTGTCGGGAATTCACGATCTGCATTTTCAAGTGCCATCTTTAAAGATCTTATTTTAGCTCGCTCAGCCGAACAGTTTCTGATTGATTCAGTTTTGGTAATCATTGGTCTGAATTTACCAGAGCGCCAGTGACCTTTGACAATCGCGCACGCTGCTTTGTATGATTTTTCCACTACATTGTAGTGTTGTGCAAATCTGTCCATGTAGATTACACAAGTGTACTTTTCTAGAGGCAGAATTTCGATTGGCAGAGGATATTCTTGTTTGTACTCTAGATCATCTAGTTTCTATAGTTTCGGGTCAAAATAGTATTTCAAGTCTTCTGCAGCAAGAGAATTTTCCCATTGTATCCATTCTGGATCTAATGCCACAGCATTTAAATTGCGGCTGTAAAAACAGTCATGCTTCTGCCTTGGGCTTGGGCTCTTTCTTTTGCTACAGCAGTTTGAACCGCTATCAGAATTTTTTCTGTAGAACTGGATTTTATTTCAGCTTTAGTGTACAAATGTGATTTGTAATCTATAGGTACCGTTTCTCCCTCATTAGAGGTTTGGTATGTGAATCCGCATCTTCCTGGGATGACTCGGATTACAAGATTGCGTGTGTTTTCACGTGTTTGCAATTTTGTTTTAATTAACATGTCTGTTTGTAGTGATCTTAAAATTTCTGTGTGTTTCTGAGTCCAATTTATTGGTTTGAAATCATGTCTTATTAATTCATAGAGAGGTTTAACTCTCTCTGCATAATTTAGTATATATGTTCTTCCGAAATTCAGGAAACCTAGTATTGATTGTAAATTCTTCAGTGTTTTTGGTGCTTGGAGTACAGCACATTTCTCTAAGAAATTGTCTGCCAGGCTCTTGCCTTCACTTGATAATTAATATCCTAAAAATAGGACTGTTAGATGGGCAATTTGTGACTTTTTAAAGTTGAATTTGTAACCCTCTGAAGCGAACCCAAGTATTATGGTGTTCACTCTTTTGAAGTGAGTCTCCAGTTCATCATCTGTGAGGTAGATGTCATCGACATAGGATAGTGCCTCATCGTCGTAGATTTGTAGTAACTCTGTTACCCTTGCTGAGAATAATCCTGGGCTATTCTTGAATCCCTGTGGGAGTCGACAGAAGTGTTTTTGTGACCCCATTATTGAGAAACCGGTCAAATACCTGCTTTCAGGTGCAATGTTTTGACAGAAGAATCCGTTAGAGATGTCTCGTGTCGTTTTATATTTTTTGCGCACAATGTTATTCATTAGTGCTGCACTATGTGAGTTTTGTACTGCAAATGTTTTACAACAGGAGTTAAGGTGTCTGTAGTCCAAAACTAGACAAATCGTCTGGTTTGGAGACAGGAAACAAAGGATTGTTCATTTGTGAGGTGCATGTTTCAATCACCCCTTGATATTCAAGTTGATCTAAAATCTCCTTGACTTGCTCTTTAGCTTCTTGTTTAACTGGGTACTGCTTTTGTGCAGTGGGCTGATTTTTTAACTGGATTTTGTGGAGAGGTGAATCCTCATCCCATCCTGCATGGTTTTTATATAAAGCTGGAGCTTGGGCTACTGCCCATTTTCTTGCAAGTGTATATTTTTTATGAATTGGTATGTGATTAGAGAAGGCAGGCATAATTATTTCTTCGCCATGAGGGCACTCCCTGACAAACTCTGGTGGACAGTCTTTTTCAGCTAACAGGATGTCATAGCCTTTCGAAAGATTATCCCAAAAGAGACCCCTTACTTTTCTTGTCTTGTCCCCCTCTATACGTAATGTCATTTTGTATATTTTATGGGGTTTGCTAACCCTGGTATCTGCAGTTTCCACCTGAATGTATTCATTCGTGTCCACTGTCTCCAGATGATTTATCAGGATCTTGCGAGCTATGGTCACTTCTGCCGCGCTGTCTAGCATTGTCTGGGCCCACTCTCCGTTTTTCAGCTGTGTCCTGAGAATCCTCGGCATGTTTAATCTTAATACTTGCTACCTTCTTTCTGGGATATTGTGATTTATTACTTCGATGAGCAGGTTCCTTGTCTTTGGACTTGACGTGCTCTTCTCTGTGTTCTGATCGTCCTCTCCTTTCCGATTTCTGTGAGGAAGATCGAGAAAGATTGAGTGAGAGTGATCGAGAGGGACGTGTATCAATATCTTGATATCTATCAGGTTTTCTCAATTTATCCCTATCTCTAAGGTTGTATCTTTTTTCAGAGGGCTCCCTTTGGGGAGACTTGTTTCTCGGTCTGGAGATTTTTCTCTCCATTGAGGAGACCTTCCTCTAGGCTGTAATCATTTTTCCCTGGGAGTGGACTGTTTATTACCCTCCCAGCTCCTTTTTGGAGTATTCAGATTATTTTTAATAAAGGTTTTTTCAGGATTTTCAGTTAGTTGGGGGTTTTACCGGTCTCCCACCCAAACTATCTCTTCCTAGTTCTTCATAGGATTTTTCTATGATTCTGGCAAGTTCAGATGGTTGTTCTGCTACATCTGTCTCCTTCAATTTCTGGCGGATCGCCACAAATGCTGCTAGTTGAACTAATTCTCTGTATGCCTTCGTTAATTCTTTCAGTTTAACTAGGAGTTCTTCGCTTGACATTGTTTCGATGTCTGGGTGTGTTGCATAACTGGCTAGAACCGCCCCCGTTGCTTCCGGTCTACCTAGTGGACCGTGCCTGGTGATGTGATTATTATGTTTTAGGGCGCCATTAAACCAGAGCAGGTGCTCTTTGTAATTTAGTGGGATTTCAACGTCCTCGAAAGGAGTATATATATACGGAGGTTCCTCTATTTTGTAATAGTGGAATTCTTTTGTTATAGAGTTTGCTGCTGGAAAGTGTATCCATGAATAGAATACCTCTGTCTGACGATATTCATGGGCCTCTACCACGAATATGACTGTACCACCACGTGATGTCAGTCCATTTTTTATAAGTTTAAGAGTTATAGCTCTTCTTACGTTTTCCGGGATGCTGATTGCATCTTGTTTGTTATCATTAAACCCTGTAAGATCTGCACCTGGTTGATTCACATTTACTGTGACATCACCGGTTTCGTTGTTGTCGCCATGTCCTGACATTGTTTAATGAGAGTTTTTTTTGTTGCAGATCAAGTTTCAAGGAAACAAAGATTAGGTGCACAATATTTTTGGAACACTGTATCCTTCAACGTTGACTAAACCAAAAACTAATATATAGGAATCTCTTCCTAATAAGTTCCGGCGGATATTAACCTTTCACCCACTCCAGACGTCTTTTGGAGTTTTTACGGAGAAAGGGTTCTGTGTGAACAAGCACAACTGAGTTACTCTAGTGTCTTGCGTTAGATTATCGCCTTACCAAACGTTGGGCGCCATGTAGTGTAGTTCCTATTTTCCCAACAGGCTCTGCGCATTGGAATAACATAAACAGCAGTGTAGACGTAGGACTGAGGTCATCTAGGTATCTACTGACTATGTTAGACTTAATTTAGGTTTGCCAGCTAGCTCAGAGGTCACTAGAAACTTTCTCAAATGAATAGGGAGGGGTTAACTTCCCTGATTTAGACAAGAAGGGATTCAGCTTCTGACAACCGCATAAACATGACAACTTTGCTCCCTCAGAATAAAGAGTGTATCTCTAGAGTCGTGTGAAAACAATAGACAGCTATTTCACTCAGTCAATCGTGCATACTTAGTTTCACCAGAGTGCAGAGAAATAGAGAGACGGGTGTTTTCAATAAAAAAGGTTTTATTTTATTGAGCAGTCTTCTTTCTCATGCAAGAGAAATGAATTGACACAATTGCAATACTTATTATGAAGTAAAGTGCGTACAGTAAAAGTAGTTTTACGAAATAATACTGTAAAAGCATAGATATGGTTTCTTAGCCATATGATACTTAAAATAGATAAAATATATATACATACATAAAACTATTGACTAACGTACTCAACTGGTGCTTCTAACTACGCCTACCCTGATGTACCTGACCTAAGCCTAATACTTGGAAAGGAGTAAGTAAGTAGCAGTTTAAGTTAAGTTGGTTAAGATTGTTTTTGCCAAGGATCTGATTCTAGAATTCTCTTTAAGGGTTTAGTCAGCTCCGTACCTTAGTAATAGAATGTGGGAGGTCTCGTATCTCTTTCTTCAGGACGGGAACACCGGAGCTGGATTTTCTCGGCGTGAGAAAAAGTAGCTTCTCCAGCACGTCAAAGGGGAGGGGCGGCTTCCGTGGGCTCTCGCATCAGCTGGGCTCTCGGGCAAGTAGATAGCCGCTCTGCTCCAAACCAACCTGTGTTTGCTTAAGGCAACCATTGGTATTTTATACCTGAAAGGTATAAAATTGCTGTGCTGCGTTCCGTTAAAGGGAGAGAGCAGAAATGCTCCATATTTACAACGCTATGAAGCATTTCTGCTCTCCCTTTAGGCTGGCTCACTGTGGGCTGCCTAGCACCAACAAATGCACCTTTGCACCATGGGCAGCTTGTTTTTTGTGCAAGAAGGGATACCTTCTTGCACAAAAATATTCTAAAGTAGCCTTTTCCAATTTCTGTGTGTGATGCAGAATGCATCACGTATCGAAAGAGGAAATAATGAGAAGAAAAAAAGATTGTTCTCCTTCTTACGCCATTCTCTGAGAGCTGTCCCAATCTGATGTAATCCCAGGTTTACAAAGCTCTGGAAAAGGCCCATGTTCCACCCATGGAATGCCTACTACCTCGAAATGTAATGTATTGCAGCGTAAGCCACTGCAATTTGTTACATTTCTTTACAATACAGGGCTTTAAAAATCTTACTGAAGCCTTTGTGGTGTCCTTATGTTGCCTTAAACAATGCAAAGACAATGCAATCGCTTAATAAATATGGGCCTCGGTTTTTACCTGTCTACTTATTAGTAAATTTCATTTCTATTTTTAGAATATTTGGCTAGAAAAAAAGGATTTGCATGTATTATTTTCATGCATAACATAATTTTCAAAGCCAGCAATTTCTTACTTGAGTGATCATCAATTTATATCTCTTTATTCAGTAAATGTCGACCAAACTTTTATTGGACCTGCTAGCTAAAAAACAACACATTAATTAAATGTAATTATTTTTCTTCAACTGAGTATATCAGTAAGTGGTGATATTTGTGATCTTGGATCTGCATTGGGACCCATTCCCTCACTGACCCTTACCTACCATCGGAGTTGTCAGTTCATTATGATTACTCTTTAGTATGTACCTGAGTGAATGGTGCTGTTTGAGTTATTGATTTGGCAATCAATGGATGAAAGTGCCTTTCCTTTCTTCGGAGCAATAATTTTCCACACAGTAGCTTCCAGTTTGTATCTGACTGAGCACAGTGCTGGTGTTATTGAGCATGTATTTGACGCACACCATTCTCACTGATAGTTTCAAAGCTTTGTTATCCTTGACTCTCTGTGATTAGTCCAATTGCTCGTGGTAATTTTGTATGGTGTTGCTGGTGTATTGGAGATCTCCCTCAAATCCCTAACTGTGGTCCTGAGTGTTTATCTGGGTGTAAGGGGAGAATGCATACAACTGGATCTGCATTGAGCACCCTCCACCTCTCTCTATTTCTGCTGCTGATAGAAAGCTCCCCCAAATTCCTGACTTTTGCCCTGAGTGCTGTTATGGGTGAGTGAGGTGTCAGCATGATTCTGGACCTGATTTGGGCACCCTCCACTTCATTTTAATTTTGCTGCCATGAACACCTGACTGTGGTCATGAGTGCTGATGAGGGTAAGAGGAGTGCATGCATAAAACTATGCTTTGATCACCCACCACCTCACTCTTTTATTGCTGCAGTTGAGGCAGTCACCCAATCCCCTGACTATGGCTCTCAGTTTTTATATGGATGAGCAAGGGTTAAGGCTTAAAGCTCCACCATTACTGTTGGAGCACTCAACTGAATTGCTGAATGCAGCCCCAAGTCATGTCATTTATCAATCTATGTATATGTTATTTCAAAAGTGCAAACCAAGCCAAAAGGCTGTATAGGGTCAAAGGCAAGCATTAAGTCAATGAGTGATGGGAGAAGTAGCTTGGTTTTGGACAGTTATTGCAATGTAATGGGTAGGTAAGGCGTGGACATACGCTGGACATATATTGGACATATTCATTCTCCTTTTACTGCCAGTGAAACTCCCCTAGGTCCATCAATGAAAATCTGTGTGAGCAAGGTTTAAGTTCAAAGGTGTACTTGACTTGGGCACCACCCACCTCAATCTACTTTTTTGCAGTTGCAGAACTCCTTTAGAAACCTGACTGTGGTCCTGAGTGCTGATATACATGAGCACCGCGGGATGATAAAGCTGTTCCTGCCTTGGCCACCTTCCTCTTCATTCTGTATGTGCTCCCATTGGGACACTCCTTAAATCAGTGATACGGGCCTGAGTGCTGCTATTTGGGTGAGCAGGCTGTGTGAGTAAATCTGGATATGTCTTGAGCACCATGCACCTCAGTCTATGTTTTCTGAGATTAGAGTGCTCCACCAGATCCCTCATCAGGAGCCTGTGTGCTGATTTGGGTGGGTGGGGAGTGAGCTGAAAGCTGTACCTGAGTTGTGCAGCCACCATTGCCACTCTAGGCTTGCTGCCATTGGAGTGGTTCTCAAATCCCTTAGTGTGGCTTTGAATGCTCCTAAGGCTATTCAGGATGTGGGCGAATAGCTCTAATTCACTCTACTTTGTTGTCTTGGAGAGCTCCCCCAAATTCTTGACAGTGGCCCTGAGCGCTAATATGGGTGAGCAGAGTGCAGGCTGTAAGATGGACCTGCATTAGGCATCCTCCTCCTCATTCTGCTTTTCCTGCCATTGAAGTGCTCCCCAAATCCCTGATTGTGGCACTGAGTGTTTATAAGGGGGACAAAGGTGTGTGCATAAAGTTAGACCTATGTTGGGCACCCTTTACCTTACATTATGTTTGTTCACATTTGAGCACTCCTCCAAATCTCCGCCTGTTGCCCTGTGGGCTGATATGGGCGACTGGGGTGTGGGCTTACAGCTAGACCTGCATTGGGCACCCACTGCCTCACTCTACTTTTGCTGTCATTTGAATGCTCAGCCAGATCCCTCACTGTGGACCTTTGTGCTGATATGGGTAAGCCAGGTGTTAGCATGAACCAGGATCTGCGTTGGGTCTCATCCACCTTCAATCTAAGTATGCTGCCATTTGAGTGTTCCCCCAAATCTGTGACTGTGGTCCTGAGTGCTAATATGGGTAAGTATGGTGGTGGCATAAAGCTCTGCCTCACTCATCTTTTGCTGCCATTGGAACACTCCCCCAAATCCCTGACAGTGCTATTGGGTGTTGATATTGGTGGGTACAATGTGTGCAAAATGCTGGACCTGTGTTAGGCATCTTCTGCCTCATCCTACATTTGCTGCTGTTGGAGTGCTCCTCAAAACCTTGAATATGACTCTAAATATGATGATCTGGACATAAAGCTGGACATGCGTTGACCACTATCCACCTCACTCTACTTTTGCTGCTGTTGGAGAGCTTTCCTATATCCCTGATTGTGGCCCTTATTGCTGATATTGGTCAATGGGGTGCAAGCGTAAAGCTGGATGTACCTTGGGTTCCCTCATTCAACGTTTACTGCCATTGGAGTGCTCCTTCAGATCCCTGGATGTGACTCTGGGTGAGTGGGTTTTGAACATAAAGTTGGGCCTGGCTTGGGCACCCTTGCTCTCCCTTTACATGTGGTGCTATTTGAGCACCCCTCCAGACTCCTGACTGTGGTCTTAAGTGCTTCTATGTTTGAGCCAGGTGTGAGATTAATGCTGGGCCTGCCTTTGGTACCATATGCCTCACTCCATGTGTGCAGCCATTGGAGGGCTTCTCTAGCTCCCTGAGTATGGCTTATAAAAGTGAGGGGGCATGCTCAAACTTGGACCTATCTTGCACACCCTATGCCTCAGTCCTCATTTGCTCCTGGTGGAAAGCTCTCCAATGGGCTGAGACTGTGAACCTTCATGCTGATAGGTGCGATTGAATTATGAGTATTAACCTGAACCTGCATTTATCACCCTCTGCATTCAAGCTACTGTTGCTGCTGCTGCGGTCATCCTCCAAATTTTGGACTATGGCCCTGAGTTCTGAAAGTGGTAAGCTGATTGTGTGAGTACATTGGATATGTCTTGGGCACCCTCCACCTCAGTCTACTTTTGCTGACATCTCTGAATCCCTGTGTTGCAGTTGGGTTCCGCTCATTCAGTATGCCTGGATTGTTGTGCTTTCTCAATCACCTGGTGTTAGACTGTTTACTGTGGGTGATTCTCACTACATCTGTCTCACACATAGTAACCACATGGCAAACGGACTGCACATGTTTACCACCAGTGTCCGACTTTTAAGATAAGGCTGCTGCGATTCAGCAAGGATAAGGGACACTTGGCTAGTTACATGTGAACATGTCTGCACGTGTGTGTGGGATGCGCGTGGGAGACTACTGTCGTGGGCAGCCCGCTAACTGCTCACAGGTAGCCTGTTGCAGTGGGGACTCTATTGGATTAGATATTGAATTGGGATAGGCCTTTTAATATTAGTATATACTAATTAGAAAAGTTAGTGGGATTTACTATTTTGTCTTTAGTGACACTTTATTAGACATATAGGGAGAGAACTGCCTTACAGTGCAGTTTCACTTCCCTTTGGCATACACAGATCATTGACATCTTGAATTGGGGTGTGACCTATACGGCAATATCAATTATGTAATTTCCAAAATGATATCGGTACACTTTATGGATTATCCAGAGTTTTCTTATTTCTCCGGCTCAGCTCAGGATCAGAGCACAAGCCTTTTGTCACTCTGATGTGCCCAGTTACTTACAGTTCTCTTTAGCAGCAAAAATGAAGGCAAGCCCACAGAAAGGGAGAAATTACTTGTACTTCACTACTCTCCTGAGGAGGAAATGGGTGGGGCAGAATGATCTGCATCAATCACTCAGCTGTCACACTGTTCCAGGGATAGGCCTGCAGTTCGGCTATAGTATCAGACGAGTTGCAATGGGGCAAAAGGAAATTTGTTTTTAAGGAAATGACAAACTACAGATCTGCCAATGTTATCTACTTGATACTGTGCCCTTGTAATAAGGGCTATGTAGGTGAGACTTGTAGAGAATTCAGAATTAGGCTCAGTGAGCATAAATCTGACATTAAGAACAAATGGAGAGGGGCTCCTCTCGTAGAATATTGGCAAGAAAAACAATACTCAGAGTCTGAAATCAGGTGGATTATCTTGGAAAAAGTACACAACCCTAAGGATAACAACATCAATGGCCTTAGAGGCAAGAGAGAAGTGTACTGGATGTACACTCTTCAGACTGCCAATACAGGACACAATAAACATCTTACATGGCATAAGACATTACTGTGACTGGTTCCCCGCATTTTATGGGCTCTAGTAATATACCTAGTAATTATTCTTCCGGCGTCCCAGATTTGTTGTTTTGACTCTCTCATTCTCTCCGTCAGCTCTAATTACCATATGCAGTTTATCCGTCGGCGGCCTGTTTATTCATAGACTTTACCTGTCTGCAGGCGCACCAGGATGGCAGACGGGGTATTTACTTTTAATTCCCCCTCCCCCGCTCGGTGCCCATTTCCACTCTTTCTGCCTATACTGTGTTTTTTCATCCGAGCTGTCATAGATTCCGCTTTTGCGCATACACTTTAAGATGAGGGCCAAGGTTTACACTGGGTCCTCCATCATTATGGCACCCGCTTTTCTCCACACCATACACGTTGATCATCGTTCTATGCCCCCTTTCAGGAAGTAACTCATGTGAAATGATTTCCTTCTCGATAGCTGCGACCAGCCCCTATAAGCCGGGATGTTCCTTGACTCCGCCACTGATCCAGACGGAGGCAGAGACCCTCTTCTTCTGCGACCCAGGAAACTACTCAAGGTATGTAAAATCTGTATAGTTACCCGATTCAGAATTTCTCTCTTTGGCCCTTATTGCTCGCTTTCTCATCACCGGTATTGTTTTTTTATTACCAGTCTCGGCCATGAAGTGTCTAGGATATCTATAGTGTTGACCGAACCTGATTTAGGCATTGTGTATTCCACACCTTTTCCTACATATCACTTTGTAAGTATGAAGGATATTTCCTTTGTAATACCTGGCCTAATTTGTTGCTAACTTAGCTCTATACGCTACCCTTGGAATACATATATACATTCTCTGTGTTGGTTCTACTATACAGGATTTTGTCTGGTTGCTACCCCGGTACATAGCTTCAATACCTGGGGATAAGTCTACCTTCTTCGTGTATTCAGTAGTCGGTAGTTGTTCTTTTTTCTGGTTTCCCCTTATTCTTGGGAGTTCTATGCAATGTGCTGTGCTTCTTTAAAGATTCAAACTTTTGTTAGGGGCACCATTTCTCTTGTAATAGCACCCTATGCAGATACTCTTTACAATCTGCTTATCAGTGGTCTTAGCCTACCTCATTTTAAACCTAGCACTTGTTTACCGCCTGAGATATCAGCAGTAGGTTCATAGTTCTAACCTTAGGAAGTGGCCATTATTTTAAATCTCTCTATACATAGCATCTAGTGGCTATCATTTTTGCTCCCCCTGCAGACTGCAATGCTACTGACCGACAGATCTCTCTTCCCGACGGATGCTAACTAGACACCTAGACCATCCTGGCAATTGAGCACTTCATCATTGCACCTATTTAGTAGGTCTATTCTTAGGATTGTATATTCCTTCTATTTCCTTCCATACATATTGTTTTCTCCTTTGGTTACCTAGTCCAATCTGTATTTTTTGGTGCTTGTGATTCACACCTGAATCTATGACAAGATATCGAATACACAAATATCGAGATACAAAATTATCGCAACAAAATTATCGATGGCAAAAATATCGGAATCCTGTCCCTAACAAGGTAAGTACAAATATATCGAAAAAAATATATAGAATGTCAAAAATATAGTTTTTTGTAAAATATCGTTTTATTTTAATAAAATCAAAACGTAATATTAACAAAATAATACTTATAAATGTAATAAACATATTTAAAAATATAGTATAATATTTAAAATAATACATAATGTAATAAACATTAATAATAATAAAGATATAATACATGATATATTTTTCATTAATAATAACTCTAAATTAATTATTTTTCATAACTTATAAATAAATAAAAATATAATACATTACAAATAAATGTATATACATAAAATAATAATATAAATAACAATTATTAACAACATAAAACGAATAAAAAATCTACATACATTTTAGATAGCGTATGAGTAAAAATTACTATTCCCACTCCAGAGAGTGCAACAGTAGGGAAAGTGTTCGATAGCGTAGGGGTAACAATTACTATTCCCACTCCAGAGAGTGCAACAGTAGGGAAAGTGTTGGATAACATAGGGGTAAAAATTACTATTCCCACTCCAGAGAGTGCAACAGTAGGGAAAGTGTTGGATAGCGTAGGGGTAACAATTACTATTCCAACTCCAGAGAGTGCAACAGTAGGGAAAGTGTTGGATAGCGTAGGGGTAAAAATTACTATTCCAACTCCAGAGAGTGCAACAGTAGGGAAAGTGTTGGATAGCGTAGGGGTAACAATTACTATTCCAACTCCAGAGAGTGCAACAGTAGGGAAAGTGTTGGATAGCGTAGGGGTAACAATTACTATTCCCACTCCAGAGAGTGCAACAGTAGGGAAAGTGTTGGATAGCGTAGGGATAAAAATTACTATTCCAACTCCAGAGAGTGCAACAGTAGGGAAAGTGTTGGATAGCGTAGGGGTAACAATTACTATTCCCACTCCAGAGAGTGCAACAGTTGGGAAAGTGTTGGATAGCGTAGGGGTAAAATTACTATTCCAACTCCAGAGAGTGCAACAGTAGGGAAAGTGTTGGATAGCGTAGGGGTAACAATTACTATTCCAACGCCAGAGAGTGCAACAGTAGGGAAAGTGTTGGATAGCGTAGGGGTAAAAATTACTATTCCCACTCCAGAGAGTGCAACAGTAGGGAAAGTGTTGGATAGCGTAGGGATAACAATTACTATTCCCACTCTAGAGAGTGCAACAGTAGGGAAAGTGTTGGATAGCGTAAGGGTAAAAATTACTATTTCAACTCCAGAGAGTGCAACAGTAGGGAAAGTGTTGGATAGCGTAGGGGTAACAATTACTATTCCAACTCCAGAGAGTGCAACAGTAGGGAAAGTGTTGGATAGTGTAGGGATAACAATTACTATTCCCACTCCAGAGAGTGCAACAGTAGGGAAAGTGTTGGATAGCGTAAGGGTAAAAATTACTATTTCAACTCCAGAGAGTGCAACAGTAGGGAAAGTGTTGGATAGCGTAGGGGTAACAATTACTATTCCAACTCCAGAGAGTGCAACAGTAGGGAAAGTGTTGGATAGTGTAGGGGTAACAATTACTATTCCAACGCCAGAGAGTGCAACAGTAGGGAAAGTGTTGGATAGAGTAGGGGTAAAAATTACTATTCCCACTCCAGAGAGTGCAACAGTAGGGAAAGTGTTGGATAGCGTAGGGGTAACAAGTACTATTCCCACTCCAGAGAGTGCAACAGTAAGGAAAGTGTTGGATAGCGTAGGGGTAAAAATTACTATTCCAACTCCTGAGAGTGCAACAGTAGGGAAAGTGTTGGATAATGTAGGGGTAAAAATTACTATTCCAACTCCAGAGAGTGCAACAATAGGGAAAGTGTTGGATAGTGTAGGGGTAAAAATTACTATTCCCACTCCAGAGAGTGCAACAGTAAGGAAAGTGTTGGATAGCTTAGGGGTAACAATTACTATTCCCACTCCAGAGGGTGAAACAGTAGGGAAAGTGTTGGATAGCGTAGGGGTAAAAATTACTATTCCCACTCCAGAGAGTGCAACAGTAGGGAAAGTGTTGGATAGCGTAGGGGTAACAATTACTATTCCCACTCCAGAGAGTGCAACAGTAGGGAAAGTATTATATAGCGTAGGGTTTAAAATGACATTATTTTTTTTTTAATAATAAAAATATGAACTATTAAATTAATATAAACCATTTGCAATACATATACATAATTATTAAAAACATGATTAGCAAAATATATGTTACCAAAAAGAATTATTAAAAAATACCATTTTATAATATTTAATTACCAATTAATAAACAATTATATAATTAACTTAATAGTGAATTTAAAATCATTATTACTTAATTGCATTTAAATTACTTCTCACCATATTCCCCTATAAACACACAACCCGCAACAGAACACATTTATCAATTAATGAATTAATTAAAATTAATTACCAATTAATTAAAATTATTTACCAATTAATTAAAATTAATTTATGATTCCTACTAATAATAATTAATTCTACTTAATTAAATTACTTACCACCCTATTCCCCTAAAAACCCATAACCCGCTACAGAACATATTTATCAATTAATCAATTAATTAAAATTAATTAAAAATAATTACCAATTAATTAAATTAATTAATGATTCCTACTAATTAATAATTAATTCAACATAATTAAATTAGTTCCCACCCTATTCCACTATAAACCCACAACCCGCTACAGAACATATTTATCAATTAATCAATAAATTAAAAATAATTACCAAATTAATTAAATTTAATTACCAATTATTTAAAATTAATTTATAATAACTACTAATTAATAATTAATGTAACACAAATAAATTACTTCCCACCCTATTCCCCTATAAACCCATTACCCGCTACAGAACATATTTATCAATTAATCAATTAATTAAAATTAATTAAAAATAATTACCAATTAAAAAAAATAATTAATAATTCCTACTAAGTAATAATTAATTTAACATAATTAAATTACTTCCCACCCTATTCCCCTATAAACCCACAACCCGCTACAGTACTAAAATACAACATTTAATTAAATTACATTAAAAAAATTAAAAAACATAATAAATACAATACAATATACACAAAATTTCTTCAAAAATCGATATTAGTAACATCGAAATTATTTGCGTCGATATTACTGACATCGATATTTGATAATATCGATATTAAGAGTGTCAATATTACTTACCTTCTATATTATGTCCCTTCGATATTTAAACTTCGATATAATTGTATATCGAAATTTAAATCTCAATATTTTGTCTGTGCACCTCAGACCTATGGGCATATTTTCCCTCCACGTCTCTGGGCTGTATTGTTTAAACTATTTCATGTGCACCATCTATTTGGTTCTATGTTCATTTTTGTATTTAGTCTTCTCTTAGCCTTTTCTCCTCCACAGTGTAGTATTCCCTGTTAGAACACTCTTTTGGAATTGTTATGGTTTCTATGTCACTGAGTGTTCTAACAGTGGAGGTTAGTCAGAGAGACTTTGACTACTGGATTTTGTGGATGTATAAGCTGTCTGTTCTTAATAAACCTGTTTCTGCTGGACACTGATCTACTGGATTACTTTACAATTTGGCGACGATCGGGATCTGCTACTTTGAAGAACCCATCTCATGGAAAAGATTTTTTTTTTCTTTTATCCAGTTTTTTCAAGACAGCGTTCACTTGTTAAAAGGTATTTATAGTGTGTTGATTGCACCCGCGGCTGTTTGTTTTACATGTGCGTGGACTGCACCAGCGGGAGTTTTTCTACGATCAAACGTTTTCCCTGACTTTAAGAGCCCTTTGGATTCTCTGCGCCATGTCTGAATCTGAGTGCAAGTATCTGTATTGTAGCCTTGGTGAATCTCGTGTTTCCTTGTGTGGAGTTTTGAGAAGATCGCCTATTTTACTTCAAAAAGGGTTTACATATTGAAACTTGTCATCGTGAAAATAAAGCTTCATTGCATCTTTTAAATTCCTACCTGTTGGAGGAGCGTGCTATGAAAGGAGCGCGCTACGAATGTTGCTTCTCTTCGCTCGCGTCTGACGCCGACTAATTTCTCCAACATCGCGTGTTGACGTTTTCAGTACTGCGTCTTCACGTCACGTTTGATGTGATGTCAAACGCACGGCGGCCATCTTATTTCGTCATTTGCATCGGATTTTTAAAAAAAACAGTGTGCTGACTTTCACCGGAGCGAAGGAACTTCATTTGCTTTTCAAACATTGGGAAATCTTCTATATAAACTAGTTGCATCTATCTACATCACTCAAGATACGCCTGCCTGCTACTGACATCGGTGACTACATTTATTATTTTAATTCATTATTTTTTTTTTCTTCCATCACTTATTTCTGTTATTCTATTTACCTCATATTTCTATTAAGAATGTCTAACAATATAAATACTCCTCCTCATTTTCTACCTTCAGCAGGAGGGCCAAAGATGGAATGGGATCTATGGTATCCCATGTTTTTGGCTTATGTTGATGTTATTGAAGAAGATGGCTGTTCCCCAAAAAGGAAATTAGCATTACTTAAAAATTGTTTAGGGGGAGCTGGTTTAAAAGAACTAGAACATTTACCTGCAATAGAAGGTGGTGGTGATTTTAATATATTTGAAGTAGTAATTAAACAAATGAGTACTAGATTTGGTAGGAAAATTAATACAGTGATGGGGAGATTTAAGTTTTATTCCCGAGCTCAGAAGGAAGATGAATCCATCGAAAACTATGTAGCTGCTCTTCACACTTTAGCTGGTTCATGTGCGTTTGAAACTATTAATTTAGAACAGGTGTTGAGGGACCAAATTATGATGAAGACTAAAAGTAAAAGAATCCAAGAACGTTTATGGATGGTACAGAATCTTCTCTTAGTGCAGTATTAAATATCGCTAAAGGGATTGAGCAATCTGAAATACTTGTAAGAGAAATTAGAGGGAAAGACACTAAAAGTAAAGAGTTTGTTCCTGAAGTAGCTTTAGTAAAAGATTCACATAATTTTAAGAAGCCTCCTTTTGTTCCTAATAAAAAGGAGAGTTTTGGAAAAGAAAACCGTTTTCTTGGTAAGAAAAACCAAGTAGTGTGTTACAGATGTGGTGGGACTGATCATGTAGGCAGCTATAGGGGTTGTCCTGCTTGGAACAAGATATGCAATAAATGCAAAAGATCTGGTCACTTCAGCAAAATGTGAAGATCTTCCCAAAAAGTGAATTTAGTGAGTTACGAGGAGGAAGAGAATTTTGAACAGGTTTCTGAAATTAATAGCTTGCTATGTGTTGATGATACTAAATGTAAAGGCTTTCCCAGTGATAAAATCTTGTTAGATGGGAAGGAAATTTCTATGTTGATCGATTCATGTGCATGGTATACCATCATTGGCAGGGATGTGTTTGACAAATTCTGGAGTTCCACCAAACTTTTACCACCTGATGTTCGTCCTGGTGGCTATTCGGGGTATAAAATCAGTCTTGATGGTTTCATGTGGTCGGATATTGAATTTAAGAATAGGAAAACTACTGGGAAAGTGCATGTTTCAACCAAAGGTGCGTCTATTCGTAGTTGGCCCCACCAACAAGAATTAGGCATCAAGCTTGATCCCAATGCATCACCTCCTGTGTATGTAGTACCTTGTGAGGATAATGATTTCACAGTTAAAATAAGAAATAAGTTTCCTTCTATTTTTAGTGACACTCTTGGTGAGTGTACTAATTTTCAGCACAGAATAATTTTAAAAGATGGCGCTACTCCTGTTAGACATAGAGTCAGAAATGTACCATTGGCCTATCGTGACAAGCTGAAAGTAATTCTTTCAGATTTGGTAGCCAGAGACATAATTGAATCTACTGAATCGTCTCCCTGGGTTTCGCCAGTAGTTTTATCTCTTAAGAGCAATGTGTGGACCTTCGCAGCCTAAATAAAGAAATTTGGATTGATAGACATTCATTACCACACATTCACAAACTCATATCTACACTATCTGGTGCATGTGTTTTCTCCACCATTGATTTAGCTAGCGCTTATCATCAAGTAGTTTTGCATGAGGAATCAAGATTTTTAACAACGTTTATTACTCCTGAGGGTATGTTTCGATTTCGTCGCATGCCTTTTGGGCTTGCAAGTGCGGCCTCAGTTTTCCAAAGACTGATGAAGGAGGTCCTGGAGGGTTGTTCTAATGCTATTGCCTTCCAGGATGATATTCTAGTCTTTGGAAAGGATTTTGAGGACCATGATAAGAATTTAGAAAAAGTGTTGCAGTGTGTACAGAATAAAGGTTTAACCTTAAAATTTGCCAAATGTACATTTAGGCAAAGCAGTGTGGAATATTTGGGCCATGAGATCTCTTCACAAGGCATCAAACCTAAATTCAATCACATACAAAGTATATCTAATGCTCCTGCTCCAACCACAAAAGAACAACTTGTATCATTTTTAGGTCTTACGGAATTTTATAGCAAATTTGTAAAAGATTATGCCTCAAAAGTTCATTTTTTAAGACTTTTGTTGAAGAAAAATGTAAACATTTGTTTGGAACAAAGAACAGCAATGTGCATTTGAACTCCTCAGGACTGAAATTATGAATGCTCCTTTCTTAAGACCATTTGAAGTTGGTAAAGATTGTATAGTGGCTGTTGATGCAAGCAATGTTGGATTGGGATCTGTACTATTGCAAAAGAATATGGGTGAAGAGTATGTAGTTTCTTACGCTTCTAGAACTCATAGAGGTGCTGAATACAACTATTCTACCATCGAAAAAGAACTGTTGGCTTGCACATGGGCAGCATAACATTTTAGACAATTTCTGTGGGGCACAAATTTTTGTTTAAGAACTGACCACAAGCCATTAATTAACATGCTGGCAGCTGGAGGTGGTCAGACCTTGACTGCTCGTTTTACACGTCTAGCGGCTAAATTGCAAGAATTTCAGTGTGCTATTGAGTACATTCCTGGTCGTTTAAATGTACATGCTGATTGCATGTCAAGGTTACCCTTGCCAGACAACTGTTTTGTTAGCAATATTGATAATGATTCTGATGTAATATTTTCTATTGATGATATAAATAGTGAAAATTTAAAAAGTGGTTTAGATGCTATTTCTGAAGCAGAATGGAGAGATGCTATGAGTGAGGATTGCATTTTGTCGGATGTTGTTGAGTTTTTGCAAAATGGTTGGCCTGAAGAAAAAAAGCTTTCAGGTGAGGTTTCGTCCTTTTACAAGATTAAGGAAGAACTTATGTTTGATTATGGCTTTGTTACTAGAGGTGACAAGATAGTACCTCCCTTCAAGCTAAGAGAAAAAATTGTTTCCATGGCTCATGAAGGGCACATGGGGATGTCTAGCACCAAAAGACGCATTAGGGAATTTTACTGGTGGCCAGGTGTGGATAGAATGGTTGACAAATGGGTCAGTTCTTGTTCTCCTTGTGTGAAAAGTGATAAGTCTGTTAAACCTCTAGATCACAGCTTTCCAAACTTTTCATGTTGGTGACACGCCATTCTGGAAAATAAAATTTCGGGACACGGTAACGCGAGCGAGCGAGCCCGAACCACCCATGGCGCTTGCCAAGGCCGAGCCTACTGAGTTTGTCAATGCTTGTTTCAATGGCATTCAATCAAGATAGATTGCTGTTGTTTGGCACAAAACCATTTATTTTTCAGCCCATGAGTAGGAAGAAACTGAAAATACCCCCAAGTCGCACCAAAACTCTTATGGCACCATGCAAATGAAGCAAATCAGCATGACCCTCCTTAGAAGATATCTCTTGTCTCTTCCACAGATCTATCCATTCATCCTTTCATCCTTCCATTTACCTGCTGATGTCCACCATTTAATCTTTACATTCTGTCGCCTATTCTGTCTTTCATCCATCATTCCGTTTTTCACAATTCCGTCTGTCCACCTTTCATATACAGACCTATCCATCCAACTCAAAACCTATCCATTTATCCTTTCACTCATCCATCTCTTTATCCACCCTTTTGCTCATTCATCAATCCTTTCGCTCATCTGTTCATCAACCCTTTCACTCCTTTATTCCATCCGCCCTTTCATTACATCACCCTTTCACTTAATCCCTCCTTTCACTCATTCATCCTCCATCCCTTTCATTCATCCTCCCTCCCTCCCTTTTATTCATCCATCCAATCCTTCATGTATCCACCCATCATCCGCCCTTTTATCCAATCATCCACCCTCTTTCACCCAGCAATCCATGCTTTCACCCATCCATCCATCTATACATCCACCCTTGCTCACTCATCCATCCACACACTCACCCACTGAAAATACCCCCACTTCGACCCAAAGCTCTTATGGCACAATGTAAATTAAGCAAATCATCATGACCCTACCTAGAAGATAGCGTGTCTCTTCCATAGATCTACCCATTCATTCTTTCATCCTACCATTTACCTGCTGATGGCCGCCATTTAACCTTTACATTGTGTTGTCTGCTCAGTCTTTCATCCATCATTTAGTTTTCACCATTCCATCTGTCTATCCTTCATATCCAAACCATCCATCCATCTCCAAACCTATCCATTCATCCTTTCACTCATCCATCTCTTTATCCACTCTTTTGCTCATCTATCCATCAACCTTTTCACTCCTTTATTCCATCCACCCTTTCATTCCATCCACCCTTTCACTCATCCATCATCCACCCTTTCATCCACCCTCCCTCCCTTTCATTCATCCATCCAATGTTTCACTTATCCACCCATCATCTGCCCTTTTATCCAATCATCCACCCCCTTTCATCCAGCCATCCATCTATTCATTCATCCACCCATCCATACAGCCTTGTTCACTCATCCATCCATAACATTTACACTATCAATACAACTTTCACTGCCTCATCAGGTTCTACATGAAAGCTGTGACTCGTATCATGCCCTTTTTTTGACTACTCCCTCGGAAACCTCTGTCATCTGACACTTGTTGGCACAAATGCGCAGGATAGTGTGACTGTGATGACACCACAGGGCCTGGCCAGACCCTGCTCTGTCAAGCACAGCGTGGTGTGAGCACCCGGCAATTATTCCAATGAGCCTGGCTGAATGGCTCAGCTGGGGCTCCGATCAGGGCTGCAGAAGCGGCTCCTTGTTAGGCAGACACACATTCCACTCCGGCTCACCAGCACAGCTGCGATTAGGTCTGTGCAATCTCTTCTCGGGAGGTGAGCAATGCTTCCCTTATCTGTCAAATTAATCTCTTTACGAATGCAGCGGGGAGGGGGCAGAGAGGTGTCTGTTGGTGACTAGGAATGTGGGAGGCTGTCTGCAGTGCAAATATCGCTCATTCTCCTCATAAATCTGCCCTCACCAATCTGATAGCGCGACACACCTACGCATGGGGCGCGACACAGTAATGTGTCGCGCCACACTGTTTGGAAAGCTGTGCTCTAGATGTTAGTGTTTCGTGTCCTTGGAAGAAACTTGGTGTCGACATCATTGGTCCTCTTCATTTGTCTTCTGATAAAGAAGTGTTTGGTTTGGTGTTGATTGATTATTTTTCTAAATGGCCGGAGTTGAAAATGGTTGAGAAGATTACTTCTACACAAGTTATCGAATTCTTGGATGAGATTTTTTGTAGAGAGGGTATCCCTGCTGAGATTGTTTCGGATAATGGGCCTCAGTTTATTAGTAGGGAGTTTACTTCTTTTATTGAAAGATGTGGCATAATACATAAGCGTGTTTCTAATTACAATCCTCAGGCCAATGGTCAAATAGAACGCTTTAACAGAGTCATCAAAGAGTCTATTCAATTGGCACTTAAGAGTCACATGGATTGGAGAAAAGCACTACGTGCCACTTTGTTGTCCTACCGCACCTCTCCTAATTCTGTCACTGGTCTTTCTCCGTTTGAAATGTTACGTGGTAGGAAGCCTGGATCAAAGCTTCTTCCTTGGTGGATGAAAGTTAAGTCATCTCCTAGTCTTTCTGATTATTCTAAGGTCCAAGAGAGAATTTCGAAGTACCAAGGGAAAATGAAAGGGTTTCCTGCACAGAAAACCAATCTTGGTTCTAGAGTCAAGGTTGGAGATTTGGTGAGAGTCAAGTTTGGCAAGTTTTGTGGTAATAAATGGGGGAAATGGTCAGATCCTTGTAAGCTAGTGGAATTATTCAGTAAAGCAGTAAGGGTTGAAGATGGTAAAATATGGAATTTTAGACGTGTTTCTTTATGTAAATCTATGGGGTCTAGACTGCCTCCTCAAGCTTGTTCTCCTAGGTTTGAAAAAAGTGAGAGTTCCTCTGCTATATTGGATACTTTTGGTTGTGACCCACAATGTTTTGACACCAATGTGCCCATTCCTATGAGTGCGAGCAATACTCATGTTCCTACTTCTTGTAACATTCCTGATAATGTTGATGTAAATAATGCTGTAGATTTGCATAGTCCTGTTTAAAAAACATAATAAATACAATACAATATACACAAAATTTCTTAAAAAATCGATATTAGTAACATCGAAATTATTTGCATCAATATTACTGACATCGATATTTGAAACTTCGATATTACTAATATCGATATTAAGAGTGTCAATATTACTTACCTTCTATATTATGTCCCTTCGATATTTAAACTTCGATATAATTGTATATCGAAATTTAAATCTCAATATTTTGTCTGTGCACCTCAGACCTATGGGCATATTTTCCCTCCACGTCTCTGGGCTGTATTGTTTAAACTATTTCATGTGCACCATCTATTTGGTTCTATGTTCATTCTTGTATTTGGTCTTCTCTTAGCCTTTTCTCCTCCACAGTGTAGTATTCCCTGTTAGAACACTCTTTTGGAATTGTTATGGTTTCTATGTCACTGAGTGTTCTAACAGTGGAGGTTAGTCAGGGAGACTTTGACTACTGGATTTTGTGGATGTATAAGCTGTCTGTTCTTAATAAACCTGTTTCTGCTGGACACTGATCTACTGGATTACTTTACACAGCCCTTCCTGAATTGCGTATTTGCTTTATTGAATATTATCATCCTTACTGTGTCCCATTGTTTCCCACAGATTGTGCATCTACACATGAATGTTATATGATACAGAGCCCCCACACCACGCTTTATATATTGCTCATTATCTACAAATGAAAATTTGACTACAAAGGGAATTGTACCAGCTGCACCCTGACAAAGGAACTGTTGGCAAATGTTCCACTCCGAAACGCGTGTCGGCGCTGTTTTTAGTCTTGAAACTATTTTTATGTATGATAATTGTTTTTTTTTTATTAGTTAGTGTGTTATGTATAATGTATGTCATGTACAGTTGGGTTATGTATGGTATGACTGAAGTTTGGGATGTTATATTGTTTCTGTATATGATCAGTATTGTTTTTTGCTTTGGGGTTTCTTTAAATTGAATTTTGTACAGCACAAATATCTATATAAAAGAATTTACATATAATTTGTAAAACACTAGACTTTTTGATACAATAAATATTTTTATAAATAGTTTGTTTGTGGGACAAAGTTGCTGTTTCTTATCTAGGATGTGTTGCCTATCTATAAATTAGGGGTTAGGGAGAGGTTTTCGTTTTTGATAATTGGTTCTTCCCTGCCCTTCTCTCCCTACATTTAGTATTCACGGACCCTCTTTAGACTTTTGAGTATGGGCCTGCCGAAGCCCACTGAACAAAGGAGGAAGCCCCAACAACTGTTTCCACCACAGGAAGGGGTATCGCTTTGAAATTTTGGTGTGCAGGACCCTGGCAGTCATATCAGCGAGGGTTGGAGCTGAGACCTAAGGAGAAGATGTGACCACTGGGTCCGGGAAGATGCCATTTTGGACTGTCTCAGCATTTTTTGCAGGAGGTTTGGGACAGTAGTAGAGAGGTGAAATAGCGCACGAGGATTGACCATAGGTGCTTGACTTCTGGAACCTGCCGCTCCCCTTTACAAACTCTTGCACAAGGGGGAGACCAGAAAGTCTACCCAAGGGCCAGTGAGGCTGACCGTCCTACACCCCCTGAGGACCAGTTGGGAAAATCCTGGACGTTTTGTGTAACAAACACAAGGACAGAGGGAGAGCTGGCGCAGGGAGCCAGGAGAACCAGCTCCTTTGGGATTGCACCACTTTGGAGGGGATAAGGGTTTCTGCAACTCCCCCTGGTGGATAGAGCTCACCGCCAGGACCACAATGAGCACAGGATCAATCGAATTTGCCCTACGGGCCCACAATATGGCATTTCAAAATTTGGTGACTGTTAGATTTGGGGGTCTCTAGTTGCCAGAGGTAGGTACCTTTGTCCAAATAGGGATCCTTGCGTCTAGTCAGGGTAAGGGGTGCACTCCCAAAACTATCCCTGCTCACCCCCTTGGTAGCTTGGCACGAGCAGACAGGCTTATCTCAGAGGCAGTGTGTAAAGCATTTGTGAACACACACAGTAACCCAGTGACAACCCTACAGAAGAACACCACACAAGTTGCAGTATAAAAATAAGTATTTTTATATAGACTTAACACAAGACCACAAATGGCAAAAATCCACAATACTGTACTTTAAAAATAGTAGAATTAGCTTAGTTCTCTTAAGATGTAAAATGCGACACTTTGAGCTCAATGTACCTTAGGATGCGTAACGCCATACAACAAAAGTGTTGCAGGGAAGGTGATGCGTTGGTTCCTTACACGCAAGAACGGTGCTGCGCCGGGTCCTTACTGATGCATAAGGGATGCGTTGCTTCTTCTCGGCGTGGGAAGGTGGTGCGTCGGTTTCTTACTGCGCTTCTGTGGCGATACGACCAGCAGAGCGGTGATGTGATGAAGAGCCAGTGCAATGAACAAAAATGTCATCTTCTTGTTGGTGTGACATGATGTGTTCCCGCCCGACGCCCGTGCGGCGACTCAACGATTCTTCTGAGCTATGACAGGCCCTGTGACACGCTTCCCGGTGATGGGGCGGCATCTGATGCGACGCCAATCCTCTTCTCCGGTGATGCGAGGCGCTTCGGCGATTCGAGGCGCTTCGGCGATTCGATTTGACAGCTGCAGCGGGGACACCCTTCTTCAGTGATGCGACGACAGCGGCTGTGGCGGTGACACGCTTCTCCGATGATGCAGCGGCTTCTGATGTGACGTCGATACTCTTCTCCGGCGATGCGAGGGACTTCTGCGTTGTGACAGCGGCAGCACGACACCCTTCTTCAGTGATGCGAAGACAGCCGCTGCAGTGGCTACACGCTTCTTCTTTGTGAGTTGCACTTCCAGCTCCTTGCGATTGTAGTCCCTCAGAAGGCCTAACACAACAGCAGGCACTTCAAAAGAACTCTTGGGAAACTGGTTGGCGAAGTCTGTTGTCCCTGAGACTTCAGCAGGAGGCAATCTCTATCTCAAGCACTTGGTGGTCCTTCACAAGTTGAATGAAAGTAGCACAAAGTCCTTTCTCCTTTCTTTGGCAGTCAGGCAACCACTGCAGGCCAATCCCCCAGACAGCACTCAGCTTAGGGATAGTCTCTTCCTCAGTTCCTCTGGTTCCTCTCCTCAGCAAAGGTTTCTTCTTGTTTCCCAAAAGTGATCTAAAGTTCTGAGCTTGGGTCCCCTCTTATATACACCTATTCTCTTTGTTCTCTGAAGGCAGAGAGGCCTCTGCCTAGTCCAAACCAATTCTGGTCAGTCCTAGGGCAGTTTGTTGACAAGACTCCTTCTTTCCTTTCAGGCCAGGGACATCAGGCTCTATTCAGGTCCCAGGTGCAACTCCTTCCACCCATCTACATACAGATCTCTCTATTAAGCCCTGTGCTGACTCAAACTCCAGACAAGAAATATCCAACCTAGCAGAGGCAGGCTTGGATAGTTAGGCAAGAAAATACCTACTTTCTAAAAGTGGTATTTTCAAACACAGAATGTTAAAACCAACTTCACTAATCCATACATCAATTTACAATAGGGAGAGCATATGCAGTTTAGCAAAACTGATCAGCAGTTTTACCCAGAGTCATAAAACAGCCAACAGGTCAGAATAAATACAGGAGGAAGGCAAAACATTCAGGATGACCCTGCAAAAAGGGCCACGTCCAACAGTGACCTTTGAATTTCTTGCCACAGAGTACCTGGAGCTCCACATCATTCAGGTAAATTCCCCTGGGATGGGCCAGGGCCTGGAGGTCGGCACAAGGGTTCATGTAAGTTGCCCTAGCATGGGGGCATGAGCAGGCCCCCTCCCTTACTCTCTTACTCTCCATTTGCCTTGGGACCCATTTCCCTCAGCATATTCTTTTCTGGGAGCTGGGAGACCATCCTGTCCCCCACATGCAAAATATTGATGGGTTGATTGCCATCATCCCCATGCCATGTCCGAGGGGGAGCAGGAGGCTCCCACAGATCACTGCATGGGCAGGTAGAAAGACCTTGCCTGCTACTGCAGCATCACATAAGAGTTCTGCTTGGGCAGGGAGCTGGTGGGAGTGGCCAGGGGTGGACTCCCTGGGCTTCCCCCCAACAAAACTGGAGTGCGGAGTGACTTGATAGTATATTCCTGGAGAAAGAAAAAGGCCACGCAGCATGATGCTGCACAGCAGAGAGGATCCCACGTAATCTGAAGGGAAAGCTGCAGAGGCTCTCCCCAGCACAACCAGAGAGCCGCTAATAAAATGTTAACTGTTCCAGAAGAAGTGCCCCATAATGCCCTGCGTGGCAGAATCATTTTTGACTATTTTGGCCCTAATTTTGGTTGTTCTTTCTTTGGGGTGGCCTCAGGACAGGGGGATACCACTAACAACATCAGGGAGTGTGCAGCTTTCCCCAAAAAATGGACTTGAGGAGTCCCCACCCTGAGCTGGGTGGAACTCCATAAAGAATAACCTCCTCAGGATTCCTAACACATTTCGAGCGTTCCTAAGGCTCAAGCTTTTGCTCTACAGTTAGGAGCTCTACACCTTCTAGGTGTTAGGTTTATGATTACAGTTATGGCTTGAAAGGCTTGAAGGTAGTTAAAGGAGATACAGGTCTTGATGCACCCTCTAGGGGCCAACGGTATGGTTTCAATGTAATGTCATTGTAGTGTGTTGCCCTCTAGAGGCTACTTTAATGCTTACAGTTTGATGGTTGAAACTGTATAAAAAAATACAGAAATCCAGGTTTTACTTATTTTTAAATGCATTATTGGTTTCCCATAATGATGACTAGTAACAGGATATATAGTCTATTAGCATTAATATGTGCTTTCAGCAAGAATAATATTTTTATTAATTGCATTAGGCACAAAATGATGATTTGAATATGTGGTCTGTTGCTCTTGAACTATGACAAAAAAATAGGCTCACTTGATATGTTTGTGTGATCCTTTTATGGGGTCAAAGGTGATTTTACAATGTTATGTATGATATTTTCCATCTGTCAATCTACTTAGTTGTCACTTATTGCACAGTAGTTAGTAGTGTGAGTGTCATAAATGTACTTTTCCTTTTTTCAAAGAAAATGTATTGACTGGACAATTTATTATTGAGTGTTATTATGGCGCTCCAGCAAACAGTGTTTGCTAGCCCATACCACCTCCCGTAAGTAGGCCTTGGACTGCTCTGCCTTACTACTCTGAGAGAGTCAAGCGCTACAATGGGCTGCTGGGTCCCAGTACAATTGTATACCTATTACTTTTGCCAGCCAATCTCCTTCACGCTGTCTGCGGCCGGTTCACTGATAGAATATCGACCCCCAAAATATCCCCATACACAAATATCGAGTTATAAATATTGATGTAAAGAATATCAACATCCTATATCTATAATGGTAAGTACAAAAATATCAAGAAAAAAATATCGAAATAAAAAATATAGTTGTACAAAAGATCAATTTTAATATATGTATAAAAAATAATATTAAATACATTTATATACATTTTAACAAATACACAAAATTAATGTAATTAAACATCATAAAAGACAGAGTACATCAATAGTTAAAAGGCATCGGATATAATATGCATTCTACAATCATCCAGGCTTATGTAAAAAAAGGCAAATATATTTACATATGAGTTAAAAACATTGTTTCATAAAATGACAAAGTTGTAAATACAAAAGATAAAAGCACATTTAGAAAGCGCATAGAAAATGGATGTACTGAAAAACACAAAAACGATGTCAGGACAGTTGTTTCCTTTTATCAGCCCATAAAATAGGGACCAGGTTTAGGCAAAGGGTCAGCAGGTGATCGTCTATTAGGTAACCAGCTCTTGGGGTCTATACAGATATTTTATCAAAATGCCCATTCCGTCTTGTCTCAACCCTAAAGAATAGAAATAACAAAGTTAGTGTACCCTCATCTTGTTGGCACGGATGACCCACATCCACCTAAAAATTTTTGCCACTGCTACCACAATAGAATCTTTGGTGTTTGTCCTTAGGATCCTTAAGGCATCCAGAGATAACCTTGTGCTCAGATTCATGCAAATAGGTTTAAGCCATTTGGTCCTTGGTGGAGTATAGGCTGGGCATACAAACAAAATGTGTGCTAATGTCTCAATTCGGGCAGGACATGAAGTGCAACCTTCATCCGTTGGCAGATGCCAACTACTAGTAAGAGCTCTTATAGGGAGTGAGCCCACCCTGAATTGGTGATACCGTTTCCTGTTTGTTGGCCTGGTTATGAGGTCCCAATAGGTTTCAAACTTGGTCTCATGCTTAAACTCCACGAATTCTGTAGTCAGAGTGGGCTTCACGTATAGACATACACAAAAATAGATCAAATATATTTAAAATACATACTAAAATACTTAACACTAATTAAAAAAATCGATATTTTAAACAACTATATATTTACAAACAATATTATTGACGTTGATAGTTAAAAAAACAATATTTGTAACCTTAACCCGTTCCCAGCGTCGAACGTTCAGCGCCCAGTGCTGAACGTTCGGAGAGCGAATGCTGACCCGACGGCCAACGGTCGTGCGCAGCACTGGGGAGGTAGCGCTCGTGACGACCGTTGGCCGTCGGCAGCAATTAAAGGGTTAAAATTGATATTCTTGACCACGATATTCTTGCTGTCGATATTTCTGTATCACTATATTTCCAACTCAATATTTGTGTAAGTCGACATTTCCAACTCGATATTCTGTCTGCATACCCTGCAGCCATGAGTGCTGATATGGGTAAGTGGGATGTGTGTGTAAAGCTAGACCTGAGTTGGACACTCTCCAACCACTGTACTATTGCTTTTATTGGAAAACTATTTCAAAGTCTTGATTGTGGCTGTCAGGGCTTTCAACCAGTCAAACTGTGTAAAAAAAAAATATTTGCAAGTATAATTTTACGATTATGTATCATTTGTTATTTAATGAACATGTACTAAAGTTTTAGCCCTTTAAATCCAAACAAGAATGCCCCCCAAACAATTTTGAGGATCAGGAAATGGGGGAAATAGTGTAACAATCAGCAAAAAAAAATACTCCCCTGTTATCCTGTATTTCTTCACACCCTTAATTGATCAACACATAATTACCAACCCCACACAATTCTCAATACATTCATTCGATGTTCATAATTTCTATATTGTTTTTATCAAAGTTTCAATATAAAGTAAAAATTATAAAGTGAATCAATACATAGTAATACAAAATTCATCATATACTCCTTTCACAATCAACAATTGATTACAAACTGTTACTGCAGCATCACAAACCCTTCTCCCCTCATACACTTCACATACACACTATTCATTCAAACTCATACAGACTCAGACACACCTCCCCAGACACAAACTTTGACGGCACACCATGAAGATGCGTTTTGCCTATTCTACAGCTATTGCCTCACAGCCGGGGGGCTCAGCAAATGATCACAGCCAACGGTAGAGATATTGATTCACAACCACCTTCTTCAGGGCCTAAATCAGTTTATCTTCATTCTAATATGAGCATGGAGTTTATTCTAGGTACAATATAAACCCCTGGAAAAGGGTCAGACACAGGAACCATACATCTATGCACAATATTAGAATTGTAAAATAATTCAAATGTTCAGACCCCTATGTAAGGTAGCAAAAGGGGTACACAGATCCACCGGATGTACAGGTGACAATAATCCACCTCCTTACTCACCACCACTTGCTACCTCCATCACCTCGCTCACCAGTGATTTCTTATATTTCATGCAGTGCTGCAGAGAAGTGCTCACCTCTACTCAAGATGTAGCAACATCCTGCCCTTTTCAACCAACCCCCTTACCTATTGCTCAAACTGTGTAGCCGATGCATTAATGTGCACACTCGTGCATTTATCCATCATATATCATTAAACCACACACCTCTTGTGTATGTCAAGGTATAAGACAGCAAACGCAAATTACTACTGATGACTGGCATTCATAATTATCTGTGTGCAGAGTCAAAGAGAGCAAATAACCAGTAATAAGATGGCACTCTATCCGCAGCCTTAACCTTACTAACATAAAATCTTAGATCAAATATGTATTCCTGTTTGAGGATCAGTCTTACATTGGTCCCAAATTCTCTTGTTACATAGTTTCCAGGAGGTTTGCTTCTGCCAAGAAAATGTTGCAACCTTTCTTATTCCGTGCTTTGTTTCTCCAACCAAAATAGATTTATTAGTGCAAAGGAAATGTAAGTATCACCACATGAGCTTCCACCAATACAACCACTCGCTATGTAGCGCCACTGTAGCATAATCCTAACGTGGCCAGAAGAGGTCAGATTCTGGGTCTAAACAGCCCATCCCTGTTACCTCAAAAAGCGAATTCTATGACCAAGTGGAGATATACATCTCCAGTATATTCTTCGAATCGATGTCGTCATGCTTACTTTTCCCAAGTCATTGATCAACATATTTAAACTGATCTCTGATTCGGAAAAAAGGAGAGCAGCTCTGAGCACTAATATTGAGCATGAAACCAGCATTTATTTTGTCCACGGTGAATGGCATTTTCTTAATGATCAAATTTGGACGGCAAATGACATGTTGGCTTGTGTAATTTACTCTGGTAATATGCAGATGTCCCTCAGGAGTGGGTATCTAGGCAACAATGCTGGCAGAAAACAAAGCAAATTAGCTCACCTGCAAAGAAATGGAATTTTAAATACAAGTTCGGAAGAAAACGTTGGCAATATGAAAAAATGTTGTCAGTGATATTTTCTGACATATTGTGTTGCTACTGCAATGTTTATATCAAGATCAAATGCAGAGTTACACAAATGTTTAATTTCGATTCATATGTGGGAGACTAATGTCCAACAAGCAAAGGATTATTTTGTGCGGACCAGATATTCAAGCCTGTGGTTTACAAATATCAATGCTGCAAAACCTTCAAAGGGAAAATTAAAAATATAAAGAGAAGGATGCATGCGGAATAAAGCGACGACTAGAAAAGACATGGCCCAACTTGTTCAATGATGTGCGGTCAAAAGGGTAACTTTCTTCATGTATGCCTGGTTCCTAACTTGGTGATGAGGTGGGGTGTTTAAAATGTATTTTTGACAGGTGGGCATTTCTGTAATACTACTGCCTTCCACTGAAGCTTGTAACAAGTGGGCTGACGTGCAGGCGAAATACTGCTATAATCGCTATCTAAATAAAAACAAGCGTTTGCAATGCAATCTGTCTCGCCTTTGGGACCTTATATGTAATAAGCTATGCAGCACATTAGCCTGGGTGCTGAAACATCTACCATTCTTTAACATGGAGGGAAAGTAAGCACCAAACTGCGTGACACGCCAGGTATGGGAACACATGGAGGAAATATTGCTTTTCAGCGGGAAATGTTATAGTCCCAACCTCTGTTTCTAATATAAAATCAGGACCTTCGGTGGTCATATCACTGAAAATGTAAGATTTAAAAAATATTATTAACTACCGGTGCTTGTGGAATACACTTTCTAGGGATTGTAATGTAAAATTGATTTTTTTCAGTTTAGTAAAGTTTTATTTTGTTTAAGAAAGAAGTACAGCAAAATATAACAGCATATGAAAAATCAGAACCAATATGAGAGAACAATGAGAGAGAGATGGAGAGGAAAAATTGATTTTAATGTTAAGTTCGCAACTGAATTCTAAAGGCCTGGGTTTTTGTCCCATAACCTACTGTGCTCTTGTATTTTTGCTGACTTGCTTTAGTTACAGGTGTTCTCGTGCACTGCTAGTTTAGAATACAAATATTTCTTGTAACATCAATAGATACATGCCTGAGAAAGGAATTTAACTGGGAGCGCATGAGAAACCTGTGGACAAATTATGGAGTAGTGTGCTCTAGCCCAAGCGTGTGACCTTGATGATGAAACTCAACTGTAGTTGCCAACATACTTTATCAATTACAACTTATAGTTTGCTCTGACTGAGCAGGTCAGATGATTTCGGACTTTCTAGCAGACTGTATGTTGAAATCCTTGGATGAACCTTTTTAGGTCTTGCTCTCGAGACCTATTGTCACCGCGATGCCTCTCAAGGGAGACGGCCCGGGGCACGCACGGCGATTCTGGTTTGTGGACGCACACGTCCAGCCCGGCGACATTCACACACACACACACACACACATACACACCTTCTTACCTCACCGGGCTCTTGTTAGGTCTCGCACATTGGCGACGCCAGTGAAGCGCAGCACGCTCTGTCTTGTTTTAAGGTTTCTATCGCTCAATGTACTGCCAGAACACTGTAAATTATCAACTAATCAGATTTCAAAAGAAGCTGCAAGGACTAAAACCAATCTCAGCAAATGCTACCCATTCACAACGGCAACAGAGGCGCTACGAAGCCAATGCGCTTCACTTTAACCATGAAATATGGGGGTGGGGGTTGTTGCACCTTTATGCACAGTGATCACGAGTGTGCATTTTATGTGTAGAAGGTTGTGTTAGGAGATTTATGTTTAACTGGTGTTCCTTGATGGCGTGTGAGCTGCCGTGGAGTTTCGAGGCATTCTGATAGAGTGGCTGAAGCAGAGCACGCGCTGGTTGAGGGGGTCCTTTTCATGCTGTAATCTAAATGCTAATAAACTACTCTTTCTCGCATCTCCTAAAGTGGTTTCAACAACATAATAGATTGCAACACGTGTTCCGTGTAAACAATGCGTGCTTACTGACACTTCTCCCTCCCACTGACATGCATGCGTCGCAGCTTTGTTTTTAAAAGGTAAATGCGATAAGCGTGCTCCGAAAAGACAGACTGTACCTAGCAGCAGGAACAAGAAGACCCACTGGAAGACGGCAGCGGTCTGGAGCCTGCGGGACGGGGGGATGGTCAAGGGGGTGAACTCGATCTTCATATTGACAGGCTCCAGTGAGGTGAAACCGCCGGCTGGGGTGCAAAGCTGGTGGCTCTAGGGCGCTCCTTCCTGCACGGCGCAGCTCCCTTCGCGGCCCCTTCGAGTGAGCACTTCCATGCAGGAGATGTAGCGGCGCAGTCACCTTCCAACTTTTTTTACAATTTCCATGCACTGCCCTTGCCGTTCGGTGCACGTGCCCGACTTTCACAATGCACGCGCTGCGGGCTGGGGTAGCGAAGCCCAAGGGTGTGTCCGCGAGCAAAACCGAGAACACAAGTGTTCCCTGTCTAAAGGGAGTTTACAAAATACAGAAAGTGTTGACAGAATTGCTTTTCCGCTCAAAAATTATAAACTAACCATTGGATATCTGTGCAGCCTCGTACAACTTTCTGCCCCCCTCTAATTTTCATTTTTCCGTACTAAGTTGCAATGTCAGGCTCATAGTGTAAGTATGCATGCCAACATTTCAGAGCCGGCAAGTGAGAGATTTTAAACAATAATATTCGGAAGAATGTACTTTCCCGTATGTTCTCGCTGACCTTTATTGAAGCAGAGGCAATCTTCCTGAATAGGGTCAATTGCATACATTCCAACATTTTAGAAAGGTAAGTGGGAGATTTACAAAACTGTTTTTTTGTCTATTGACTCCTATTGAGGCCTGAATCTGGTCTATTGGCATTTATGGGACTTGAGATGCAATTGCGCTGCTGCAGGATTGGCTAACTGAAATCCAAATATATCTTCTTTTTCCTACCATTTCCGGAGCACAGAGAAAGTATTATGGTAGGCAGAGATACCGGCGGCAGCCAGCAGGGATCGGAGGTAGAGGGTGGGGGCAGGGCCGGGAAGGGGGAGGCCAGGGGGAAGCAGGTGTTAAAAAATTAAATAAACAAGCATTTGCAATGCAATAGGTCTCGCATTAGGAAAGTTTGAGCTATTGGTATTGTAAATGACACATTTTTTATTTATGTGTTGGTTTTGAAAATAGCTAAATTATTAGCTTTGTCATTTACATTGCCAAAAGGTATAACTTTTGCAAATGTGACACCTATAGCCTTTGTAATGCAATATGTGTTGTGTTTACGTGATTTTTTAATTTTTTTATTTATTTTTACAAAATACATGAGTTAGTCGTCAAAGAGTCATAATTTGCAGAGTACATAGTTACTATTGACATTCATTACATCAATTCATCAATAAATCAATAAGCCTGGAGCCAGATACATAATATATCGAAAAAAGGTTAATGACTGAATTTTAGGGATTATATGTAACTCATATTAGATACATAAAAAAAATAAAATTGACAATGCAATAAGGCAGATACATATAGGGCTACAAAAAAAATAGGAGTTACCGGAAATAGACCATCAAACAGTGGACTCTAGATGATTAGTGATCTTGCCCCAAATCTGTTGACCAAGCTTCTTTTTCCTATGCCCTTTAAGGGCAAACAGACTATGCTCCATATTATGAACTGCAAAAAGACTCGCTCTCCATAGTTTAAAAGAGGGGGGTTCCTGCTGTAACCACTAAGATGCTAATAAAAGTCGGTATACTGCTGTAATTAAGAATATTAGTTTTACATGTGGCTGTAACAGATCTGATATTACCGGCCCCATTTCTGCACCTAGCATTATCTGCGTAGCACTTAGTTTAACGGGAAACCCTAAAGTGGCTGTTAGATAATTCTCTATCTGTAAAAGTAAAAAAGATAACCGAGGGCACCCAAAATAAATATGGAGATCGTCTGCAGATATGTATCTACACCTATAGCATTTCCCAATAGTATCACCCTGCCATTTTGAAATCTTGTCAGGCGTATAATATAAATTAATAATGGATTTGTAATGCTGTGCAGATAATTTTGCCGAAAGGAATACATGTGTTGCCATCTCCAATGAGATTTCTATCAGTATATCCTGCCTTCCAAGTTTATTCCCCCATTTAACATTTTGTTGCTGTAAATCATTCACCTTAGTATTCAGCAACTGGCCATATAGCACTCCTATTTTTGCAGATTTGGTATTATCCTCTATCAGAGGGTTAGCTTGTAGATTACTGGCTTTTTGGGATAGAAAATTCCTAATTTGCAAATATTTTGCAAAATTCTCCCTGGGTAGCTCATATTGTATACAAAGTTGCCCAAAAGATTTCAAAGATCCATCACTAAAAAAATCCCCGACTAACCTTAATCCTTTTTGCCACCATACATAAACCACCCTATCCCATAAGTCAATTGGCAAAAATATTGGAGACATCAAGGGTGTATACCAAGAAATTTTTCCTATTGCAAACATTTTCCTTAATGTCTGCCAGATTTTATATGCGGCTAGTAGTACCTTAAAACGTGTGCGTTTGTAAAAGCTCCATTCCTGATGTAATAACAGACAATTTTTAGCCTTCACACCTAGTAGCATCCGGTAAATTGACGGGCACTCTGCAATATTCAGAGGACCAACACCGGTTACCAGAACATTCATCCCTTGAAGCATACAGGCATAGTAATAAAGAGTAAAATCTGGTACTGACCAACCTCCTAAATTTCTGGGTAAAATCATAAAACGCCCGGCACGGCGGGCCTTACCACCGGCCCACATAAAATGCATACAGAGAGCCTGGAGTTGTGCTAAACTAGTAGTAGGGACTTCTAAAGGAACACACCTGAAAAAATATAATACTTGTGGCAAAATCATCATTTATAGTAGGCTACATCGCCCTACTAAAGAGAGATGGAGACATATTCCGCCTGATCCAACTGTTTCCTCACCCCTAATGTTAAGTCCTCCCAATTAAACTTGACCAGGGCCGTTGAAGAGACCCTTAATTTAATCCCCAAATAGGTGACCTCTTCACACACCCGTGGATCAGAGTACTTAGGCAGATTGGCACATAGTAGCTGTGTTTTAGTAGCATTTAATTTATAGCCAGCGACTGCCCCGAAATCAGCGGCAATAGATTCAATCTCCCCCATTGCAACTGTGTGGCATGTCGTGACAACTGCCACGTCATCTGCATATGCTAGGACCTTGAATTGATAGTTTTGCATCACCACAGGTGGAATCCTAAAACAAGCCTCCAGCATTTTTTTTTAAAAAAGGCTCAATGTACAATGAAAATAAAAGAGGAGAACAAGGGCAGCCCTGTCTGGTACCCCTCTGTATTTGTACTAAGTCCGACACGAGTCCCATGGTACTAATATGGGCCGTAGGTTGCAAATACAATGTCTGCACAGATTTTAGGAATTCGGGGCCAAACCCCCTTTGCTTCATTACGTCCCATGTAAAGCACCATGAGACCCGGTCAAAAGCCTTTTCGGCATCCAATAAAATTAAGCATAATGGCTCCTTGGTAACATTAACAAAATCAAATAAAGTGATCACCCGACGAACATGATCCGCCGTTCCACGGTGCGGAATAAACCCATGCTGTATAGTGAAAACTAGATTGGTAATTACCCTAGACAACCTATTCGCAAGAATCTTCGAGTACATTTTTCCATCCGCATTTAAAAGCGAAATAGGGCGGTAAGACCCAGCTAGGTTCGCAGGTTTTCCTTTTTTGTGAAAAACCACAATGCATGCTTCACTCCAGCTCCCTGGGGGTGCCCCTTTCTGAGCATTTCTCATCGTCTCTAGAAGATCTGTTTTTAAAACGGAGAAAAAGGTCTTATAGATTTCCACAGGGAGCTTATCTGGGCCTGCCGCCTTTCCCCTGGCTAATCCATTAACTGCCATTTCCAGTTCCTCTGCCGTAAAAGTTGCCTCTAGGCTTTCTCTTTCATCCTCAGATAAATCTACCGTGCAATATCGCCCGATAAGTAAAGTAGCACTATTTATGTCATATTCATCTCCTTTGTACAATGATTCGTAAAATTGTCTAAAGATCTCTAATATTTCAGTTTCGTTGTCTACTAAGTTTCCTCTTAGATCTAGTAAATTATCTATCCGCTGTGATGCTTCCCTTGACCTTAGTTTCTGAGCTAGACATCTGCCACTTGCTTCCCCATACTCATATTGTATTTGTTGTTTAATAAAGAAAGTTTTTGCACTTTCCTGCGACCATTTAAGATTTAGCTTCGCTTTAAGCCTAGCTACTGCCGTCATCTGATCATTTATATCCGCCCCTAACCGTATACCCTGCGTTAATGATTCCTCAGCCTTTGCTAATTCTTGATAAAGTTCTTGAAGTTTTACCGCCTGCTGCTTTTGATTGTATAATCCAAAGCTCAGGGCCTCACCCCTGAATGCTGCTTTGAAACAGTCCCAAACATTGCCCACACTACCTGTTCCTCGATTATTAAATAAAAATGTTTCAATCCACTGTTTAATATAATCAGTGAATTGTTGTTCTAGTAATAACTTACGATCAAAGCAGTATGGCCTCGGTCTTTTAGCAGTTACTAAGTCCGTTATAGATAAAACCACCGGTCCATGATCAGACGTGATTCGAGGATAAATTTGAATAACAGCAGATTTAAGCAATACCTGAGGAAGGAAAAAATAATCCAGACGTACTAGCTTGCGATGGGGGAAGGAAAAAAATGTATACCCAGGAGGTGTTCCCCTTTAAAAAGCCCATGCATCTTCCAGCCCATGTGCCATGATTAATGCCTGCAATGCCCTAAACACACGTGGCTTCCGCCCACTGTACTTTGCATCTTTATTACAGAGAATGTTCGGGGCTAAGCTTATATTTAAGTCACCGCACAGAATCAACGGTGTAGGCCAAGTAGCTAGCTCGACATTTAAGTACTCCAAGGTTGATGCTTCATCAAGATTTGCTCCATAGACTACACAGACAGTAAGATTAACCAAACCTACAACGCATTCTGCGATTGCCCATCTACCTAAATCATCAACTATAGTTCTGCCGGTTTTGCCTATATGCTTCTTTCCCAAAATTGCTACCCCTCTTGATGAGCCCAGATATCTCGTACAAGCAATAAGATTGAACCCCAGCTCTTCGAGCAACCGACGTTTTGACCCTACTATATGAGTCTCTTGGAGACAAATTATATCACAAGAAAGAGCCCTTAATTCCTGTGCTACCCGTCTTCTTTTATCTATTGAATTTAGCCCCCTAACATTCAGTGTACCTATCCGAATTCCCCTACCAGCCATTTAATTAAATCAAATCTAGCTGGACAAGCTCCATCTATTGATTGAAAAATAACAATCTTTCTACCAGAGTAACTCATTTCCGACCAATTTTCATGTATTATTTTATGTTTTTCCCCTCCTTCCCCAACGTCGCCCCCCCCACTCCACCCCAAACCCCCTTGCCCCCTCCCCCCCACCCCTCACACCCTTTATGAGGCTTAAGGACCATGTCCTCACAGATGTTGAGGCGCTATGACCGACCCTCCCCTCCCAATGACCACCCTCCACACTCTTATACACCATTTTCCCTCCCTCTCTTCTTATTAGTTGATATTCCAATATACCCTATACAGATATAGAAAACAAACTATCTGTTATCCTATCTTTCTCCCAATCCTATTTAAACAATAAATTCACGTCATTTCTAAAACTTTCATCCACTCGTGAGATATCTATTACATTATCAACAGTACATTGTTCAATACACCTCTTTCCAGCTTATGCAATTTCATCATTGCTAGAAGAAAAGAAGAAAAAGGAAGGACAGAGTATCCGTCTATGTCTCAGAGAAAAACGCAAAAACTTTACACATACTTTATGCATGGTTCATGGAAGAAATGGAAAACAGTAATAAAGAAGAGTACTACAAATTACCATGTGGTGACTACCCCCATTCCATCAACAGTGAACAAAATCTAACATACTCATAAGGCAATATGCCCATGGTAACTATAACATATACTTTCATTTTTTAGGGCTGTTCCCAAGACGCGTTAGGTAATCCTGCGCTGCTCTGGCGGAAGTGAAATGTGAAATACCTAGTGTGTCCTTTGAGAATGACCTTTAACTTGGACGGGTTGAGCAAAAAGATCTGAGCTCCTTTGGCTTGTAAAGGAGCTATCAATTTACGCAAATGCCATCGTTCAGTTACAGTAACAGGGCAAAAATCAGGGCGGACAAAAAACTCACAGCCCATAACGCTCCTTTTTCTCCCAGGACATGCTAAATCATAAAGTGCTTCGCGTAACAGATAATTATTCAAACATATCAGTATTGCCCTGGGATATGGATTCTGTTCAGCCTGCTGTTCATTTCCATGTTGACGCATCGTGAACGGGAATCTGTGTGCTCGTATTATTTCGGTTTCCCAGTTCCATGAACTCAGTTCCGGAAAGGCTTCTTTAAACAGCTGTACAATAAATTTACGCGGTTCTGACCCTTCTCTTTTTTCCGCTATGCCCAATACGCGTAAATTATTACTGCGTGCACGGTTCTCCAAATCCGTGAGTTTCCAGTCAATATCTACTTTACATTTCTCAAGAATTTCTATGGCTGTTTGCTGTTTCACAAGAAAGTCTTCCGCCGAGGACACCCTTTCTTCTACTTCGACCACACGAGTGGTTGTTTCTGCACATGTTTTTACCAAGCGCCGTACAGTATTTTGAAGCTTCCTTACGGCTCCCTGTGTATGCAACCCCTCAGCTTTTGTTTCACTTCTATGTGCCATGATGGTTTTATAAATCAAACCGAGAGTGACTGAGCCTTCTTCAAAGTCCTCATCCAAATTAGGTTGGGCTAGAGGTGATTCTCGCTCTTGTTGCGAATTTACACCAGTTTCCCCAATTTTTCTCACAGTGTCCTGAGGTAAAGATTGCCCAAATTCATCCAGATCATCCTGATCGTTGTCATCAGGGATATCCCCCCATTCCCCTAGATTACTGGAACTATCCAAGTCTTGTTCTTTATCGGATACAGTTGTTAGGTCTGACATTGAATAGAATTCACCGTCTGAGCCAGCATAGTCTGATTCTGCTCCCTTATCCGTACACTGCAGGGCAGGGTCACTGTCAAATCCTAGCTGGGAGTTGCCTTCCTCCGTGACCGACATCATCGTAGTTACTATTATTGGGATTACATTTTCTCCTCTTTAAGGCCCATTTTCATTTCCATTGTGATTGCTATCTGGAGTAGCCGTAAAAATATTAGGACTTGGGTGTAGCACATTAGAAGGTACTCCAACGACTTCATCCTCATTTTCTCCCACATATTCCAGATCTGTCTCGGTGGCAACTTTAGCCTTTACTACACGCTTTTTATCGAAAATTGCTGGGATAGTCTTTTGCTTTACAGGTGTCTCCAAATCCAAAGATAAATTTTGAGTGAGACTCTGATTTAGATTCTGGCGCTGGAGGGCCCCTTGTACAGGCGCTGCAGTCAGACCCTTATGTATACTGATATTATCAGAAGTGGCACTCTCAGCACTGACTACAACCGATTTAGTAGTAACATTGCCTTTTATCACTCCTTTCGTTACATTTCCCTTAGTTTTAGGGGCATTGTCAGCACTTGCACTAGCCTCTGTAGCACTTCCAACAGGTGTGTCAGCCGCCGCTCCCCCCTTGTTTCTAGCAGTGCCCCTTCCCTTCGGGGCCATTCTTACCAGAACTCATGTCTCTCATTTTTTCACAGGGAATCCGGGAGCTGTAAAATCTGCTCGCAGACTTTTAGACTGCATGCTACAAAGTATCAAGTCCTTCTTAATGTCTATATATTTTTTTTCTTTTGTTTTCCTCTCCTCTCCAGCCCACTCGGCCTGGCCAAAGCTGCTCCAAGCTGCTCCAAACTGCTGGCACTGCTTGCACAAGGGGTCTACGAGCCCACAGCTACTCGCCCAGAGCTACCGACGTCTAAGACGTGGATAGAGCTGCTGTTGCCTGTATCAGAAGGTATCAGAAGCATCCAAAGCACTCAGCCTCCGCGTTCAGCCCCGTCTCTCACACCGCCTCCAAGCCGAGTCAGTCAGTCGGCGGCTCACGCGCAATGTCCAGCTGTAAGCAATCCTCGCTTACAGACAGCTCCAACGCCGACCGGCCGCCAATCTCCGGGAAGCCTCCACACGAAAAGCCTGTGCAAGCAGAACGCCGCAGCTCCCGAGCAGTATGTTTGTTTGCAAAACCAGGGCAAAACCAGGGCAGCCAGCCTTGTTGTGACAGCACACAGGTCCTGACTCACGGGTAATCACGGGTAATCACCACTACGGGGAGGTCAGTGGGAGTCCTGGGCAGAGCACCTCACACGGCCACAGTAGCGGCCGCCATCTTGCCTCCGTGTTTACGTGATTTAGATGTATTGATATTACAAATAACAATTGCTTTTGTTTTTTTAAATTAATTAATACTTCAATAAAAGTTATTGTAAGTTATAATGGCAATAGCTTAAACTTTTGAAAATAACTTTTGTGAAGATTATGTTCAGTGTATTTTATTGTGACGAAAATCCAAGAACAGAAGTGAAATATTAACATTTTTTTGTGACATTTGTACTAAAGCTTGAAACATTGAGAGAACATATTTGAACCAGTTGTTGTTGAATGGTTGCACAGATTGATGCTGTGTTGGCGACAAATGATGATGTGGTGGCGACGAGTGATGCTGTGGTGGCGACGAGTGATGCTGTGGTGAGGAGTGATACTGTGTTAGCGACAAGTGATGCTGTGGTAGCACATAGTGATGTTGTGGTGCCCCTGAGTGATGCTGTGGTGGTGCTAAGTGATGCTGTGGTGATGCGATAGACACATAAATAAAAATATTGTCATTTACAATGCCAATAGCTCTAAGTTTGGCAAAGGCGAGACTGTTGCATTGTAAATGCTTGTTCTGGAGTGTCTATGCAGAACCTTTTTTATACTTTGACCCAAACCCTTTCTTAAAACCATTACCCCTTTAATGGGCTCTTAAAGACATCCCCCTATGTCCCGTTATTTTCCCTAAGTGTGGTTTAGACTGACACATATCCGCCCTATTGAAGACTTGTAACTGAGCTTCCGCAACGTTACTGCTAGTGTTACTAGTACCATGTTGCCTATCCCTATAATTTTCTATAGCATTCTTTCATGTCTGAACTCTGAGCATTTCTGTGCCTTGGGCTGTGCCAGGACGACTTAGATTGTTAGTGTATAGAACTGTACAATTGATATTATTCTCTGAACACATATTATTAATGTTATTGTTTTGCATTGAAGAAACAGAGCTGCATGTTTGTTTAATTCTTGTCCATCTAAATTTCTTTAGGAAGCTTAGCCTCCCTGTTGTTATCTCATACTTATACAGTATGGCCTCAAGAGTGATTTATTTGAACCTAATTACTAACTTGTAATAAATACCCTTGAACCTGGACACTGATTCATAGTCCTCATGGTGTAGACAAATTGGTTGCACTGGTAATTGAAATAAAGTTGATCAGACAAGAAATTCTAACTCTCTTTCCCCTAAGTGCGACTCACAAAGTTCATCGGAGGACCAATATAGAAAGTAAGTAAGAGTTTAATGATCCAGTAAAGGAGTTAAATCCACTACACCAGCAGGCCCAGAAAAGCAGGATGAAATCTGCTGGAGCACTACTAATGAACAGCACTAAACAAGCTGATCTGCATTTGTGTAATAAATGACACACAAAGTTCAAATGTAATATTTAAATAAAAAAATTAAAGTCATTCTAAACGCAGGAGCATTGCCTGTAGCATTGGAGAACTTTACTCTGTGTTGAAACACTTGAATAAGCATCAAACTTGCATATATGTGGGCAAACATACATCACCAAGAAAATAAAAGTTACAATTGTACGCAATAAAATGTGTTGCTAAATGTGTGTCATGCATGACATATTAGTGATGGAGCAAGGATTCACACGTAATGCGACTTGCTTGTATTCAGTCCTCTCGACATAACGTTAATATACTAATCAACATGTTTTGTCCTATTAATATTGCATTACATGACATCTAAGTGAAGCTTGCATGAGTGCTTTTGTTAACGATAATCCGCTTGCATTAATATGGCCGCTGCTTGCGGGATTTCTTATTGCGCATGCGTCTGTCACACTCATATGACATAACGTACTTTCTTCTTTGGAGGGAATCTTTTGCTTCTGCGCATTAGAACTAAGATGGCTGCCTGTGTCCTAAAACATGCATGAAGCTTCCACTGCTGCTTATGCTAAGCTGTTCGTTCTCCCTAATTTCTAATGCAATAGTTAAAATAAAGCAATGGGAATAGAGTAGAGATAAGTGGTATACAGTACATTAATTTATTCTGTGTTCTAAAACTGTTTCTTTTCCATTTTTTCATGTGTTGTAATTTAGGGCCTGGGAGGTTCTATTACTCCATCTTGAAAACCCACACTGCGCATGTCAAACTCCAGAAGGAGCTTAAGTCATTCATTATTGAACCAAAGCTAAGCTATAATCACACCAGAAGATGCACCTGGGAACCTGACTAGATGACCCCAAGCGGAAGACAAGCTGTTAACATTGTATTACTATAAGAACATCCATTGTTGGGTGGAATAAAAAGTGCATGGGAAAATAAAGTTATGGGTGGGAACCTTAATTTTAATATCATGAAGAAAAGTTTAATTTTGGTATGGTGTGATGACCTCTCCTCTAAGCATGGGCGAATTTTGCGAATTCGCAGATTTTTTTATTTTTGCGTGTTCGCGGGGCGCTTTGCGTGTTTGCGGGGCGCTGTGCGTGTTCGCGGGGCGCTGTGCGTGTTCGCGTTTTTTTTTCTTTTCGTTTTTACTTTTTGTTCCCTTCTGCCCTCTGCCCTTCTGCCCTCTGCCCCACTCCTGTTTTATTTTAGGATGGTGCCGGCAAGCTGCCAGCCCTATCCTAAAACAGTTACTAAGTTATCAGGAAGCACTAATAGATAAAAAAAAAGCAGGTGCACCTGCTTAATGTTATCTATTAGTGCTTCCTGATAACTTATTAACTGTTTTAGGATGGCGCTGACAGTTTGCCGGCTCCATCCTAAGGTAAAACAGGAGTGGGGCAGAGGGCAGAAGGGCAGAGGGCAGAAGGTTAGCTTCAACAGGAAGCACTAATAGATAAAATGAAGCAGGTGCTCGAGCACCTGCTTTATTTTATCTATTAGTGCTTCCTGATGAAGCTAACTTAGTAACTGTTTTAGGATGGCGCTGGCAGCTTTCCGGCGCCATCCTAAAATAGTTACAAGCTTGAATCTTGAACTTTTGCCCCCAGATCCGTTCGCTCGCGGATTTACGGATTTTCGGCAAGTTCGCAGGAGTTCGCGGACTGCGAATTTGCCGAAAATACGCAAAATCCGTGAGCGGAACGGATTTTACGCTCACACTTACTCTCCTCATCCTTTTGTCCAATAAATATTGGGAATCCTTACACTTGCAACATTGGGGGGTGGGACACTGACCTGGAAAATAGTATAACTAGGGTAGGCTTAGCTAGTTAATATGTCTGACTTGCCCGAATAGCTAACCTGTCACTGACCCAACGCACTCAATAGGTGATCGTGAGCAGAGGTGCATGCGGAGCACTCTGTCAGAAGATTTGATAACCCAATCAGGGTTCGGGAGTAAGGGTGCTGGCGGAGCACTCTGTCGGAGAATTCGATAACCCAATCGGGGTTTTGGCTGTTAGCTGCAGAGAGGATTGTAGCGCTGGCGTAGCAACTTTAACTGTGGGTGCCAGTCTTAGCCTGTGGTGGTCCTGTCCTGATCCAAATCTGGTTGCATTTGTCCTGATTTCTGGTCGGCACCTGTTATCTCGCTGGCACTTGCACTTTAGGGGTTCTGTCCTTTAAACTGACCCGTGGCCAGGGTTAGTTCTCCACACCATTCTAGGTAAATATTCTATGTGAGTATGTCATTGTACTGTTTCCTTCTCTCTTCCCACCCTAATGTCAAATGCATAAAGACTGCCTTATAAAATCTCTGTATATTTTCATTCTAATCGTTATTTTCCTAATTCAGAATTTTCTATTGTTCAATGCTTGGATTATGTAATTTTAAAGAATTTAGATAAAGAGTTTAAACCTTTTCCGAGTTTGTGATTATTTTATGAGTGCAAATGTTAATATTCTACCTATTATTCTAACTCCTTGGATCCCTTAGGACTTTAGGTACCGATGACGAGGATTGGTAAGTCAATGGTATAGGTCCTAATGAAATTTATAAATTACTGATTAGAGTAAGTGTACAGGTTACCTGATTAAATCTCATCTTATGTTGTTTATGGGCCCAGGCGAGTATGGTAATCTGAGTCGGGTGACCTGCGCGCTCTATCATTAGCACTATGTAACTAAAACCGCTATGCTGCTGACAGCTTATTTTCTATTTCACTCTGTGTTAATGGAGCAAAAAAGAAATGCAAAGGACTCCAGTCTGACCTGGCACACAGCAGTCGTCCACAGATCCCACAGCTGCAGAAAACAAAATCAAGGCAACTATTTGATCACTTTGCAAGCTCCAGACCATACAGAACAACACAGCCAGACTCATCCTCTGCATCCTTTGACACAAACACATCACCCAACACCTGTGTGACCTCCACTGTCCCCCCATCGAGAAGAGAGTAACCTTCAAGATACTAACCCATGGCTGCAAATGCCTCCACAACACCGGACCCCAATATCTCAATGAAAGAATCTCCTTTCACGCACCCAATAGAATACTCTAATCCGATGACCTCGCCAAACCCAGTGCATCCCCAGAGCCAGAACAGGTGGAAGAGCCTTCTACTACGTTGCGGCAAAGACCAGGAATGAGCTCCTAATCACCATCAGATGCGCCCCCACCTGTATATCTTCAGGAAGACCCTCAAGATCTGGCTCTTTGACACACCAGAGCACCAGAGCAGCAGCACCCCCACCCCGCCCTTTAAACCCGCACGGGTGAGTAGCGCACTTCACAACTCCCTAATTGATTGATCCCTGTAGTGAAGGAACTACACTGAGTTCCCATCCATGCCTGCATCAAACTAAGTTCACCAGAACTAGCAGTCTAGCGTATTTAGAGGAGAAAAGTAACATCTTTGAGAAACACCGGCACATCAGAAGATGACATTGCCAGTGGGAACAGCATAAGACAGGACTGCTCCATCCCCGTAAACATGAGAACTCCTCCCACCCTTGTAAAATTCAGAACGGAACTGATGACCTAGGTCTTGACAGAAAACATTACACTGTCTTCTGATAGCAATCCATGAGCTCCCTTCCAACAAAAAATGACAAAACCATCAAACATCATTACCCCCTTAAACAGAAAGAAATGCACAAGCATCCTTTTTGAGTATTTTGAACCTAAAACTACAAAGGTAAACCACCAACCAAAAACTAAAACAAACCTCTTCTAAACAAAGATATGTATATATGAGAGGTGGTAGGTACCATCACGGAGTACTTGTGTCAAAAGTGATTTAATGGAGAGTAATAGAGAGAGATATTAAAAGGTTCATAACTCATTCCAGAAGTAGCGAACCTCAGACCAGAGCCCAAAAATGACTCAAAACCCATTAATAGCCATAACTGACCACATCATAACAGGCCATCATTGCAATAGCGAAAAAAAAACTTCTTAGAGAAACAATTGCAATGTGTAAAGATCCGTACAGTGAAGTAGCCTTTCAGCCTATTTACTATCTATGTCTGCATATCCTTGACAGGAATAACCTAACAAGAAAATAATTAAAACCTCTGGAGATAGGAAATTATTATTATTCATGACTTAACACGAGAGAGTCATTTTAGCATCCTGCACAACAACATTAAAATATTATAAGATTTTCAGCCCTGTTATTTTAAGCATTTTACAAACTTTCATTATAGTTTTTGATATTTGATACACAATTATGGTCTTTTTATTGGCAAGATGGTAATGAAAGACCAGCTGTAAAATAGGCCTATAAAAGCCCGTAGGCACCTCCAGTGGAATTAGCATTTTAATCAGATACTTTAAAGCTGTTTAGGAAACTATAAAACCACAAAGGAGCTTGAACATTTTATGTAATCATAATTCACAGGTTTTTGTGACAACTGAAATGCTTAAGAGTTTTGTATGTTGCAATTTACTTAATGTATTTTATTTTTATAATTAATGCGCTTTAGGGCATTATTTACCGCCAACATAAATCTGATTTTACAAAGAACAGGATAAAAAAAACGCCTGATATTGTGCCGCAAATTGCACATGGCTTGTTAAAAAGCAACCATTAGTTTATCAAACGTTAACTAGAATCGAACTCTTACAAACAAAAGCCTAATGCATCGACATGTCTGCTTCAGTGAGCTCGTAGATCTTTGAAGAAGGTGTTGAAAGATAATGCCCGACTTTTGCTTATTGAGCTTTGACACTAAATTGATATTTAGGGATAGTGCCATCATGCTGTTGAACCTGCAAGTCTCTATTACAGCTTGTGAGTGTGAATCAAAAGACTGCTATAGAATAGAGAGAAAAGGCATAACTGGTCATTTGCCGCTTGATCCTTGCTCAAGAATTGTCTGAATGTTTGATCACAGTATATGAATCATTTTCTGGATAGTTTATGGTTTGCCGAGACCCCAGAACCTTGTTTTTTTCAGTTTTGGTCCAACAATCCCATCAAGGGAGCCTTTACTTTTTTTTAATCACCTCTTGTCAATAGTAGTATCTCGAAACAAGGTTAGTTTTAAGGTGATTATTCATGCTTTTATCAGGTGGGAGGGGACAAGTGCAGATGAGTTCCAGGACGCTACATGGCATGTCTCCATAAGATAGAAGTTTTTAGTTTTGCATCTTTCATAAAGAACATGCAGATTCAAGTCTATTGTTGTACCCATGGCAGAGTTCTAAGCATGAGCCAACCTGCAGTGTTTGACAGTGCAGTAGTGTTTTATCTATATCGTATGACCATATTAATGAGTATATTTGTACCTTTGAGTATTAATGCAATTTTTATATTTCCCAGAAGCTCGAAATCTTTGTAAAAATCACTTAATGAAAAATAACTGGACAGGTTCCAATCTAGGTATGATTCCTCCAATCAAATAGTGATTTTGTATGGATGCAGTGTTCCAGAAGGAAACCAAAGCTTTCAGGAATTGTGGACGCTAAGATTGTTTAAAAGATACATATGTGCTTGACAGTCAGTCTTCAAAATCAATACCATTTTTACATAGCACTCGCCTAAGCACTGTATATAAGAGATGTTGCAATTACCCACTTTAATGGTGATCAAGTTACCAATCACACAAGAATAGAATGGCACAGGGCGATTATGATGCCGTTCAGAAGGGCTCCGCATTAGATTCGGGTTTGCCGAATCCATTTGTAAACCTTGTTGCCGACCGAATTGTACAGTTTCCGATGACCAATTACGATGCCTGAAACTAGTAGGGCTGTCCAAATTGGTTCCGAATGGCATTCGGACAGGTCAAGTCTTTCGGAGCTGAATCGTACAACTCTATGGACTCGTTTTCTGAGCGAGCGATTACGATGACCGATTCAGACAGCCGTTCTGATTCGGTTTCTCCAGAACAAATCGGCTGCCGGAATCTCTTTTGGGGCCCATAGCAGCCCCACCATCACCCAGGGCCCTCAGGACCACCCCCCCCCCCCCTTTCCGACCATGCACAGATTGGCAGGCACCACGGGCTGCCTGTCACAGGGTGCAAGGATTTCCCTAGCCACCCCTTCCTTCAATGGGAGTATGTGCTCTTGTTCGGAACACAGGCTCCCATTGAAGTCAATGGGAGTCTGACCGAATTGTATCCGGAAGCATCCGGATATATCAAAATCGCTCGGTTGGACTCACCCAATTCTAGTTGTCTGGAAAGCATTCCGTGACCGATTCGGTAGGAATGATTAACGGAAGAGATCATAATCAGCCCCTAAGTTGGGATTGCCAACTTTTAAATTTGTGACTTTTAGAGCACAAAAAGTCTCAGCGTCATGTGTTTAACCCTCTGAACCACACTGGCGGGCATTGCTTTAAAATTGTTTATATTGATAAATAAACACTTACAGAAGGGCTTCCACAGCATTTCTATTGACATCTACCATATGGTAACACTTCCAAAACATAAGAGGCTAATACCAAAGGAAGTTCTGCAGAAACAGAAGATGGAAAGAAAATCGTATCTGTCATTTTGAGGAAATCCTTAACCCCTTCGCTGCGGCGGCAATTCCGCTGCAGCGCTAGGGGGATGGGGGGCCGCGCAGCGCTCCCAGGCTCGTGACGGAACCGCTCGATCACGAGCCTCGGGTGCGCTGTGCTGATGACGGAGCGGTTTCGTCACGGCCCGACCGCTCAACAGAACGTCCAGCGCAGGCGCGGACTCCGCGCCGTGCAGGCGCTCCGAGCGGGCGGTGATGGAACCGCTCCATCAACAGCACAGAGCGTCCGTGGCTGGTGACGGAGCAGTTCCGTCACCAGCATGGGAGGGGTAAATATAGCAGGTCAGTCTACTAAATACAGGCTAATAAAGTACCAGTGAGACCTACAGGCAATCACAATATTTAGAGGCAGTCTGTTGTTTATGTTTAATGCTATCCGACGCGGTGCACGATGACGCAAGCACAGCGGCGTACGAGCCTGCGCCGTGAAGTAAATTTGCACTGTTTGTGGAGTGAAACCAGAGGAGCGTTTTCAGAAGGTATGATCATATGCGAGGAGGATGGTGTTTTTGAATTTGTCAAAGGGACGATCTGGCCCCTAAGCGCCTGACCCGTTATATATGTAATTGCAGACAAAAGAGAGGCGAGTGACAAGCCGGCTCTGAAGGGCGACCGATTTCCTTTCAATTCAGCATAACGAAGTATAAAGGTATTGTGTGATCTTGCGCTGACATGAATAGACAGCTCTTGTTAGTTCGCCTTTCTTTCCCTAGGCTTATGAACTTTACTGATGTTCTTTACATCCTTGTCTCCCCATTAGGTTTAAAAGTGGGAATTTGGATCTCCCCGTTGATGGGGGTTTGATCCCCTAGGGGTGTTGAACTCTTGCTGTGTTCGAGAGTATACAGGTATTGGCCCCCCTCCTCTAGAGAGTAAACCAATGGTGGGTGGCGTTGCCACTATATAGATTTGATGAGATGTGGTGACCACTGATCTGTCCCTAGAGTAGTAGGACATTTCGGTTGGGCCCTGCTTGAGGGGGTCTTTTCACTGATTTTTGGTGATGGTTGGATTTCTTAACAATTCTATCTTTGAATTGTTTGGCACCTTGATGAGTTTCGAGCACTGTATGGGCATATAAGGGAGAGGACCCTGTAGATGGGGTAGACAAATAATATGAAACTTTTTCATACTAGTATTGTTTTTGTAGATACATTGTTCCCTTGTCCTGAAGAGGCCTATAGACATTGTGGGCTGAAACGCGACCGCGTCGACAGACAATTGAGAAGTCCAATGAATTGCAATTTTTCTGGATATGATATCTTGGGTGCAGATTAGGGAATACGAGAGAGGTTTATTAACTCTGGAGCTGACAGCACTTCCTCATAGTGCATCACTTAGATTAATGAGTGTGCACCTATAGTTGTAGATATTAGGGTTTATGTTTAGACTGTATATATTGACTATATGTATTATAATGATGTTGCAACTGTGATGTATGTATTTGTTTTTGTTATATGTACACTAAGTTTGATGTTTTTTCTTATGAAATTTTGTGTTCTTGTATCCCACTGTCCTGCTGAATAGTATCTGTATCTTACTGAACTGTTCTTATTAATTTTATGAAAATAATTGATATTGTAAGGGTAATAGGTTGTGCCTTGAGTGGAAAATAAATTAGTGATTAATCCCTCCATACCATCCTTTTGTTTATACATTTGCCGAATACAGGCCGACAAAACTTCATTTTAGGTAAACGTTATAATGGCAAAATACATTTTCAACAAAATGTAATGCTTTTGTAGAAAAGGTAAATGTAGAGAAGACGAGGACAGCGTGCAAAATGTTGGTGTCCAACACCTTCTCCAAATATATGGTTGGATTGGAGAGGGAATTGTAAATGTCACCTCCTGAGCATCCAATGTCTTTCCCAAATTGATGTAGATTGGAGTTGGATTAACAAATATCACCCCTTTAGTGTTCAACACCTTCCCCAGTATGGTTGGATTGGATCGGAAAAGTGAATTTCACACTTTTAGTGTCAGACGACTTCGTCAAATTGGTATAGATTGGAGTGGGAATAGTAAATGTCATACCTTTATATGGGAAACAGTGTTTACAACACAGGCAGGAATACACGGTGACATTACATCGCTGGTACTACAATGAATGAGTCGTTACCGCGCGTTCCATTACAACGTAAGTCGTTGGGAGAGCAAAGGTCGTTGGGAGAGCAAAGGAGTTTCTTACTACCCACCTCTATTGACGCCGCCACCGGAGCCAAGAGTCACCTGCTGCACAGCTCCCTCGCTGGGAGGACGCCGCCACCGGAGCCAAGAGTCACCTATTGCACAGCTCCCTTGCTGGGAGGACGCCGCCACCGGGGCCAAGAGTCACTTGCTGGCTGAATCGAGCCGCCGCTCCGGGACTACAGTTCCCGGCAGGCACCGCGGCGGCGCGCAACAGTGACGTCGCGCCAGGAGGCGCTTATCAACAGCGCACGGGCCAGCTACGCGGGACGCGGGCGGGACGCCCGGGGCTAAGCCCGGGCAAAGGGCGGGCCCTCTGTGGCCCTCAGAGGCCTGAGGAGTCTGGCCTGGGCCACACACCCTGCCCGACTGCCACCAGATTATGAACATTTGGACATCTAAATTGTAAGTTTGCCGACCCTATATGTTATTCATCACTGGGAGCTATTTTTGCCTTTGACTCTTCGGGATTGGTTAACAAAATCGTTGATACTTTTTACAGCCTTTTTGTTGGGTATTCATAGGGCCTGTTATGAACTGTCGAGAGACCAGAAGCATGGCAGCTGCAGGAGCAAAAAAGTTGACTGGCACCCTCGATGACTTTATTGTCCGCACCCATGCCTTAATTGATGAAGGGATTATCTTAATGGACAGAAGGGTGTCTCAAGACCTAGCCATGGCTAAGCGATCCTCCTTAGGCCTTATCGCTCAAGCTTTTACCCCCAACACTGTAACCGGTCCGAACACTCTTGTAATGGTACATAACGATGGGGACTATGACGTTCCAAGTTCCCAAGAGGGCTTGGAGGCAACCCCTAATCTCAATCTGCTAGCAGATAGTGGCCCAGTCAGTAATGAGTCTGATAACCTATCTATGGCTAGTGTTTCAAATCAAAGGGGTTTGAAAGAGGGGGCAATTCCTAAACAAAAGGCCAACAAATCCACCATTCGGAAAGGGAAAAAAGCACACATTACCCATAACCGAGACCTAACCAATTCAGGTCAGGTGATTGCGACTGCGAGCAGCAACCTGGTTGCTCGCACTAATGACACTGGGGGAGTGCACCCGGCTAATGTTGGCCTACCTTTAAGCCTCCCGGATGACACTGTTGTAGACAGTAGTTTGGAGGAAATTTTGGATCTAAGTGGCGAGGTAAATAATCCAGTCAGAAGTAGCGAGGACAGAAGTGGGTTAAGTATGGTTAACAATAACATCTTTGAAATGTTAAAAATCCTCCTTGAACCCATTGAGGTCAGGTTACGCTGCTTAGAAACAATACTAAAAAACATTCACAAAGATATAAGTGCCCCTAGCTTTAACTCGAATAACAAAGCACCCCATGTGAAAACCACAGTGAACAAGCCTCCTTTAGCTGATAAATGTGTCCCTATCGCTAAAAATAATGTGTCTAGAAATCCTGGAAATACCACTAATCCAGGAGGTGCCACAACAAAGACCCCGACCCTAAACAAACACCGAACCCAGCTAAACCTAAGACAACTCTCAAGTCAAATTTAAAGATCCCATACCCTTGACCCCAAACCTGGTCCAGGCCCCAATAGATAAGAGAGAGGCCCGGAGAAACATCCATCTCCCTCCTGATGCATGTCCATATGTAGTGATTTTGACTGGCGTCACTGAAATTTCACCAACTGAAGCAGAATCTTACCAGGCCCTGAAAAATGAAGTATGCCACTGGCTGTCTAAAAACCATTCTCTACCAGCCAACATGCCTAGTAACATTCTAATGGTGGAGAGAACTCCTTGGGTTGGTGGAAATAGAAAAACTTTACAAGGAGACTGTATCGTGGTCACCTTTGAGAACTCGCAGGTGGTAAAATACATCTGTGGAGGAACTCCGTGCTATCACACAAGCACGGTCACTGCCAGGCCCCTTTCCTACTTCTATTCAGCAGGGAATCAAGCGGACAAAAGATGGAGCTGGTTAAGGGGTCCACAGGAACATAAAACTAGACAGAGGTTTAATCCCCCATGGGAGGTGCAAGCTCACGGTTGGGATGAGGGTGGTGAGGACAGATGGAACTTGGTCAGGAGAAGAAGAGGTAGACCTTTCCAGGGAGGGTTCGCTGTAGGGCCTCGAAATAGTCACCCATATCATGACCACCATAGTGCGAATGGGCAAGAAAACTACTTTAACCCTTTCGATGCTGATGACGAGCTGGGCTCGTCATGGTGCATGGTGGTCGTGTGCTGATAACGAGCCCAGCTCGTCATGAGCCCCACCCTCGGGGGAAGCGCTGGCGCTCCCCCCGAGGTTCTCTGATCTTCGTTGTTTTGCTCGGGGCGGCAGCGGAAGAGCTTCCGCTGCCGCCCCCGCCCCCCCCCCCCGGGAATCCCTGATGACGTCAGCGCGCACAGCGCGCGCTGACATCATCAGGGATTCCCTGCGCTCAGGAAGCCATTTGCTTCCTGCGCGTCTGGAGAGAAGGTGAGTTTCTCGTGTCCGGCGGGGGTTTGGGGCCGCAAAGAGGCATCAGGGGAGAGGAAAGAGATTTTCCTTTCCCCTGAAGTCTCTTTGCAGGGCATTTCTGCCTCACGATCGCGCACAGCGTCGCGATCGTGCGGCGGAAATGCCCCCACTAGCACCAGGGATTGAACATTTAGCTTTTCGGAAGCGACCCCTTGGGCAAGGGTCGCTTCCAGGTGGGCAGCCATTTTCTTGCTGATTTTCTGCCCCCCCTGGGGGCAAATCGGCCCGTTATTTCAGCCGTTTTGCCCCCAGGGGGGGCAGAAATAAACCACTGGCACCAGGGATTATATGTTTTGGCAATGTTTGTTTTTGGAAGCGACCCCTTGGGTAAGGGTCGCTTCCTGGGGGCCTTTATTTTGGTGTTTATTTTCTGTCCCCCCTGGGGGCAAATCGGCCCGTTTTTTTTGCCGTTTTGCCCCCGGGGGGGGGGGGGGCGAAAATGTCCACTAGCACCAGGGATCATGAAATTAGCTTTTAGGAAGCGACCCCTTGGGCAAGGGTCGCTTCCAGGTGGGCAGACATTTTATTTTCGATTTTCTGCTGCCCCTGGGGGCAAATCGGCCCGTTATTTCGGCCGTTTTGCCCCCGGGGGGGGCAGAAATAAACCACTGGCACCAGGGATTTTTTATTAGGGCAATGTTTGTTTTGGGAAGCGACCCCTTGGGTAAGGGTCGCTTCCAGGGGGCCTTGATGTTGTTGTTTATTTTCTGTCCCCCCCCTTGGGGCAAATAGGGCCTTTTTAGCACCAGGGATCTAGAAATGAGCTTTTAGGAAGCAACCCCTTGGGCAAGGGTCGCTTCAAGGTGGGCTGTGATAATCTTTTTGTTTTTCTGCCCCCCCCCCGGGGGGCAAATCGGCCCATTTTTTTAGTTGCTTTGCCCCCAGGTGGGGGCAGAAATTCCCCACTGGCACCAGGGATCTGTTTTGGGGCAATGTATATGTTTTGGAAGCGACCCCTTGGGCAAGGGTCTCTTCCTGGTGGCAAGTAATTGTTTTTGAATTTCTGCCCCCCCTTGGGGCAAATCGGAGTGGTGTTTGCCTGGCGGTGTGTGTAGTGGTGCTTGGCTGGATGGTGTGCGTGGAGTGGTACTTGGCTGTCTGTGCACGGAGTGCTGCTTGGCTGGCGGTGTGTGTGGAGTGGCGCATGGCTGGATGGTGTGCGTGGAGTGGTACTTGGCTGTTTGTGCACGGAGTGGTGCTTTGCTTGCGGTGTGCGTGGAGTTGCGCTTTGCTTGCGGTGTGCGTGGAGTGGTGCTTGGCTGGCGGTGTGCGTGGAGTGGCGCTTGCGGTGTGCGTGGAGTGGTGCTTGGCTGGTGGTGTGCGTGGAGTGGTACTTGGCTGTCTGTGCGTGGAGTGGTACTTGGCTGTCTGTGCGTGGAGTGGTGCTTGGCTTGCGGTGTGGTGCTTGGCTGGCGGTGTGTGTGGAGTGGCGCTTGGCTGGATGGTGTGCGTGGAGTGGCGCTTGGCTGGATGGTGTGTGTGGAGTGGCGCTTGGCTGGATGGTGTGCGTGGAGTGGTGCTTGGCTTGCGGTGTGCGTGGAGTGGTGCTTGGCTTGCGGTGTGCGTGGAGTGGTGCTTGGCTTGCGGTGTGCGCTTGGCTTGCGTGGAGTGGTGCTTGGCTTGCGGTGTGCGTGGAGTGGTGCTTGGCTTGCGGTGTGCGTGGAGTGGTGCTTGGCTTGCGGTGTGCGTGGAGTGGCACTTGGCTTGCGGTGTGCGTGGAGTGGCGCTTGGCTTGCGGTGTGCGTGGAGTGGTGCATGGCTTGTGGTGAGCGTGGAGTGGCGCTTGGCTGGATGGTGTGCGTGGAGTGGTGCTTGGCTTGCGGTGTGCGTGGAGTGGTGCTTGGCTTGCGGTGTGCGTGGAGTGGTGCTTGGCTTGCGGTGTGCGTGGAGTGGTGCTTGGCTTGCGGTGTGCGTGGAGTGGTGCTTGGCTTGCGGTGTGCGTGGAGTGGCGCTTGGCTTGCACTGTGCATGGAGTGGCGCTTGGCTTGCGGTGTGCGTGGAGTGGCGCTTGGCTTGCGGTGTGGTGCTTGGCTGGCGGTGTGTGTGGAGTGGCGCATGGCTGGATGGTGTGCGTGGAGTAGTACTTGGCTGTCTGTGCATGGAGTGGTGCTTGGCTGGCGGTGTGTGTGGAGTGGCGCTTGGCTGGATGGTGTGCGTGGAGTGGCGCTTGGCTGGATGGTGTGCGTGGAGTGGTGCTTGGCTTGCGGTGTGCGTGGAGTGGTGCTTGGCTTGCGGTGTGCGTGGAGTGGCGCTTGGCTTGCAGTGTGCGTGGAGTGGTGCTTGGTTTACGGTGTGCATGGAGTGGTGCTTGGCTTGCGGTGTGCGTGGAGTGGTGCTTGGCTTGCGGTGTGCGTGGAGTGGCGCTTGGCTTGCGGTGTTCGTGGAGTGGCGCTTGGCTTGTGGTGTGTGTGGAGTGGCGCTTGGCTGGATGGTGTGCGTGGAGTGGTACTTGGCTGTCTGTGCATGGAGAGGTACTTGGCTGTCTGTGCATGGAGTGGTGCTTGGCTGGCGGTGTGTGTGGAGTGGTGTTTGGCTGGCGGTGTGTGTGGAGTGGCGCTTGGCTGGATGGTGTGCGTGGAGTGGTTCGTGGCTGTCTGTGCACGGAGTGCTGCTTGGCTGGCTGTTTGTGCACGGAGTGCTGCTTGTCTGGCGGTGTGTGTGGAGTGGTGCTTGGCTGGCGGTGTGCGTGGAGTGGTGCTTGGCTTGCGGTGTGGTGCTTGGCTGGCGGTGTGTGTGGAGTGGCGCATGGCTGGATAGTGTGCATGGAGTGGTACTTGGCTGTCTGTGCATGGAGTACTGCTTGGCTGGCGGTGTGTGTGGAGTGGCGCATGGCTGGATGGTGTGCTTGGAGTAGTACTTGGCTGTCTGTGCATGGAGTGGTGCTTGGCTTGCGGTGTGCGTGGAGTGGTGCTTGGCTTGCGGTGTGCGTGGAGTGGTGCTTGGCTTGCGGTGTGCGTGGAGTGGTGCTTGGCTTGCGGTGTGCGTGGAGTGGCGCTTGGCTTGCGGTGTGCGTGGAGTGGCGCTTGGCTTGCGGTGTGCGTGGAGTGGTGCTTGGCTTGTGGTGTGTGTGGAGTGGTGCTTGGCTTGCGGTGTGCGTGGAGTGGCGCTTGGCTTGCGGTGTGCGTGGAGTGGCGCTTGGCTTGCGGTGTGGTGCTTGGCTGGCGGTGTGTGTGGAGTGGCGCATGGCTGGATGGTGTGCGTGGAGTAGTACTTGGCTGTCTGTGCACGGAGTGGTGCTTGGCTGGCGGTGTGTGTGGAGTGGCGCTTGGCTGGATGGTGTGCGTGGAGTGGCGCTTGGCTGGATGGTGTGCGTGGAGTGGTGCTTGGCTTGCGGTGTGCGTGGAGTGGCGCTTGGCTTGCGGTGTTCGTGGAGTGGCGCTTGGCTTGCAGTGTGTGTGGAGTGGCGCTTGGCTGGATGGTGTGCGTGGAGTGGTACTTGGCTGTCTGTGCATGGAGCGGTACTTGGCTGTCTGTGCATGGAGTGGTGCTTGGCTGGCGGTGTGTGTGGAGTGGTGTTTGGCTGGCGGTGTGTGTGGAGTGGCGCTTGGCTGGATGGTGTGCGTGGAGTGGGTCGTGGCTGTCTGTGCACGGAGTGCTGCTTGGCTGGCTGTTTGTGCACGGAGTGCTGCTTGTCTGGCGGTGTGTGTGGAGTGGTGCTTGGCTGGCGGTGTGCGTGGAGTGGTGCTTGGCTTGTGGTGTGGTGCTTGGCTGGCGGTGTGTGTGGAGTGGCGCATGGCTGGATGGTGTGCATGGAGTGGTACTTGGCTGTCTGTGCATGGAGTACTGCTTGGCTGGCGGTGTGTGTGGAGTGGCGCATGGCTGGATGGTGTGCTTGGAGTAGTACTTGGCTGTCTGTGCACGGAGGGGTGCTTGGCTGGCGGTGTGTGTGGAGTGGCGCTTGGCTGGATGGTGTGCGTGGAGTGGCGCTTGGCTTGCGGTGTGCGTGGAGTGGCGCTTGGCTTGCGGTGTGCGTGGAGTGGTGTGTAGCTGGCGGTGTGTGTGGAGTGGTACTTGGCTGTCTGTGCACGGAGTCGTGCTTGGCTGGCGGTGTGTGTGGAGTGGTTCTTGGCTGTCGGTGTGCGCTGAGTGGTGTTTGGCTGGCAGTGTGCATGGTCTGTCGCTTGGATGGTGGTGTGGGTGGACTGGCGCTCGGCTGGCGGTGTGTGAGTACCTACTTTCTGTTGGTCACTACACACACTGCTAGTTGTGTGACACTCTACGCAGTCCATCATTTTGTGTAGTTGCTGTGGCAGATATTTGGGTGTGTGAAAGTGATGGGCCCTTGAATGGCGCTGTCTGCTGGTGTGAGTGTTGTAATGTGATGGGTCTGCGGCTGGTGGTGTGAATGTTTTGTATGTGTCACACGTACGAAAGGTGTATGAATGTCCTTACTGCCCCCGTGTGATGGGGGTACTGGTAGGAGCAGAAGACCGACTGGCACCAAAGGGGTTAGGCAGTAAAATAAATTCAAAAAATTAACCAGTGTCTTGATGTTAAACCTCATCTAATCCCAATTGGTCTTTGCCCTATTTGATGGCCCCTCAGTGCAAATGTAAATTTGGGGGGCAAATTTGTGTGTGGTTTTTTCAATTGTTATATTGTTTGTGAAATGTGGTAGTAATTTTTTTATCTTCTCCATTTTTGCCTTGTTCCAGGCTTTTGCTGTTTGGATTGTTGTAGGTTGCGGGTCCGTCACTGTTGGTTTTGCAGCTTGTGTAGTTGCTTGTGCTTGGTAAGTGAATGTATTTTGTACTACTTTCCCTTGATGTTTATCTTTTTGAAAAAGGTTGTACTTATATCAGTTTGTGTGGCTCTGTTTCTTTTGTTCTTCAGCATTAGTGTTTGATGTGCACTTTGATTTCTAATTTGTTTTTTTTTCTTTTCTTTCTAGTGGGATATCATTTCTTTTTGCTGTGTCTCAGCAGAGTAGGTGCTGGTGAGTGTAGCTGTATTTGGTAAGAGTGAAATTGTTTTGGATTGTATTGATCTTTGTGTGAAAGCCTTACCTTGTTTACTTCTTACTTTGCACAGTGTAGGTTGTTGTTCACTTGTGTGTGCTGTCTTTCTTTGTAAGGATAATGGCTAGTCGCAGGATTACTGCTCAGCAGGTTCTTAGTTTGCTTTTTGAGTCTTCCTCTGACCATGGTTCAGAGACTGACTCTGATTCGGATTTGGAGGTTGGTGGAGAAGATTCAGGCAGTGAGTTTTCTCTTTGCCTGGATTCATCATCATCGGATGAAGAATCTTCTTCTAGTGCTGATGAAGTGTCTATGGTAGCGGAGGACATTGTTGCGCCGGTAGTGGACCAAGAGGCAGCTGTGCTACTTCCTAGGGCTGCAAGGTATCCTTTCTTTTTACGTCGGCATGAGGCAGGTGGGCTGCAGCCTGCGCCCAAAAGGCTTCACATTGCTGTGGTGCGCCAAGCGGCATCTGGTGCTGTTAGGCCTCCTATTGTTGTAGAGCGGCAAGGTGCATCAGGGTCTGATTTGTTTTCCGGTGGTGTAGTGCAGCAAGAAGCTTCTCAGGCTGCTGGGCTTCCCGTTGGTGAAGTGCTGCAACAGGCTTCTGGGGCTGTTAGGCTTCCCATTGTTGTAGAGCAGCAAGATGCATCTGGACCTGCTTTGTTTCCCGGTGGTGTAGTGCAGCAAGAGCCTTCTGGGGATGCTATGTTTTCTGTTGGTGATGTGCAGCCTGAAGTATCTGTGGATGTTAGGCTTCCCGTACGTGTACAGCAACAAGTGGCTTCTGGTCTGCAGGCTGAGGTGGCTGCTCCCCCCGTTCATGGGGATGGCCTCTGGGTTCCCCCTGGCATGGTGCAGCCGGCATTGCCAGAGTTCACTGGTGTTCCTGGGTGTAGAGTGAATACTGAGAATTTTCAGCCAATACATTTTTTTCAGTTGTTTATGGACGATGTGTTTTTGCAAGAGATTGTTGATCAAACCAATTTGTATGCGGAACAGTTTTTGAGGGACAACAGTGCCAGTCTTAAGCCCCATTCTAGAGCTACTCTGTGGACTCCCACAAATGTTAAAGAGATGAAGAAGTTTTTGGGATTAACTTTTTTGATGGGCTTGCTAAGGAAGCCATCAATGTCTTCATATTGGTCCACTAGTCCCTTGATGACAACAGCTATATATCCAGCAGTCATAAGTCGTGATCGGTTTTTGCTTCTTCTTCGGATGATGCATTTTGTTGATAATGGTTTAGCCTTGGCACGCGATCACCCTGATTGTGACCGTCTGTTTAAAATTCGGCCTGTCCTTGATCACTTTGTTGATCGTTTTTCTGAGATCTTTGCTCCTGGAAAAGAAATTGCAGTGGATGAGTCTTTGCTATTGTTCAAGGGCCGCTTGGTTTTTAGGCAGTACATTCCTAGTAAGAGGGCACGCTATGGAATCAAACTGTATATGTTGTGTGACAGTGAGACTGGATATGTCTACAATTTCAGGGTGTACACTGGTAAGGAGTCCAGCATTAACCCTCCTGGTTGTCCTTCCACTTTTGGAGTGACTGAGAAGATTGTATGGGAACTAGGTAGAGGATTATTTCACAAAGGCCACCATTTGTATGTAGATAACTTCTACACTGGTGTGCGGTTGTTCAAGGAGTTGGCCAAAGTGGGCACGGTTGCTTGTGGCACAATGCGCAGTAACCGGAAAGGTTTCCCAAAGGAACTTGTTTGCAAAAGGCTTGTGAAGGGACAGTCTACTGCATTGCGATGTGGGGAGCTTCTGGCTGTGAAGTTTTCAGACAAGAGAGATGTGTACATGCTGACTACTATCCATGACGAAATTACTGTACCTCTGCCTGTTTGGGGTCAGGTTGCTGAAGTGCGCAAACCTGTGTGCATTGTAGATTACAATAAGTACATGGGTGGTGTTGACAGAGTAGATCAGAGGTTGGAACCTTATGATGCTATTCGAAAGGCTTACGTTTGGTACAAGAAGTTGGCTATTCATCTTTTCCATTTGGCATCCTTCAATGCTTTTGTTGTGTTCCAAAAGTCTTGTCCTGAGTCGAAGATGCCTTTTGTTAAGTTTCAGGAGTCTGTAATAGCCAGCCTTGTACTAGTGGAGCAGGCAAGTGTTCCTAGATTTGGAGTGGTGGAGGAGGTGGCTAGATTGAAAGATCGCCACTTTGCTGAATTCATTCCTCCCACTACCGCAAAAGACTTTCCGATTAGAAGATGCAGAGTCTGTTGGCGTAGAGGCGTGCGGAAGGAGTCTCGTATGTACTGCCCTGACTGTCCTTCTAAGCCTGGATTGTGTCTGTCAGCTTGTTTTAAATCATACCACACGAAAAAGAAGTATTGGGAGTTTTAATGAGCTGTGAAGTGAATTGCCTGGTCTGTATTCTGTAAAAAAAATTGGTTTGTTTCAAGGTTTGGCTTTAGTGCAATGTGTTTAGTTTTAGAATTTGTGTAAGTTGATTTGTAGGTATTTCCATTTGTTTAGTGTTTTTTTGAAAATAATAATTCTAAATGTGATTGTGGTGTGTGCAGGCTGGTGCTTGGATGGCAGTGTGCGTGGACTGGCGCTTGGCTGGAGGTGTGTGTGGATTGGTGCCTCCCTGGCAGAGTGCATGGTTTGGTGTTTTGCGGGTGGTGTGTGTGGATTTTTGTTTGGCAGGCGGAGTGCATGGTTACGTGCTTGGCTGGCAGTGTGAGTGTATGGTGCTTGGCTGGTGGAGTGCAAGGAATGGTGCTTGGCTGGTGGTGTGTGCACTGATGGTTGGCTGGTGGGCTGCGTGGACTGGTGCTTGGCTGATGGTGTGTGTGGAGTGGTGTTTGGCTGGCGGTGTGTGTGGAGTGGCGCTTGGCTGGATGGTGTGCGTGGATTGGCGCTTGGCTGGATAGTGTGCGTGGAGTGGTGCTTGGCTTGCGGTGTGCGTGGAGTGGCGCTTGGCTTGCGGTGTGCGTGGAGTGGCGCTTGGCTTGCGGTGTGCGTGGAGTGGCGCTTGGCTTGCAGTGTGCATGGAGTGGTGCTTGGCTTGCGGTGTGCATGGAGTGGCGCTTGGCTTGCGGTGTGCGTGGAGTGGCGCTTGGCTTGCTGTGTGCGTGGAGTGGCGCTTGGCTTGCGGTGTGCGTGGAGTGGAGCTTGGCTTGCGGTGTGCATGGAGTGGTGCTTGGCTTGCGGTGTGCATGGAGTGGCGCTTGGCTTGCGGTGTGCGTGGAGTGGCGCTTGGCTTGCGGTGTGCGTGGAGTGGCGCTTGGCTTGCAGTGTGCGTGGAGTGGCGCTTGGCTTGCGGTGTGCGTGGAGTGGTACTTGGCTTGCGGTGTTCGTGGACTGGCGCTTGGCTTGCGGTGTGTGTGGAGTGGCGCTTGGCTTGCGGTGTGTGTGGAGTGGCGCTTGGCTTGCGGTGTGTGTGGAGTGGCGCTTGGCTTGCGGTGTGTGTGGAGTGGCGCTTGGCTGGATGGTGTGCGTGGAGTGGCGCTTGGCTGGATGGTGTGCGTGGAGTGGTACTTGGCTGTCTGTGCATGGAGTGGTACTTGGCTGTCTGTGCATGGAGTGGTGCTTGGCTGGCGGTGTGTGTGGGGTGGTGTTTGGCTGGATGGTGTGCGTGGAGTGGTTCGTGGCTGTCTGTGCACGCAGTGCTTCTTGGCTGGCTGTTTGTGCACGGAGTGCTGCTTGTCTGGCGGTGTGCGTGGAGTGGTACTTGGCTGGCGGTGTGTGTGGAGTGGCGCTTGGCTGGATGGTGTGCGTGGATTGGCGCTTGGCTGGATAGTGTGCGTGGAGTGGTGCTTGGCTTGCGGTGTGCGTGGAGTGGCGCTTGGCTTGCGGTGTGCGTGGAGTGGCGCTTGGCTTGCGGTGTGCGTGGAGTGGCGCTTGGCTTGCGGTGTGCATGGAGTGGTGCTTGGCTTGCGGTGTGCATGGAGTGGCGCTTGGCTTGCGGTGTGCGTGGAGTGGCGCTTGGCTTGCGGTGTGCGTGGAGTGGCGCTTGGCTTGCGGTGTGCGTGGAGTGGCGCTTGGCTTGCGGTGTGCATGGAGTGGTGCTTGGCTTGCGGTGTGCATGGAGTGGCGCTTGGCTTGCGGTGTGCGTGGAGTGGCGCTTGGCTTGCGGTGTGCGTGGAGTGGCGCTTGGCTTGCGGTGTGCGTGGAGTGGCGCTTGGCTTGCGGTGTGTGAGGAGTGGTACTTGGCTTGCGGTGTTCGTGGACTGGCGCTTGGCTTGCGGTGTGTGTGGAGTGGCGCTTGGCTTGCGGTGTGTGTGGAGTGGCGCCTACCTTGCGGTGTGTGTGGAGTGGCGCTTGGCTTGCGGTGCGTGTGGAGTGGCGCTTGGCTGGATGGTGTGCGTGGAGTGGCGCTTGGCTGGATGGTGTGTGTGGAGTGGTACTTGGCTGTCTGTGCATGGAGTGGTACTTGGCTGTCTGTGCATGGAGTGGTGCTTGGCTGGCGGTGTGTGTGGAGTGGTGTTTGGCTGGATGGTGTGCGTGGAGTGGTTCGTGGCTGTCTGTGCACAGAGTGCTGCTTGGCTGGCTGTTTGTGCACGGAGTGCTGCTTGTCTGGCGGTGTGCGTGGAGTGGTACTTGGCTGGCGGTGTGCGTGGAGTGGTACTTGGCTGTCTGTGTGCGCTGAGTGATGTTTGGCCGGCGGTGTGCATGGTTTGGTGCTTGGATGGTGGTGTGGGTGGTCTGGCGCTCAGCTGGCGGTGTGTAAGTAGTTACTTTCTGTTGGTCACTACATACACTGCTAGGTGAGTGACACTCCACGCAGTCCATCATTTTGTGTAGTTGCTGTGGCAGATATATGGGCGTGTGAAAGTGATGGGCCCTTGAATGGCGCTGTCTGCTGGTGTGAGTGTTGTAATGTGATGGGTCCGCGGCTGGCGGCGTGAATGTTTTGTAGGTGTCACACGTACGAAAGGTGTATGAATGGCCTGTAAAGAGGTTGGTGCCTTGACGTGGCTTTACAGCTCACGAGCTGTGAGTCAGTGGTTCAGTTTATCATACTTTCAATTATACGCAGTGTATTTCATTTTTGTGAAATTACTTGCAAATAAAATTGTATGTACTGAATCATCACTCATCCTCGTGCCAAATCCAACCAGTATGTGTGTGTGTTTGCGGTTTAGATGGCTGTCCAGTAATATTTGTTTTTGTTTTCCCTTTTAGAAGTAGGGTGTACCTTGTCCTTTTTTGTGAATGTTGTAATGTGTTGCTTTTCCTTCCGGATGGTGTCAATGGTCTGGTGTGTAACAGGTATGAAAGGTGCGTGAATGGCCTGTAAAACGGTTGGTGCCTTGTCGTGGCTTTACAGCTCACGAGTTGGGAGTCACTGGTTTGGTTTTTATGCATTTATTTATTGACAGAGCATTTCATTTTTTGAAATGTCTTGTTAATAAAATTTTATGTACTGAACCATCACTCGCCCTCGTGCCAAATCCAACCTGTATGTGTGTGTCTTTGAGGAATAGTTAGCCGTGCTTGAATGTTTGACTTTTGAGTAACTCTGTTACGGTGTACATTATAGCTATAAATAACTTACTAAATTTAGATTTTATTGTTAAACCATGGAAGTATATGGTCATGTCTTTCTGGTGAATTTTATTGATTTGTTTTCAAAATCTCCTGCAAACTTGAAATTGTCTGTCACAGTCTCCTTGAATCACACGCTCTCAAATTGAAAACTTAATTCGCCACTGTACAATTTGGACCTTTTCCTGTTGCCGCCACTATGCCTACCCACGCAAGTGAGGTACCATTTTTATCGGGAGACCTGGGGGAACGCTGGGTGGGAGGAAATTTGTGTGAGCCCAGTGACGCCACGCTTTCCCACGCAAAAAAAGTGTGTAAAAACAGATTTTTCCAGCAAAAATTGTGGTTTGCAAGGGATTCTGGGTAAAGGAACGTTGGAGGATCCATGCAAGCCATACCTCCTTGGAAGCCCCTGGGTGTCTACTTTTCAGAAATGTGTGGGTTTAGTAGGTTTCCCTACATGGCCGTCTCGCACGGGGCCAAAAACCCAGGTAACCTCTCTTTCAAAAGCTGGTGGTATTCAATGTCAATACCACCAGCTTTTGCAAGAGGGGTTACCTGGGTTTTTTGCCCCGTGTGAGGCGGCCATGTAGGGAAACCTACCAAACCCACACATTTCTGACAAGTAGACACCCGGGGACTTCCAATGAGGTATGGCTTGCGTGGATCCTCCAACGTTCCTTTACCCAGAATCCCTTGCAAACCACAATTTTTGCTGGAAAGATCAGTTTTTACACACTTTTTTTGCGTGGGAAAGCGTGGCGTCACTGGGCTCACACAAATTTCCTCCCACCCAGCGTTCCCCCAGGTCTCCCGATAAAAATGGTACCTCACTTGCGTGGGTAGGCATAGTGGCGGCAACAGGAAAAGGTCCATATCGTACGGTGGAGACATTACAATAACCAATAGCAAGATTACCTTCTTTTTTTAGGGGAGGGGACTGAGTTTTTGGATCGGGGCTCGGCGGGCATCTTTGGTAACTACCAAACCCAAACATTTCTGAAAACTAGACACCCGGGGGAGTCTGGGGAGGTATGGCATGCGTGGGTCCCCCAATGTTTTCCTACCCAGAAATCCCTGCAAACCATAAATTTAGGTTAAAAAAACAGTTTTCCATACATTTTTGCGTGGGATCGCCGTGTCGGCACAAATGTCCTACCACCCTGCGTTCCCCTTGTTCTCCCGAGTAAAATGATACCTCACTTGTGTGGGTGGGCCAAAGGCCTGTGACTAAGGCAGGGGGGCTTAATTTGCAACACTGAAATACTACTTTTTTCAACATTCATTTTTGGCCTGTTCTGCTTTGGGGCACCCACACAAGTGAGGTATCCTTTTACTCGGGAGAACAGGGGGAGCGCTGGGTGGTAGGACATTTTTGCCGGCATGGTGATCCCACGCAAAAAAGTTTGGAAAAGTGATTATTTTACCTAATTTTAAGGTTTGCAAGGTGTTCTGGGTAGGAAAACGTTCGGGGACCCACGCATGCCATACCTCCCTGGACTCCCCCGGGGGACTACTTTTCAGATCTGTTTGGGTTTGGTACTTTCCAAAGAATACCACCGAGCCCCGGGCCAAAAACTCAGGTGCCCCTCCCCCAAAAATGAAGGTTGTTTAGCAATTTGGTATTGTAAATTCACCACCGTACAATTTGAACCATTTCCTTTCGCAGCCACTATGCCTACCCACGCAAGTGAGGTACCATTTTTATCGGGAGACCTGGGGGAACGCTGGGTGGGAGGAAATTTGTGTGAGCCCAGTGACGCCACGCTTTCCCATGCAAAAAAAGTGTGTAAAAACAGATTTTTCCAAGAAAAATTGTGGTTTGCTAGGGATTCTGGGTAAAGGAACGTTGGAGGATCCACGCAAGCCATACCTCCTTGGAAGCCCCTGGGTGTCTACTTTTCAGAAATGTGTGGGTTTAGTAGGTTTCCCTACATGGCCGTCTCGCACGGGGCCAAAAACCCAGGTAACCTCTCTTTCAAAAGCTGGTGGTATTCAATGTCAATACCACCAGCTTTTGCAAGAGGGGTTACCTGGGTTTTTGGCCCCGTGTGAGGCGGCCAGGTAGGGAAACCTACCAAACCCACACATTTCTGACAAGTAGACACCCGGGGGCTTCCAAGGAGGTATGGCTTGCGTGGATCCTCCAACGTTCCTTTACCCAGAATCCCTTGCAAACCACAATTTTTGCTGGAAAGATCAGTTTTTACACAATTTTTTTGCGTGGGAAAGCGTGGCGTCACTGGGCTCACACAAATTTCCTCCCACCCAGCGTTCCCCCAGGTCTCCCGATAAAAATGGTACCTCACTTGCGTGGGTAGGCATAGTGGCGGCAACAGGAAAAGGTCCATATCGTACGGTGGAGACATTACAATAACCAATAGACAGATTACCTTCTTTTTTTAGGGGGGGGGGGGACTGAGTTTTTGGATCGGGGCTCGGCGGGCATCTTTGGTAACTACCAAACCCAAACATTTCTGAAAACTAGACACCCGGGGGAGTCTGGGGAGGTATGGCATGCGTGGGTCCCCCAATGTTTTCCTACCCAGAAATCCCTGCAAACCATAAATTTAGGTTAAAAAAACAGTTTTCCATACATTTTTGCGTGGGATCGCCGTGTCGGCACAAATGTCCTACCACCCTGCGTTCCCCTTGTTCTCCCGAGTAAAATGATACCTCACTTGTGTGGGTGGGCCAAAGGCCTGTGACTAAGGCAGGGGGGCTTAATTTGCAACACTGAAATACTACTTTTTTCAACATTCATTTTTGGCATGTTCTGCTTTGGGGCACCCACACAAGTGAGGTATCCTTTTACTCGGGAGAACAGGGGGAGCGCTGGGTGGTAGAACATTTTTGCCGGCACGGTGATCCCACGTAAAAAAGTTTGGAAAAGTGAGTATTTTACCTAATTTTAAGGTTTGCAAGGTGTTCTGGGTAGGAAAACGTTCGGGGACCCACGCATGCCATACCTCCATGGACTCCCCGGGGGGTCTACTTTTCAGATCTGTTTGGGTTTGGTACTTTCCAAAGAATACCACCGAGCCCCGGTCCAAAAACTCAGGGTCCCCCCCCCAAAAAATGAAGGTTGTTTAGCAATTTGGTATTGTAAATTCACCACCGTACAATTTGAACCATTTCCTTTCGCAGCCACTATGCCTACCAACGCAAGTGAGGTACCATTTTTATCGGGAGACCTGGGGGAACGCAGGGTGGGTGGAAATTTGTTGATCCACGCAGATTCCGGAACTTTACACCACAGAAATGTGAGGAAAATGCGTTTTTTTCCCCAATTTCTTAGATTTGCAAGGGATTCTGGGTAAGAGAACCTGGGGGTAGGCAGTCGAGTCACCCCATCCTGAATTCCCCTGGGTGTCTACTTTTCAAAAATATATAGGTTTGCTAGGTTTCCCTGGGTGCCGGCAGAGCTAGGGTTCAAAAACAAAAGGTAGTCTCTTTGCCCAAAAAGGCCACAATTTCACAGAAAAATTGAGTTGTGACCACGTTGCGTTTTGCGCTGTTTCCTGTCGCAGCCACTATGCCTACCCACGCAAGTGAGATACCATTTTTCTCGGGAGACCTGGGGGAACGCTGGGTGGGTGGAAATTTGTTGATCCACGCAGATTCCGGAACTTTCCACCACAGAAATGTGAGGAAAATGTGTTTTTTTTCCAATTTCTTAGCTTTGCAAGGGATTCTGGGTAAGAGAACCTGGGGGTAGGCAGTCGAGTCACCCCATCCTGAATCTCCCTGGGTCTCTACTTTTTAAAAATATATAGGTTTGCTAGGTTTCCCTACGTGCCGGCAGAGCTAGGGTTCAAAAACAAAAGGTAGTCTCTTTGCCCAAAAAGGCCACAATTTCACAGAAAAAATGAGTTGTGACCACGTTGCGTTTTGTACTGTTTCCTGTCGCAGCCACTATGCCTACCCACGCAAGTGAGATACCATTTTTCTCGGGAGACCTGGGGGAACGCTGGGTGGGTGGAAATTTGTTGATCCACGCAGATTCCGGAACTTTCCACCACAGAAATGTAAGGAAAATGTGTTTTTTTTCCAATTTCTTAGCTTTGCAAGGGATTCTGGGTAAGAGAACCTGGGGGTAGGCAGTCGAGTCACCCCATCCTGAATTTCCCTGGGTGTCTACTTTTCAAAAATATATAGGTTTGCTAGGTTTCTGTAGGTGCCGGCAGAGCTAGGGTTCAAAAACAAAAGGTAGTCTCTTTGCCCAAAAAGGCCACAATTTCACAGAAAAATTGAGTTGTGACCACGTTGCGTTTTGCGCTGTTTCCTGTCGCAGCCACTATGCCTACCCACGCAAGTGAGATACCATTTTTCTCGGGAGACCTGGGGGAACGCTGGGTGGGTGGAAATTTGTTGATCCACGCAGATTCCGGAACTTTCCACCACAGAAATGTGAGGAAAATGTGTTTTTTTTTCCAATTTCTTAGCTTTGTAAGGGATTCTGGGTAAGAGAACCTGGGGGTAGGCAGTCGAGTGACCCCATCCTAAATTCCCCTCGGTGTTTTCTATTCAAAAATATATAGGTTTGCTAGGTTTCCCTAGGTGCCGGCAGAGCTAGGGTTCAAAAACAAAAGGTAGTCTCTTTGCCCAAAAAGGCCACAATTTCACAGAAAAATTGAGTTGTGACCACGTTGCGTTTTGCGCTGTTTCCTGTCGCAGCCACTATGCCTACCCACGCAAGTGAGATACCATTTTTCTCGGGAGACCTGGGGGAACGCTGGGTGGGTGGAAATTTGTTGATCCACGCAGATTCCGGAACTTTCCACCACAGAAATGTGAGGAAAATGTGTTTTTTTTTCCCAATTTCTTAGCTTTGTAAGGGATTCTGGGTAAGAGAACCTGGGGGTAGGCAGTCGAGTGACCCCATCCTAAATTCCCCTCGGTGTCTTCTTTTCAAAAATATATAGGTTTGCTAGGTTTCCCTAGGTGCCGGCAGAGCTAGGGTTCAAAAACAAAAGGTAGTCTCTTTGCCCAAAAAGGCCACAATTTCACAGAAAAATTGAGTTGTGACCACGTTGCGTTTTGCGCTGTTTCCTGTCGCAGCCACTATGCCTACCCACGCAAGTGAGATACCATTTTTCTCGGGAGACCTGGGGGAACGCTGGGTGGGTGGAAATTTGTTGATTCACGCAGATTCCGGAACTTTCCACCACAGAAATGTGAGGAAAATGTGTTTTTTTTCCAATTTCTTAGCTTTGCAAGGGATTCTGGGTAAGAGAACCTGGGGGTAGGCAGTCGAGTCACCCCATCCTGAATTCCCCTGGGTGTCTACTTTTCAAAAATATATAGGTTTGCTAGGTTTCCCTAGGTGCCGGCAGAGCTAGGGTTCAAAAACAAAAGGTAGTCTCTTTGCCCAAAAAGGCCACAATTTCACAGAAAAAATGAGTTGTGACCACGTTGCGTTTTGCACTGTTTCCTGTCGCAGCCACTATGCCTACCCACGCAAGTGAGATACCATTTTTCTCGGGAGACCTGGGGGAACGCTGGGTGGGTGGAAATTTGTTGATCCACGCAGATTCCGGAACTTTCCACCACAGAAATGTAAGGAAAATGTGTTTTTTTTCCAATTTCTTAGCTTTGCAAGGGATTCTGGGTAAGAGAACCTGGGGGTAGGCAGTCGAGTCACCCCATCCTGAATTTCCCTGGGTGTCTACTTTTCAAAAATATATAGGTTTGCTAGGTTTCTGTAGGTGCCGGCAGAGCTAGGGTTCCAAAACCAAAGGTAGTCTCTTTGCCCAAAAAGGCGACAATTTCACAGAAAAATTGAGTTGTGACCACGTTGTGTTTTGCGCTGTTTCCTGTCGCAGCCACTATGCCTACCCACGCAAGTGAGATACCATTTTTCTCGGGAGACCTGGGGGAACGCTGGGTGGGTGGAAATTTGTTGATCCACGCAGATTTCGGAACTTTCCACCACAGAAATGTGAGGAAAATGTGTTTTTTTCCCAATTTCTTAGCTTTGCAAGGGATTCTGGGTAAGAGAACCTGGGGGTAGGCAGTCGAGTGACCCCATCCTGAATTCCCCTGGGTGTTTTCTTTTTAAAAATATATAGGTTTGCTAGGTTTCCCTAGGTGCCGGCAGAGCTAGGGTTCAAAAACAAAAGGTAGTCTCTTTGCCCAAAAAGGCCACAATTTCACATAAAAATTGAGTTGTGACCACGTTGCGTTTTGCGCTGTTTCCTGTCGCAGCCACTATTCCTACCCACGCAAGTGAGATACCATTTTTCTCGGGAGACCTGGGGGAACGCTGGGTGGGTGGAAATTTGTTGATCCACGCAGATTCCGGAACTTTCCACCACAGAAATGTGAGGAAAATGTGTTTTTTTCCAATTTCTTAGCTTTGCAAGGGATTCTGGGTAAGAGAACCTGGGGGTAGGCAGTCGAGTCACCCCATCCTGAATTCCCCTGGGTGTCTACTTTTCAAAAATATATAGGTTTGCTAGGTTTCCCGAGGTGCCGGCAGAGCTAGGGTTCAAAAACAAAAGGTAGTCTCTTTGCCCAAAAAGGCCTCAATTTCACAGAAAAAATGAGTTGTGACCACGTTGCGTTTTGCACTGTTTCCTGTCGCAGCCACTATGCCTACCCACGCAAGTGAGATACCATTTTTCTCGGGAGACCTGGGGGAACGATGGGTGGGTGGAAATGTGTTGATCCACGCAGATTCCGGAACTTTCCACCACAGAAATGTAAGGAAAATGTGTTTTTTTTCCAATTTCTTAGCTTTGCAAGGGATTCTGGGTGAGAGAACCTGGGGGTAGGCAGACGAGTCACCCCATCCTGACTTTCCCTGGGTTTCTACTTTTCAAAAATATATAGGTTTGCTAGGTTTCTGTAGGTGCCGGCAGAGCTAGGGTTCAAAAACAAAAGGTAGTCTCTTTGCCCAAAAAGGCCACAATTTCACAGAAAAATTGAGTTGTGACCACGTTGCGTTTTGCGCTGTTTCCTGTTGCAGCCACTATGCCTACCCACGCAAGTGAGATACCATTTTTCTCGGGAGACGTGGGGGAACGCTGGGTGGGTAGAAATTTGTTGATCCACGCAGATTCCGGAACTTTCCACCACAGAAATGTGAGGAAAATGTGGGTTTTTTTCCAATTTCTTAGCTTTGCAAGGGATTCTGGGTGAGAGAACCTGGGGGTAGGCAGTCGAGTGACCCCATCCTGAATTCCCCTGGGTGTCTTCTTTTCAAAAATATATAGGTTTGCTAGGTTTCCCTAGGTGCCGGCAGAGCTAGGGTTCAAAAACAAAAGGTAGTCTCTTTGCCCAAAAAGGCCACAATTTCACAGAAAAATTGAGTTGTGACCACGTTGCGTTTTGCGCTGTTTCCTGTCGCAGCCACTATGCCTACCCACGCAAGTGAGATACCATTTTTCTCGGGAGACCTGGGGAAATGCTGGGTGGGTGGAAATTTGTTGATCCACGCAGATTCCGGAACTTTCCACCACAGAAATATGAGGAAAATGTGTTTTTTTTCCAATTTCTTAGCTTTGCAAGGGATTCTGGGTAAGAGAACCTGGGGGTAGGCAGTCGAGTCACCCCATCCTGAATTCCACTGGGTGTCTACTTTTCAAAAATATATAGGTTTGCTAGGTTTCCCTAGGTGCCGGCAGAGCTAGGGTTCAAAAACAAAAGGTAGTCTCTTTGCCCAAAAAGGCCACAATTTCACAGAAAAAATGAGTTGTGACCACGTTGCGTTTTGCACTGTGTCCTGTCGCAGCCACTATGCCTACCCACGCAAGTGAGATACCATTTTTCTCGGGAGACCTGGGGGAACGCTGGGTGCGTGGAAATTTGTTGATCCACGCAGATTCCGGAACTTTCCACCACAGAAATGTAAGGAAAATGTGTTTTTTTCCAATTTCTTAGCTTTGCAAGGGATTCTGGGTAAGAGAACCTGGGGTTAGGCAGATGAGTCACCCCATCCTGAATTTCCCTGGGTGTCTAGTTTTCAAAAATGTATAGGTTTGCTAGGTTTCCCTAGGTGCTGGCAGAGCTAGGACTCAAAAACTAAAGGTAGTCTCTTTGTCCAAAAAGCACAAGATTTCACTGGGAAATTGAGGTGCAACCACGTTGCGTTTTGCGCTGTTTCGTGTTGCAGCCACTATGCCTACCCACGCAAGTGAGGTATCATTTTTCTCAGGAGACCTGGGGGAACGCTGGGTGGGTGGAAATTTGTTGATCCACGCAGATGCCAGAACTTTCCACCACAGAAATGTGAGGAACATGTGTTTTTTTTGTCATAATTTTAGCTTTGCAAGGGATTCTGGGTAACAAAACCTGGGGGTAGGCAGACGAGTCACCCCATCCTGAATTCCCTTGGGTGTCTAGTTTTCAAAAATGTATAGGTTTGCTAGGTTTCCCTATGTGCTGGCAGAGCTAGGACTCAAAAACAAAAGGTAGTCTCTTTGTCCAAAAAGCACAAGATTTCACTGGGAAATTGAAGTGCAACCACGTTGCATTTTGAGCTGTTTCGTGTCGCAGCCACTATGCCTACCCACGCAAGTGAGGTACCATTTTTCTCGGGAGACCTGGGGGAACGCTGGGTGGGTGGAAGTTTGTTGATCCACGCAGATTCCAGAACTTTACACTACAGAAATGTGAGGAAAATGTGTTTTGTTTGTCAAATTCTAAACTTTGCAAGGGATTCTGGGTAACAAAGCCTGGTGGTACGCAGTCGAGTCACCCCATCCTGAATTCCCCAGGGTGTCTACTTTCCAAAAATGTATAGGTTTGCTAGGTTTCCCTAGGTGCCGGCAGAGCTAGGGTGCAAAAACTACAGGTAGGCACTTTGCCATAAAAGGGTCAATTTGTAACTGCAAAATTGAGGTGTGACCACGTTGCATTTTGCGCCGTTTCCTATTGCAGGCACAAGGCCGACCCACACAAGTGAGGTACCGTTTTTATTGGGAGACTTCGGGTAATTCAGATTTGTAAATCAACTGTTATTACCAAATGAGCTTTCTTGCATTTCTCCCTTTCAATGACAGACATTGTGTAAAAAAAAAATGTTTTTGAAAAATGACCAATAATTCTCAAGCTAGTATGGGTATTCCCAATTTTGAAAATGTGCAATTATATACTGTTTCTGAACTCTATATTTTGTACCCAATTCAGAAATACATAGGTGTCTTTCATACAGATTTTTCCATGTATACATTTTCTAAGACAAAGTGCTCTATACCCAGTAAAAGAAAGAAAACCATTGCAAGTTGCTGCTCAGTTTTTGGAGCTGGGTTCGTTGGGTTCTTGGTGAAACTACAAGTCCTATATATCCCCACAACCAGGAAGGTCTAACGGATGTAACAGTATATTGCTTTCCAAGAGCTGTCAAGATTAAAAAAAATTATAGGTGAAAACGTTGAGACAAAAGGCTGTTTTTTTCAACAAATTTTCTATTATTCCAAGATTTAACTGTTAGTTTCGATAAAGAATCCTTCATGGATTTAGACAAATGACCCCTTTCTGAATTCAGAATTTTGTTTACTTTTCGAAAATGTACAGCTTTCTAGGATCCATTATTGCTTTCAAACTCTTTTATACCATTAATTGGAAGGAGGTGGAAAGCTCTAAAAATAGCAAAAATAGGCTATGTCCCAGAAAAATGCCAAAACTGTGTGAAAAATGTTGGTTCCCTGACAAAAGACTGTCATTCCCTGAAAGCTGAGAAAATGGAAATTTCAGCCCCACAAACCCTTTTTTGATACCATTTTCAGGGAAAAACCCAGAGGCTTTCCTTTGCAGCCCGTTTTTCCCATTTTTCTGAAAAAAACAAAAAAATCACTATATTTTGGTTAATTTCTGGGACCCCTCCAAGGGAATCCACAAACCCTGGGCGCCTTTGGAATCCACATGATGTTGGAAGAAAAGGACGCAAATTTGGCGTGGATAGCTTATGTGGTCAAAAAGTTACAGGGGCCTAAGCGCGCACTACCCCAAATAGCCAAAAAAGGGCTCAGCACAGGAGGGGAAAAGGCCTAGCAGCGAAGGGGTTAACATTCCAACGTTTAATCACTATGAGTGCCCGTCATTTATGGATTGGGTCGATTGACAAAAACTGGGCTCACCCATTAAACAGACGCAAAACACCCTTCCCATAGCCTCACAAAGCAGTCAGGTCGTGCAGGAGTTAAATACTGAGTTAAATACTGATCTAACTCTAACTACAGTTCAGGGTGCTGAGGGTGGGGCATCATTCTGTGGGAAAATGGATAATGCAATGGGAGGGCGGGAGATAACCTTGGCCACATGGAACATCGCGGGCCTCAGGAGTAAAATGGATGACCCCTTCTGGAGGGATCTCATAGGCACCATGGACATAATAGCTATACAGGGGACTTGGGCCACTCAAAACATGCTTACAGTTGATGGCTTTACCACTTTTTTTCTCCCAGCAGTCAGCTCAACGCGGGGGCGGGCCAGAGGCGGTCTGGTTACTTTGATATCCGCCAAAATCCCGGGCACTTATAAAGAAATAGCAACTGGTAGCCCCTACTGTCTTGCAGTTCTAATTACCCATAGGGGTTCCCATACCGTATTGGTGGTGAACTTCTATAATTCCTTTGATAGGGACCAGACAGTTGGCAACTTGATGAGGTTAAACTCTTTCTTGGCCAACTTCAAGGAGTCCATAGAGTCTGAATGCATTATCATCTTAATGGGAGACTTTAATGTCCATGGCTGCTAGGATAAATGTCCCCCCAATGTTCTATTCGGTCCACCGGAAGAGGAGAATATTCACTTTGAACACTCAGAACAGGGTATTTTTCTGGAATCCCTGTTGGCTGAAAACGGGTTAATGTTACCAACTGGGTGTGATGAGGATATCCCCACCTTCACAGGTCATGGTAGAGGGTCTATAATTGATTACATATTTTTGAGTAGCAGCTGTGGAAGCCAAATCATTAGTTATTCAGTTGTACGGTCTCATTTTAGTGACCACAATCTGGTTGTATTAAAAGTTAAGAATGTACTTGTTATCAAGGAATGTAGCTTGAATCGAGTAGATAAATGTGATATGCGATTGACTGACCAGGCACGTAGAATTAAGTGGTGTAGAATAATTCCTGAGGATTTCTTTTGTAATCTTTGTAATAGTAGCCAGGAGGCTCTAAAGCTCTGTATGGATGATCAGGCGGGGGACAACGAGGTAATAGAGGCGTATAAAAGGGTTTGTGCCGACATCCTGTCCAACCTGACGCGACAGGGCAAAAGTAAAACACAAGGGAAGGAAGGCTGGTTTGACAAGAAATGCTCTGCTGCTAACCATAAACTTAAAGTAGCACATAAATCTAAACCAGTAGATAGAATGCTCGTGGCTACCCTCAGGAAAGAATACAAGATTACCATTGAAAAAAGGCGGTGCGAGATCAGAGAGGATGCCTGGGCTGATTTGACCTCAATCGATGTCTTGAAAAGCAGCGCCAAGTTTTGGGCCTTGGTCAACCAAACCCTTTTTCTCAGATTCAAGTAATAATGAACTGGATTGTGGAATCCAAGCAGATAAATGGCACTTGCACTTTAAATCTGTTTATGAACAGGAAACTTTAGGGGCTGAGGGCACGACCAGCTTTTCCCAACTTCCTTATAGTTTAACGGTGGACGAGGAAGAGGTGGCCGTGGCCATTGGAAAACTGACCAGCAATAAAGCACCCGGGCCGGATGGGGTTCCCGCTGACCTTTTTAAAGTTGACATTTTATTTTGGTCAAAAATTTTAGCTAGAGTTTTTAATAGAATTTTCAAAGCAGGTATTCCAGAATCATGGACCCAATCAGTGATTGTCCCTATTTACAAAAAAGGGGATAGGGGTGACCCTGGAAATTGCCGCCCCATATCCCTTATCGATTCCGCAGTTAAGGTCCTAGGGAGAGTAGTCCTATGTAAACTTACTGAATGGTTAGAGGAGACTAACACCCTCTCCCCTCTACAGTATGGCTTTAGAAAGGGGCGCAGTACCATTGATCAAAGTTTAAACCTACAACTGCTCATAGGGAAATACACACAAGTGAAGCAAGGATTTCTGTACATTGCCTTCATGGATCTGTCCTCGGCATTCGACCGAGTTAACAGATCCAAGTTGTGGGGCCAGCTTCTCAGTATTGGAGTAGATCCAAATATTGTGTATTTTTTATCAGACCTCCATAGGGACCTCACTGCCACGGTTCGTTACGATAGAAAAGGGAACTGTACGGGGAAAATTAGTATTACCAATGGTGTAAGACAGGGATGCATTCTTGCTCCCCTGCTCTTTACACTATATATAAATGATCTGGGCGGAACTTTGGGCACAGTGTGTAAGGACATTCCCAGGGCAGGGAAATAACTACTGCCCTCCCTATTATATGCAGACGACGCTGCTTTCATAGCCAGAACTGCAGTGGGTCTACAAAGCCTGTTGAATTCTTTTTATGTTTTTATGACAAACCTTGATTTAAGTATTAACTTTGGTAAGTCCCACGTTATGGTGATAGGCCACAAAGTAAAGGCCAAAAAAAATGTGATGATGCTGCACTGTAACGGCCACAAGCTGACAAGAGTTTCCAGATTTCCTTATCTGGGGGTTGTTTTTGATGACCGTTCCACATGGCACCCCCAAATGCTGGAGAGAAAAAAAAGTTTTGGCACGCTCCATGTCCGCGGTGCTGGGTTTTTCACGCAAATTGGGGGTGAAGCCCACTGAGGCAGTTTTAAAAGTGTATTCTGCTAAATGTATTGCCATTGCTATGTGCGGGGCAGACCTGTGGGGCTTTAGGCCAATTAAATCGCTCCAAGTCATAGAAGATAACTTTTTAAAATCAATTCTTTCCCTGCCAAGATCCACGGCCAGCTTCATAGTCCACCAGGAATGTGGCGTGGATTATTTGGAGGATCGAATCGCCATAGCCCCCCTTTTAAAATGGATATCAGTATGGCTCAATCCAGAGCTTGAAGTCAACCACGAAATCTTGAAGGACTGCCTAATGTTAGATCACTGGAACAAGATTCCCTGGCTGAAATACGTAGAACAAATGTGTGTAAAGTTGGGACGGCCCGAACTGTTTCACAAGCCATCCGCCTTGGTGAAAGCCGATCTGAAGTGGACAAAGAACACTTTTTTGTTGCATAGTGGAATGGACAGAGAAGGCAGGGAGCTGTTAAAGCCCTCTGTCAGGTCTTATCAATTGATTGCCTCTCCTGACCACGATTTGGAACTCCCCCTGAAGGTTGTTAACAACACAAACCAGAGGTATCTTTTAACCAAGTTCCGATTGAACAAAGTCCACCTATTAATCTCAGGCCGCCCCGGCTGGACCAGGGATTTGGATTTGAATCTATGTAATTGTGACGGCTGTTCAATTATGGATACTGTCCACTTCTTGTTTTTTTGTGATCACTTCAAAGACATCAGGAAAAAATTCATCATACCCTTGTTAAAGGGGAAAGGGTTCAGGCAGGTCAAACCAGCTTTATTGTACCTCCAATTGTTAGCAGAAATATGGGAAATTTATAATGTGGCTAAGTTTCTAACCATTGCGGTGAGATTGGGCAAAAAGATCAAATGGTCTTAGAACATCTACCACTAACATTGTCCATTGTAACTTGAATCAAGTTTTTTACTTTGTAAATTCTTGTTGATGCATCTTTTAATTATAGAATGTTGTATATATCGTTGTTTTTTATCCTTGAAACCATGTGCATCATGTTTTAAATGGGTATTCTCCCCCTTTTTCCATGCTGTATTTTCTCATTGTCATGCTGCCTGGTGATTCGTGGACCACTTTTATGTGTCTTGTACTTTTATGGTTTTTGTAAATTGAACCGAATAAAGTATTTCTTGACTTGACTTGACTTGACTTGACGTAAGTCGTTACCATGACTTGATATAGTGAACGCATTATTGGATTTTAAATCCAACAACTTCCCTGCTGTTGCACAGACTGGAGTTTAAACAGTAAAATATACGATTCTAAAGTCCAGCACTTCCCTAAGGCAAGTCATTGCAACAACTTGCGTTGTAATGGAACTTGTGGTAACAACGCATTTGTTGTAATGCCCACGTTGTAATTGCATGTGTTGTAAAAGCATGCATGAATATGACATGCATCCTTTATATTAATCTATTGAGTGTAGAGAACCAAAGCTACTCATTCAGTGGGCCAGTGCTATTTTTAAGAGCTGATCCTGAGCGTCCTGAAGTTTAGAATGCAAAACCGGAAAGCCAAGTTTGAAGAAGGTGCTTGAAGACCAAAATGTCCTGTGTGTCCCAAAGCTGCTGTGGGAGGGCGTTCCAGTCTTAATGTAAATGTAAATGTGTAGTATTTGTATAGCGCGAACAGTAACCCGTAAGCATCCCGGCGCTTGTACTCCTACCACAAGGGAACCCCTCCTGGCTTTTCCTTGTGAGGTGTCCACTCCTGGGCATCCCATGGTGAAACCAGGCATCCCTTGTGTATCGGGGGCCGTTGTGGAGACTAAGCAAGCTATTGCCCAGAGTTGCAGCGTGGGGCCCATGCTTAGATTCAGCACTGAGGCGAGAATATCCGGTCAGAGGAATTTAAGCCCGATCCCGCCGAGGCGGGAATCGAACCCTGGTCCCTGGCCAGTGCTCTGCATCAAGGTCTGCCGCTCTAACCATTGAGCCACACTTCTCCACTAAGTAGTAAAAGGAGCAACCGCCCCACTTTTTTATTCCAAATTTGGTAAGCACACCATTTTATTGTTCAAATTTGATTTATGTTGGAGTGGTATTATTTATTTATATATGGTTATTAAATCTTTTATTTTAATTTTATTTGGATGTAGTATTAACACTTTGGACCTGGTTATGATGTTGATCAGAACTCCACAGAGAGGCCGTCATTGGCAGTCCAACAACTGACAGCCCTTCGGTCCGGCCACCTGATTACACTCATGTCTCTTGGGGCAGCAGTCAGAATTGTAAATGTATTTTTAGTGTATTGTGTTTTGCAGGTGAGTTTTTTATGTACTTCGCAGGTTTTGCTCTACAAACATGTCCTAACGGGAGTTTACATTGTTTAATTGAATTCAGTTCTGCTTTATCATACATTATTGCCTTTTAATTTGATTTCCTTTTTTTCGGTCTCGTGGACCATATCTTTTTTGGAAACACGCTTTATAGGTTTTTATGGGTCCTTTGGATTGCTTCAAGGGATTTGTATTGGAATAATTTAATTTTTTGCATATTTTTGGGCTGTTTGAACACATGTTTACATTTTTGGTGGATTACTAATTTTTTATCTTGTGGATAAAGGGAAAGGTCTGCAGCTACAGCACAGTAGGTTTTCTTTCTTTTCTTTTCTTTTCTTTTAGGTGGGATATGTCATTTTATAATGTTGTGTAAAAAGTGTGTGATTGTTATGTGGAATTATTTGGTGTATGTATTGCAATTAGTTTATGTAATGGCTTGAGCAGGTTTTCTACTTTCTTTGTTGGTGACAATAAAGTTTTATTTTAGATAATTTATTTATAGTTTGTTGTTACAGAAACTGTCAGAGCTTTTGAGGTCTTTGGTAGATTACTTTTTTTTATAGCTTTCACCTATCATTTATAAGTAATTAACTCCTTTGTTATTTATGAAGAGTTTGACTTTAAATTTCAGCATATCTTACATTCTATTGGTTTCTTTACTAAGTTTAGGGCCAATTTCTGTAACAGATTTTCCATTCTTAGGGCCAGAGTCCGATGCAGTTAGGAATGGCTCTGACCCTCGGTCGGAGCCATCCTAACCGCATCAGACCTGCCCATTCGGATACCTTTCCAAATGAGCCATTCCGATGGGCTTGGTCAGAAAGGAATCCAACTCAGTTTTCCAGATGCTTCTGATGGGCTCGGAGAGCCCATCCCCATCCTGAAACACTTCAGTGCTCCCCTAGCTGGCTCATTCTGGCCGAGGGAGTGCAGTGGCAGTTTCCCACTGCCTTTCTGTGCCGGCCTTCCCGACACAGAAAATCACTGGGAAACTGTATTTGGGGGCCTCCAGCAGTGTGAGGCTGCCAAACTGCCGCAAGGGGCCACCGATGGTGCCTCCCTGTTGATCGATGCACCCGGTGGCAGGCACTTTGGGGTGCCTGCCACAGGGGGCAGGGATGAACTGCACCTCTGCACTTACCTATGTGAGCATGCATTCTGTTCGGAATGCATGCTCCCATTGTTAAGTATAGGATTGCGACCGGGTTCGGTTGCATCCTAGTTGCAGGTGTGGAACCAATGACAAGCGGTTGTTCGGTTCAAGTTCCTGACCAATCTTGGACTGACTCCGAATGGCCCCCAAATTGTTGGTAGAAATGCTCATTTTGTAATGCTTCTATAAATTTTCATAGCATAGATTGGGTTCTACCCAATGCGGTGTTGAAGGCAGTGTCCCATGCTTCCACTGTGTTGTTTATTTTGGCTTCCAGTGCCAAAATGCTGTCATAGACATTCCACAAATGTTTTTGAAATTTTGGTTGGAATCTGTGTCCTAAGCAATGCAGTCTGCCAAACCAAGATCCTTTGAAATAGTCCATTGGGATGCTAAGTTTGCTTTCATTGTGTTGGGAGAAAGGAGTTGCTATTAGTAAATTGCAGTGGTTGGCTACCTCTGTGACAGGCACATAGTCTAGTGCTATAATTTGTTGTATTTCAAAGGCCACATCTCAGTTTACTTTTCTGACCTCCGCATTACAATTCAGGCAGTTGGAAACTAAACCAACCAGTCTTTTTGGCTGGCTTCTGATGGGCTCAAGGAACCCGTTGGCCAGTCGGAGGCCTACCTATAATCCCAAAGATTCATCTTTCTACCCTTGGGATTACGATGCATGGTTTTCGGCAGGGTTTCCATGCTGGCTCTTCTGGCATGGAAATGCTGTCGGAAAGCTTGTTTGGGGGCCCCCTAGCAGTGCATCTTTGTATGCACAGCCTCAGGTTGGGGGCTGAGGGGACCCCTGTTAATGCCTAGTACGGGGTGCAGGGATTAACATCACCTCACAATTCCCCATGGGAGCATGTACTACGGCCAGTTTACGGCCTTAGTGCATGCTCCCAAAAGGAAATGTCAGAATACGACTGAACAGTTTTCAGTCGCATCCTAATCAGGAGGTTGGGACCGCCGACCAGAGGACTGTCGGTCCCAGTTCCAAGATGTTGTCCAGCAGACGAAAGTCCACCTCACATCGTAATAGACCCCTGTCAGGCTCTTACCTAAGTATCCACAGAAACAACAAGCAAGATGAGGAGGTCCCAATTTCCTCTATTCACCACACACCGCCCAACTATGTCAAGGCAACATGGGGAAACAAGGGAAAAGGGGAAGAGAGGAAGATAAAACAATTGTCCCATGGCATATCCCACTCAGGTTTTAGTGCAGGTAGTTTAGCAGGGTCCTACAGGAGACAATAAAGGACAAGGTAAGACATAAATAGAAAAGACAGTCTACTTGAATTAAATGGGAGGAATGTTTGTGGTGTAACTACCTGAAGAAATTCCCTCTTTCATTAAGTGTCCATTTTGTCTGGGTTTCAGGTGTTTAGAGTCAGCTATAAGGTAATAGGAGATATTAGTGCAACAGAGACCAATTGCAGCTGCAGATATAATAAAAAAAAGAAAGAAATAGTGACCCCCACCTATGATGTGCAAGGAGTGGCCTTATCAAATGGAGAAAGGAAAAAATGATAATACTAGCTAACTTGCTAAGATGCCTTCCCTTGAGCACATTCAGAACATGTTTGAACATATTTCTTGGGGACAGTTGCAATATTAGGCCACCAGAAATGTTTCTGTAATAGTTCTAATGTGGTTTTATACCCAGGATGTCCAGAGAGTGGATGGGAATGACACCAGTCTAAGGCTTGTTGTTGTAAGGGTAGTGTAGGTAAGACTAGACCTCCCTGGACATTAAGTAGGTCATGGACGTTTGTTGCTTTATGTGTTTGGTTTCAACCCTCAACCTTTGCAGAACTTCGTGCCTCAAGAACTACCTTCGTGAATTCCTCTTCCGAGCAAATGGCACACATAATATGTTTCCTGGCTGTAATGGGGGAGGGTCACATATTGGCTCTTCAGTTTCATAGCCCAAATGGGATAATGCATCAGCTTTCCTATTCTTCTTTCCAGACTGGAAGTGTATGTTAAAATCAAATTCGCCGAAGTACTGTGTCAAATGCAGCTGCCTCATTGATAGAGCCCTCGCGGATTTCAAGAACTGCAGATTCCTTTGGTCAGTGAGTATTATAACCCTGTGAAGCGCTCCTAAGAGATATTGACACCTTCTTGATGGCAAGTAGCTCTTTATCTCCAATAGCATAATTCTGCTTGTCAGGCATCAAGTTATTTGAATAGTAAGCAACCAGATGAAGACTTCCAGTGCCTGGATCTGTTTGAGAAAGTATTCCACCTACCACCATTTGTGAGGCATCTACTTCTACAACAAGTATTGGCATAGCCAATAGGTCTTGCCTTTGGGACCTTATAAGTGTTTAGCCATGCAACAGTTGATGTTGCACCAAGGATATTGTGCTGCATAACTAAACACTTATAAGTTCCAAAGGCGATGCTTGTCAAAAAGGTGGTCGGGTGTGATGCAAATAGTCCAGTGTTACTTGTATAATGCAACGAGATACATTTAGAAATGCATGTAGGGTATAGGTGGACTATGTTTAACAGTTTGCACTTAAAACAGCTACTTTTTGTATATACAACATCACAACAGGCATAAAGCAGGTAGTTGTGTGATGCGTTCAGCTGTATATAAAGTAGCGGTGTGATGCTAACGACACAGTCCAGGTACGGTACTGTATTCCGCACTTGTTCATTGCATACGTTCATGAGCAATTTAAATAACGGCATGTGTTTATTTTACACAACAGCTGTGAAAAGACAATAAACACATCTTTCCTACATAACTATTATATCTGGATATTGCTATAGTACTGTTATGTCTTATGTGAGATCCCTGCTGACTCTACAGGAGGAAGGCTGTAGGCATTTTAATATTGTCTGCCTTAGGGGTTCACTGCTGTGGCCCAGGACGGGTCACAAGAGGTAAACAAACTTGCAAAAGCAATGGACACCGCAGGCTGGCCGAGTCTAGGTGGGAGAGATTCGCCCTTAGAGGCTGGGTGTGAGCAGTGGGCTCCACCCATTCTCACATTTTAAACGTAAATACCCGGTTAGACCGTCATGAGGGAATGGCACATTGAATGGCAGGACCCAACCGATTTAAAGCCTGCTGCTGGAATGGCCTGTTTCACACAGGGCCAAACAGGGCATTTATTTTGCATCCCCCCACCCCCCCCTCCCCGGCTGCAGCCCTCGGGCCGATTTTGACAGCCCAGGGTCGCTGCTTGTGCTTCTGTCTGTTTCCCCACCTCCCTGAATTTATTGGCTGCAAGCAGAGAGAGAGGCAGAGAAGGAGGAGAGAAAGCAATTATAGAGGGAGAAGAGAGTGGAGAAAGGAGAATGGAGAGAAAGAACGGATGGGTGCTGGGCTAGTTTGAGAATTTTTGCCAGGGCATCGTCCCTGGTGCCACATCACCACACGCATCTCTCTGATAGGTGGGCTGTGAAACGCCGTTCTCCATTTCCTCCCGCCCACCCCCCTTTTTAGCACCACCGTAGCCCCCTGAGCCAAACGCATCCAAATTAATTTTATTCCCACATGGACAGAGGCCTGTACTTCAACCTTACCCAGGATCCAAGCTGGCAACACTTCAGCGGGTGACAGACTTACTTAATTAAAAAAATTGTTGAAACTCAGCAAATGTTACGCAGGGCCGGCTCCTGGCATCCGTTGTGCAATAAAGCTTGTTACTATAGAAAATGCCTCGGGCACACCGGCAAACGATTGGCAGGTGCAGCAGTTGCACGATGCCACTTACTGTGTAGATATTTAAAAAATAAAATAGAAAAAAATCTCCGCAGAGGAAGTGGCTATGAGAACACAGCCTCTATGCTGATTGCTTTCCTGAATTTAAGACGAAAATCAATACTTGCCTAATCTGTGATTTCTTTCTTCTATCTATGGTGGATGGAGCAATAGCAATTTTTCACCAGAAGACTTCCATTGTGAAAACAAGCCGCCGTGGAAGAGAAATTAAACCAGCCTCGGAGTTGGCTCAGCATCCGGTTCACTCAATGTAAAACTACAACAAGCATTGGCCGCGCGACCCAGCCGGGAGTTGTGTGTGCGCACGTGCAAAAATTAAATATTAAATAAAAAAACGCGAGTGGTGACGTGAGTTGTGTGCACGCACGCTACGGAAAAACATGCTGTGCACGTTGTGCGCACCTGTGCGCCTAATAGCGAGCTGATGCCCGGCCTGGGTAGCACATTTAAACCTCCTACTAAATTTCTCGCAGGAGTAGCGCACGCGCTGACTCTAGCAAGACCTACTAAAGGGCAGAGAATGGTTTGGATGTCTTAATATAGGAGCCTGAGTGAAAGCCTCTTTTATTATATGGAAAGCCTCCTCAGCTTCAGCGGTCCATTCAAATCAAACTCCTTTTTTTTAATATACATATGGGAGTGGGTAGGTCTGAAGCGCCCTCAATAAAACCCCTATAAAAGTGGGTGAAGCCAAGAAAACTCTGTACCACCTTGATATTTTTCAGTGTCGGCCAGCAAGTTATGGCTGCCACTTTCTGGGGGTCCATGGTTACTGATTCCCTGAGGCGATGAGATGAATCCCAAAAAACACTTTTGAGAGGTGTGAACTTGACACTTATCCAGTTTACAATACAGATGGTTCTTTCGGAGTCTCTCAAGAACACTTCTTACATGCTTTTTGACGAAAAAGGTGTAGATCAGGATATCATCAATGTATGCAATCACATACGATTCCAACATGTCTTTTAGGACTTCATTTATAAAAAACTGAAAAGCAGAAAGGGCATTGCATAGACCAAAAGGCATTACCAGATACTCCTAGAGTCAATATGTAGTACAAAATGCCCTCTTCCACTCATCTCCCTCCTTTACTCGCACTAGATGGTAGGCTCCACATAGGTCTAACTTAGTGAAGATTTTAGCATTCTTTACTTGATCAAGAAGGGATGGAATCCATGGTCAGTGGTACCGGTTCCTGATCGTAACCTCATTGAGGGCCCTATAATCAATGCAACACCTTAGGCCACTTTCTTATTTTGGGATAAAGAAGAGGGTTGAAGAGGCAGGCGATCGAGAGGGCCGAATAAAACTGTTACATAGCATTTCATCCAGATATTTCATCGTAGATATGCATTCTCTTCTCCGGTTAATGCATAGACCCTGCTACATGGTATACGGGCTCCAGCAACCAAATCAATCCTACAATAATAGGACCTATGTGGTTTGAGTAGGGTAGCCTTTTCCTCATCAAAAACAACTTTCAAATCCTAAAATCCTTGTCTCTCCAGACTTCAGGCTTCCTAGTTTTCCGGGCCAGTTCTTTTCTTTGGTTTTACTGAACACTCCCTTAGGAAATGCCCCTGTTTGCCGCAATACATGCACAGTTTCTTATCACGCCTTCTCTCTCTCTCTCTTCCTCAGTAAGGGGACCCCAAATACATCCAATCTGTACAGGTTCTGATTCATCAAGAACCCTTTCTGGTTCTGATTTCCTTTCTCCATAAACCATATTACGTGCTTCTGAGTGTTCTTTTTCCATAAAGAGGAGAGTACAAATGCCACTTTGGCTTGCTCAGTTGGAAAATTAGAGGCCTTACACATAAAATGGATTTGGCATTGATTGATAAAGGTGGCAAAATTGGAGGGGTCTCCTATGAATCACTCAGGAGGGACCAAAGGAATAGCTGGAGGAGTGGTCACATGAATTATTGTGGTACTTGACCTGGGAGAGGCTTGGGGCGAGAACTGACTTGCCCCCTCCGCCATGATCCCCACAATAGTCTCCTGTCTCCCACCCTGTTGTAAAGCATCAGTAGGTAAAGTCAAAGCTTGAGTTTCTTTTTGAAGATTACCAATCATGTGTGCTAATTCTGTGAGTGATACTTGACTTTCTTCAATGTTGTTCAGGTGGAGAAAGAACGTGGGATTCACTTTCTATCAGGCTCTTACATAAATCTCAGCAGAAACAACATGCAAGATGAGGAGGTCCCAAATTCCTCTATTCACCCACAGCGCCCAACTATGTCAAAGCGACAAGGGTAAACAGGGGAAATAAAGAACAAGGTAAGACATAAATAGAATAGATGGTCTACATTAACTAAATGGGAAGAATGTTTGTGGCGTAATTACCTGAAGAATTCCCCTCTACCATTAGGTGTCCAATTTGCCTGGGATTTATGTGGTTACGATTATCCATAAGGTAAAAAGGGAATAGCAAATATTAGTGCGACAGATACCAGTTGCAGCTGCAGCTGTAATTAAAAAAAGAAAAAAGGGCAAGTAACACCCACCTATGATGTGTGAGGAGTGAAAGAAAGGAAACTAGCTAACTTGCTATTTAAGAATGTAACCTTGTCTTGTACGTCTTTACTTTCAAGAAGTAATAACATTTATGTTGAGTGTCCCCACAGGACCTCTACAACAAGGTTCAGGGCCAGGCAGATCCCCAAACAACGACGGAAAATAATGCAGGTGAGTATTTTATATATATACGAAACAGCACAGGTGCCCTTTTAGGTGAGTATTATATAAATCCAAAATAGCGCAGATGCACTTTTACCGCAAGGGTGAGCTTCCCTGTTGTTTTTTTGCAGGTTTCCGAGCCTCAGGAGGTGAGAAGGCGTGTCGACTCTACCAACGAAGGAACCAGTGGAAAGTAACGACTGAGGAGCACCTCCATGAGGCTGACCAGGACCAAGTAGAGAGCTGAATGCCCCCAGAGAAGAATACTGACGCACAAAAAGCAGGGCAGGAGCCCCACGACCCACCGGGAGTACAAGCAGCCAGAAACTCACCAAGGACAAAGACGCCGAGCCGGTAGCCAGGAACGAAAGCAAGGTGAGTCACCCTGAAGCTTAAGGGAGGGGCATAAACACAACAACGTGAAGCAAACTACTGTGGTTAGGAGGGGCTTAAATACTTCTCAGCCACGGTTCATTACAAACCACAGCTGTGGTATAATGCAGATTATGGCAGGCATGACAGCCCATTAGTGCAGATTTTTAGAAGTGCCTCCATATACTTTGATTGAAATTATGGTAACATCCTTGCATTGCTCTGTGAGCGTAAAGTTTTAGAATGCTTTGATTCATGGCTTGCTCACACTCTAACTTTTTTGGGGGTAGTAATTATTTGTTTTGTGTTTTATATAGTTTAAGAGTTCGGAGTAAGTGACATTTTGTTTATTAGGTAGTGGAGCATATGTAAAATAGATATTTGTGTTTTGTTATTCACCATGTCTGGTAAGAATACGAGTGAGTTTTTTTGGATACATTTTGAAAATCCCATCCTTCATCCAAGTTTCACATTGTCTCCGTTTTAGTAAGTTACCTGCTGTAGAGAACATCAGGGTTAGTTTTTCGTTATTTAGGTTGTCATGTAAAAGGAGAGGTTCCTCATGTGTCATTAAGTGTTCAGATATGCATATGTCTTGATATCGTATAGGGACCGGTGGAGTTTTGCCTATGGCTCTTTTAGTTCATGCAGTTAAACAGGATAGGTGGAAGTCGGCCTGTTATGTGTTCAGTAACTTTAGTTAGTCTGTCTTTAAGGATTTTCCGTGTGGGTTCTTAGGAGCTAGTGCTTGCCTCTCTTATGTCTTGAAATTTTTCTCTTATTACTACTCCTGTTACATTTGGGGGATGGTTGTGCTCTCTTACATGAATTACAACATCATCTTTTGTAGTTGCCCTCCCATGCATTCAAATAATGTTTAGAACATTTCAAATTTACAGTTTCTGTCAATGCAGTCTCTTAACTGTAGGTGTAACCCACATAATTTAGTAACTATTTTCCTTTCTTCAAAGTGATATTGTTTGCAGCTTGTGTCATTGTATCTAAAATTAATGTAATGGTGTAAATATATAGAATATTTTTACAATTGTATATTTGTTATCTACATTAAATGCAAATGTATGCAATTACTTCTATTTTTGTACTTAACTGTTGTGTATAGATATTTCATACAATTTTGGAATTTTCATTTGGAGCCGTTCTTATGTGGAGCAGGTGCTCACTTTTCTGCTGCTTGAAAAAAATCACAAAATTCATGTAAAATGTTCATTTGCTGTTAGTTTGTAGACAATGAGGTTATTGGTTTTTTTATCGCTATTTGGGTCAGTTTATACTTTCTCATCAATTTATGTATGCTTACTTGTTTATATCTTTTAGTTAGATTTTGATTTTCCGGCAGCTTATCTTTTTTTCCAGGTGTGGGGTTTCTTTTACGAAGTCTATATAAAAAGATTGAAGTTGGATAGTATTTTATTAATTATTTGTTATTTACCTTTTTTATGTTTAATAACAATTACCTTTTACTGAACATATAAGTTTTACTTACTTCGTTAGGTAACGTATATAGGTTTGTCTGTAATGGTTTGGTGAGAAAATCCGGCAGAGTTTCCTTGTCTTGCAGCGTTTTGTAGTTAAAATTGTTCATAGTTTTATTTAATTGTATATATTGATGATTAGGTTGTAGTTTAAAAGTTTTTAGTTTATGGTATTAGTTTTTTGGGAATGTATTTTTATGATGTGTGCTATATTTTGGGGTAAAAAGTATATGAAATATATTTATTTTAAGTTATGTGTGTTTATAATGTTCTAGTTTCATTTTAAGAAATTGGTTTATGTAAAATTGGTTTTATAGATTTATTTGTGACATTATTTTTGCTATATTAATGTCTTCAATATTGTGTGTATTGATATTTTTGAAATTATATTTCTAATTAAACAGTAATAATATAATATTTTTGTTTGCAATATTTTTGGTTTTGATATAGTAAACAATCAATATTTTTAAAAACGATATTTTGGTTTTCAAAGTTGGTGTCTTTACTAGTTAAGTATATCAAGTCAATATTTTTGTGATCAATGTTTAATTTACGTTTTTTTTCTGTTTTGATATTGTATGTATTGATATTATGTCAGGGATCTCACATTCAAGGCACATTTTTCAGAATGTTTGTGTGAGTAATTTTGAGGCTATCTATGAAGCCCTGCAATTGATTCTTCTACTAAAGATGTTTTTTCCTTACTGCCGTCTTCCTGTATTTATACGTTAGTTTTATACTGGGAGGAGGTGCACGACACAATAGATAGGTTCACTGAAAATAAAGCCACTGACTTTGATGGGGTTCCACTGGACTTGTTTAAGTCCTGCATTTAATTTTGTATTTCAATTGTTATACCTATATATAAACGCGGCCATTATACACCACTGGTAGAACGGGACAATTCTGTTATAAAATCCATTATTTAAAAAGGGTTTTCAAGATGATCACCAGTGCTATCACCCCTTTCCCTCATAAACTCAGTTGTAAAGCTAACAGGGCTGCATTCTGGCCCCTTTCTTGTTTACGTTATATATTAATAAACTGGAGCAGGTCTTAGCAAGTGGGTGATGAGGTGTGCCCACCATAGGCACATGACTGTGTAGGTCCTCCTCTATGCAAATGATGCTGTTTTGGTTTACAGAACAGCACATGGTCTGCAGTTGCTAATGAATAACTTTATTAATTACATGGTCAGTTAAGATTTGAGT